>NC_088202.1:57846940-58160406 GCF_037126465.1 Ornithodoros turicata | reverse complement strand
GAAAGAGGCGGGTCACCCTTTTGTTTCACAGGTTCTTGCGTTAACTTGACGGAGAAGTGAAGCAGAGACAATTTGCGGTGCGTCTCGCAACGGCGTTTTTTTTTTTTTTTCGTCTTTTAAAACTGTTGCCTTTGTAGTAGGGAATGCATGCTGTAAGGTAACGGATTAAATCCGACAGGTGCTTTCTGTTTCTGGCGAAAAAGGAAATGCTTCAGAAAATTGAATTTCTCGGGACTGAAAATTGACCGAAGCACTCGCAAGCGATGACAAAAATTCGCCTAAGGTAAATACCGTTAACGCCATAAATTTCGAACAAGGAGATGTTTCAATAAAATTTTGTCACACGTTTGGTGAAACACCTTGTATTCCACGCGCATGACAGTAACGTCCCGAAACTTAACGTAGAGAGTTGGGTCAGTTACGTTGATGAGTAGTGTTGAGGACACGGTTGTCTAAAATCTGCACCACTTGGTTTATCCCGTTTCAAATCCCCTGGTGTTACAAGACTGTTTCCTTTGAGTAATAAACACATGCTGCATATGGTCCACCTTCAAATACAATATTTGCACAACACTTTCAAGTGCAACAAAGTTAATACAACCGTGTCCCCAACAGTACATTGCGAAATGAGCAAAAAAAAAAAAAAAAACACGACAACACAGGACGAGCTCCAACTTGCAACTGAGGTTTATTAACAAGGACAACCCGGAACAAGTACAAAGTGGGTCAAGGGAGACACAGAAGGAAGTAGGGGACTAACTCCAGGAATGACAGTTCTGCTTTCGAAGTAGTGACAGAGAGTTGGCTGACACGCGTGTCACCCTTTTTGCTGATACGGAAGGCTTCCAAGATTTCTCCTTGACGACGCACTCTATAACGTCCAATGATGGAAGTGGTTTCGAAGTGTACTATACGCACCCACAGTCCGTAGTATGCCGCTTCATATGCAAAGGAGGAGCGTTATCAATAGATCTAGCGTGTTGACAAAGCCGTTGATTCACGCAACGACCTGTTTGGCCCACGCACACAGCACAACAAGGCATAGGAATTTCATAGACGGCATTCTTTGCACATGTTTGGTCTGAATTTGTCCGGGTGATTGACGTCACATGGCTACGGATTCAGGCTTTCTTTTTTCTTTGAAGCTGCGCAACCTTTCCGACACTTCGGAAGACGACCTGGACACCATACCTCCCCGCCACCTTTTTTAGGCTATGACTGAGTCGATGCACGTAAGGAACCACGACAGGGTACACTTTTTGTTGCTGACGGGCCCGTATGTTTTGGTGAAGGAGCTTGTGTAGAAGCTGGGCAGCGATACCTTGTAGCTGATGCATAAGGTAGCCATCAGCAGAAAGGCGGTAGAGCTGGAGCAGGAAACTACTGGGACAAGGTGGTCACAGGAACGGTGAAGCGCACATCGTAACACTGCGGTGGCGATGCCATCTTTTGCTATTTTTGGGGTTGAAGCGTCGAAAGGGAGAAGGGCTTTGACACATCGCTGATTGCACTGCCCACGGAGTCCATGTTGAAAGTAGATCCTGTATCCCATCATGGGTAGGCAGTTCAGGAGTAAAGGTGAGACAGAGGGCGCCGAAGTAAACACACTGAAGACATCTGAGGCACCAAGGTCAATTGGGGAGGACTACAAGGTAATCGTCTACATAGCGGTACACAAAAATCCCATTCCCGCGACTTTGTTTTTAAGAGCCTCTCAACCAACACCCCATACGAGACAAATAAAGTTCACTCCGTATGGGACTCCTGTTGCCACCTTGTTCGCAAATAGTTTTGCGGCTCTAGCTCCACCGCCTATCTGCTGCTGGCTACCCTATGCATCCTCTGCGAGACATCGCTGCTAAGCTCCTACACAAGATCCTTCACACAAACATACGGACCCGTCTGCAAGAAGAAGTGCGCCCTTGGTTGATTCCTTACATGCATCGGCTCAGACGTAGACTGAAACAGGTGGCGGGCAGGTATGGGGTTCAGGTCGTCCTCCGAAGCGTCGGGAAGCTTGGGCAGTTGCCAAAGATAAAAGAAAACTTCAATTTGTCGTCATGTGGCGTCGATCACAGGGGCAAATTCAGACCATGTGCGAAGAATGGCGCCTATAAAATCCCTATGTATTGTGGTGCTGCGTAGGTGGGGCAAGCAGGTCGTTCCGTGAATGAATGACTTTGTGAACACGCTTTATCACTTGGTAAAGGTCATCTTCTGCATATGAAGCGACATACAAGACGGACTGTGGGTGCGTAGTACACTTCGAAACCGCTTCCATCATTAGACGGCGCAGAAGGCGTCGTGAAGGAGAAATCCCTCCGGTATCTGGGAATATGGTCATACCTGTGTCAGCCATCCCTCTGTTATTCTTTCAAAAGAAGGACTGTCATTCCTGGATCTCACACAGTCTCGTCGAAATTAATCCCGCCCTTCTTTCTCCACCCTTCTTTCTGTGTCTCCCTTGCCCCACTTTATACTTGTTTGGTGTTGTCTTTGTTAATAAACCTCAATTGCTATTTCCAGCTCGTCCTGTGTTGTCGTTTTTTTTTTTTGCTCATTGCGCAATATACGTCCCGTAGCTCATCTTTGAAGAAAAGAAACACTCGTACTAGGAGGTTGAAACAACATGCATGTCTCAACATTGTCATCTTGCAATCGCACAATCCTACGTCGATATCACAACGCCATGGCCGCCATGAAACTTCTCTATGGGCTGATCGTATGATTAGGTAACATGACGTATACGCACTGCTTAGCGAACTTTTGAGAAAGGATAATAATAATTCGGGGCTTTACGTCGCCAGACAACTGCGTTTCGAGGAAGGATCGCCCGATGAGCAGGACAAGTGTCGATGGTGCTAGAACACTGACTGCGTGCTTTTCACGCTCTCTGTCTCTCTTCTTATTTTTTGCGACATTTTCAAATGTATCTTGAAAACGTCCGTGTTTGACACAACTGTCACTACCATGCTTCTGAACGCACTGTTGCGTTCTGCTGACTGCCCTAGTCTATGACAGTCATTAGTTTCTTGGCTCAGGCCATACTACGAACTTCCTGCGACTGCGGTATTTCTATGTGCTTCAATAGCGTCGTCCACGCTGTATATCCGGTATTGTCACGTGTGTGACGCCTTCTTCGTTCGTTTCACTCAAGTGACGATGAACATCGACGGGTGTCATCCCCACACAAGCAATGTAACCGTACAACTGCAGACCGTTTCGAAGGCCCCTCCAACATCAGTCTGTGTCACGAACTCTCTATGCGCCAGTGGATTGCCACGCGTCTCATTCATCCTCGGAAAAATGCTTTCCTCTTTTACATATGCTCTTCGTACATCTACTGTCACCTATTTCCCAGGAAACTAAAATTGTTTTCTCTATCTCATGGATATAGCAAATTTTTATCGCAGCGATGAGACGAAGGGAAAGGAAAAGAAAAAATCGCTTGCATTACAAGTGATTAACGCTGAATCGTTTATCCTAATTGCGCGCATATACCGTCGTTACCCAAACACGCCGGTAATGCCGAATAACATACGCACGCAACGTCATTTGCGCTATCAGCTCACCAGTAGCGGCTGACTACAAATTCAGTGATGAACGAAGCTGCTGGGTTGTACTTGTTATGCCTTAGGTTAGGTTGGTCTAGGCTAGGCTGGGTTACGTGTGTTTGAAAATGCGTTTCGCAGCTAAACACACTGCACTACATGCTAGACGCTACACACCATATAGATATAGTCGGTGTACGCTTAAACCTATGTACAACACACTAGAAGCTATTTTGTTGTCTAATGAGGAAAGTTACTCCGCATCGCTTAACGTGGAAATTGAAACGTTAATTAGATAACATAAGCAATCTGGCGCACGCAGATGTCGATGATGTTGTTACATTAATGCGCAGATACTCTAACCCCTTCTCTACCAGCAGTCGTTTCAAAAGTTCTCCGCGCGGAGTGAGTAACTAACAGACACCGAAGCGTTTCAGATCATCGATACTTTGCTGACACGAAAACACTCATATCGCAAACAAAAGAAACAAAGAAAAAGTGCGTCGACTGAAGCGGTTACATCGACCTCAGCATTTGCAGCCAAGTTTTCCGAGCGCTGGACGAGCGCAACGCAAACCATTCCTTTCGTGCGGCCATCGATTCGGTCGGTTCCAGCGAAAGATCAGAATCGCGTGCAGTATCGAACGGGTCACTGCAACGACAATCGTCCCGACTAACATGTTTCCAAGCCACTCGTAGCTCGCATTCCGCAACGATTTTTGCGGCCGTTCTCCATTTGTGGCTATGGGCCCGTGTTTTTTTTCTCCTTCGTTCCGTTTCTTCGCAGAATGTTGGCATAGCGTTGGACTATCGTAAACGCGACAATTTTATGCATGCAGCTCTTTTTCTGCGTGGATTCGTGGAAAAAGACACAAAGGCTGGGCCGTTTGACGACTTTCGTCCTCGCACGCGAAAAATTACTGCGACAGTAATGCGAAAAAAAAAAAATCGATTGGCACGCGTAATAGGGCTGGATGTAACATATATAAAGAGCAGTAGTTTGGCGAAACTGTTGCGTTTATCAAGCCATCACTTCGTCCGTGTTTTGGGAGCTATTGACTACTTTGCTGTATTCCGTTGCTCAACTTATAGTTACAATAATTGGGAGTTGATAGTGAACCCATAGTTTTGGCGACACGCTGCTCGTGCCGCAGGTAGCGCTGCGGATAATTTGGAGCGCTTGGGGGTTCTTTAACGTGCGCTGAAAATCCGCTACACCAAGGTGCTCAAGCAATATTTATCTCACTAGATTGCCATCGTCCTCTGCCGAGACCGAACTCGCGATTTTGAGCTCAGCTTTGCCGTAATCTTTCTTCTATCAGACTATATAGACTATAAGATATGGGCAGCATCAATGATATTGTAGTACACAACACAATTGCGATGCACAACGCATTGAACTGCACATTTGGAATGTGTCTTTTGCGCGACCCGTTTTCCATTAGACCCATGGCGAGTGCGTAGATCCATGTATTATTACCCAATGCAGTCATTGCCATTAATTCATTACATCTCGGTAATGACTAACGTTAATGCACTGCCGCGCAGGAAGTAATGTAATACCATTACATTTTGTCCGTAGAATTGCGTAATGACATTAGTCATTACTTCGGTTAGAAGTTCAGGCATTGTCTGAAGCCAGACGTGAGGAACTGTGCCTGGTGCATCCCAGGAAAATCCCCAAGCAGGTACTCCCAATAACCGTCGTCACCGACCAGGGCACCAAGGAAGAGGGCAGAGCCCAAGTGAAGCATTTGAGCACCGACTCCTTCGACGCTCCAATTAATCTTATCTATGATTGCTCATTTAGATTACGCAGGCTGCTCTCATTTCTCGACGAACTCATTCATACATGGCCATTGCACAGAAGCTCTACCACCAGTAATGTGTAACAAAGCAAAAGTCCAATCACGCCTCTTCACAATACGTACTTGAAACACCACTGGGGACTGTGACAGGGGCTTCTTGGTAAATGTAATACCAAAGCAATGGCATTTCGCGAAAAAGTGACGCCATTAGTGATGCATTCCTAAGCATGAAAAAGTCATGGGCAACGCAATACGCTACTTTCCAAAACTGTAATAAATAATGACAATGCGTTAGAAAATAAAGGTAATTACCCCACCTCTGACATGCAACACCTACACACGGGAAAGGGGAAGACTAGCTGGTGTATGAGGATTTTTTATTATTTTTTATTTTCTTATTTTTTTGACAATATACCGGAGACACGGAACACGAGGAGGACACGATGAATTTGGCGGAGTTCCCAGTTTTCTCCTTTGTCGTGTCATCTTCGTGTTCCGTGTCTCCGGTTCTTTGTCCAAAATATGCATGATATAGTTCGGGGCAAGTGGGACTCTGCAAGGGAGAGGAAGCCTTCTGTCGCGATACACATTTGCTGTGGCTTCCGCAAGGACAGGGTTAGGATATTTCGTCCCGTCAGAAAGTCAGGGTTGAGAAAGAATGCGGAAGAAAATGTGTTGTCATGTGAGCGGCTAAATACAATCTGCCACTACAAGCTCAAGTTGGACCACATGCTTAACTCACCTGTTTTTTACCAACACGTAAACTAATACGCTACGTAAGTGGGTTTGTGCACAGCAGAAAAAGGCGAGTGCGTAAAATGACGCACTCGCTGACGTGTTATGCTGCTATTCTCTGGGGCCCCAACCGATCCACGTGCGAACGGCATAAATGTAAACACTGCGGAATACGTCATACGTTTTGTGTTTTGTTCAGCGGTACGATGGTCAACCCCTGATGCATTAAGAGTGCATTTCGTTGCACTTGGATGGAGTATTACTATTTCTGAAACACGCACGGCAACGCTGACGGTGCAAGAAAGCGATTAATAGTCGTGGCGGGTGACAGATACCCAAGTTGTCTGAGCAGTACATGGGTCTAAACAGCATTACTTGTTTGTGAACATAAATAAATAAATATCATATATAAATAAATAAAGGAGACCGACCCAGGAGCACGCACATTTGCTGTGTTTGGGTGTTACGAACGGCCCTATGGATGTTCTATTCTGAAAAAAGGAGGGGTCTCTCAAATGAGCGTTAGCACTGTCCATCCAAGTGCCTCTGGCACAGTGTCAGACTTCTGAGAATGTGTGTCATATCACCGTCTGATAAGATACAAACAATTTGTATTTCTCCTGAGGCACGCCTGTTCTCTGCACGTTCTCCGAGATGCCGTTTGCGGCAGCGTAGAGCAGTGAACCTGCCACGTGACTACATCTGCCGTTTCCATTTGGATGCTCACACTTGGCACTGAATAATTTTCCGCATTGTGGGACCGTAATCGTCACGCAATGAGAAAAAAAACTTGCAGGACGCGCATCGCAGAGGAACACTCAGAACTGATTGCTCGTTGTTTACCCTTATGGAGCGGACACGTGCTTCCTTCAGCAAATCAAAAGCGTCCTTGAAACATCGGCGGACATCATGCGCAATGACCTCGCGGGCTTATGGAGCGTGTTTACACTTCCATAACTCAACTTCTTTGTTTCGCGTATCATCGCCGCGTCACAAAGAATTCAAAATGCCTTCGCCGAAATCTACCGTTCACAAGTTTCGAAAAAATGCAATCTTTTTCTAGCCAAATTTCGTACGATATACCGCATAAAAGCAGGAACCCTAGCTATAAGCTACCAATGATTAATTTTCTTTGTCCAGTTTGTAACCTGTAGATTGAATACAAGCTCAGATGTTGCGCATGCGCTCATATTTGCACAATATATGTAACGGCCACGCTCTTTCGGTGAATAGCTCGACATTTTAACTGCCGGAATATCTTCTTGGGTGATATATAGGGGAAGGTGGGGCAAGATGAGACAGAAATTTGCAGTTGAATGTGGAATTTTTATTTTTCGTGCAAAAAAAAAAAAAAACTAGCCATAGACACATTTTCAGAGGCCTAGAGCTTCTGGCCTGTAAATCAGAACGGACGTAGCCGGTTCTAAAATAAACACAAAACAAGAAATAAAAAAATGCAGATTGTCTCATCTTTTGTCCCAACCCTCGGGGCAAGACGAGACATCGCGTGGGGCAAGATGAGACACGCCGTGGTAATGAACAATACAAATTAGTTTTTGCAATGCAACCACCTACACAGCCCCTTTGAGCTCACCGCCGACATGATGTGCAATAAACCCACACAGAACCCGGTGCTATTTCCCTCCACGATCCTTTGCAAACAAGGCACCACCGGTCTGATGTGTCGCTGGTCGCTCGCATTTGAGTGAGCTCACAAAAAGGAGTGCGCTCCTGCTTTGCTGGAAATATCCTAGGAAAAAAGAAAATTTGCTGGAAAATCCTAGGCAATATGCAAAAAAAGGAATCTTTGGGGAAAACGAATACAGCCACCTGGTAGCTGACTTATCAGTTTCTAAATTACTCGCGTCTTGTTGTCACGTTTTGCCTCGTGCATGTCATCGGATGCAGTAATTTTTCAGTTAAACAGCGGATAACGAACAGTGCCCATATTTTGCATATATCTAGATGAATGAATAAAGAAATAGGATGTGTACTTACATTGACAGAAAAAGCCTGCGACACGCTGCTGCAGAGCTCACAAGAAAAAGGACTACAGAAAATCGCGCCTTTTTTGCTGGTCATTACATTCCAGGCAGAAGTAACAGATTTTTTTTTCTCTTCAACGCAAACACCAATCCGGACAATTCTGACTTGCAATAAAGCGGACATGTAGAGCCACCTAGGAGTAAAGTATAAGCTCTTGGGAACCAAGTCTCCGAGTGGTAGCGTGATGGAGGTAGAGGATCAGGGGTCCGGTCTTCGTAACATAACAAGCATTTATTGCAGCATGGTGACGACTGAAGACAGACAGACAACTCAAGAATTGGGGTCCCGCGCTTAAATAGGAAACATAAACGGAAGGACGTCATCTCTAAGCATTATATACAAGAGTCCGTGCGTCAGATCCGTTCCACAAATCCATCTCACAGTCTGGGAACTAGGGCGCACTGCCTATTGACTCGGCCAGCGATGTCCGGTTTGGTCAGCGGGATGAAAGGGCTCTTATCCACGGCTGACCCGAATCCGTTCTTGGAGCTGCACGGGCCTCCCTCGTGGTTTGGCGCCAAGTAGCACGAAAAGATGGCAGCCATGTCTCAACAAAGCGTAAAGTATAAAGTATAAGTAAAGTTTCAAGCGCATGGACGAAAGAGACAGGCGTCGTCGAGCAAGAAATGTCGCATCTTGTGCCGTGTCTCATCTTGCCCCATCTTGCCCTACGTCTCGAAACTAAGAGCACATTACAAGGATATTGAAGGAATCAACCTGTACACTCTTGCAGGAACAATCAATAAAATAAACGAGAACTCCATATGCCGTCCCGCAAAACGGAGTGCGACCAAGTCTCTCTCTCTCTCACACACACACACACACTCGAGCGAACGAAAGAAATACAAACTTTCTGTGCGCAACTCATGGTACAAGCATCGTCGAGTACGTTAAAGCATAACTGTTCCCGGTTTCCAGCAAATAATTATTTGTTGGAGTAGCAGAACAAGTCGGGAGACGAGCTCAGTTTCTCCTTGTTTTGTTTTCTTACAAACAAACAAACAATTATTGGGCCATCGAGATAGCGACATACATTTTAACCAAGTATCACATATGCCCCGGAAGTTTGACACCGATCTGAAACTTGGTGGATATGTAGGAGCCATTTTTATTAACGACGGTAAGCGGCGGCATCTCATGTCTTGCGTGGCGCAAACTCCGGTAAATTTCTGTGTACAGGACAGGATATGCAAAACCTCACTCACCGCCAAATACTAGTGTTGGAAAGGAGCAGGAACCAAGCTTTAGGTAACCTTTAATGACGGATGACTAACAACAACTGTGCGGATGATGATGGCTAGAACTGCGGGTGAAGCGCACATGTCACGAGCGTCAAGGGACGAATCTTCATCTTCCCTTTTCTTACAGTCCGGGCGGCGCACGAGTTCGACGAAGCCTGTGGTTGGCCACATGGTAAAGTCGCTTGTTACATTAGCAACGATATTGATGTGGCTTCTGATCGTGAGATCTGAAGGAAGTAGTCCTTGCATTTGTAGTGCTGCGATAACTGTAACAATGTATGCTCCAAGGAGAGGATTCGCGATCTGTCGCGTATAAAGGATGCAGTGGGTCTTGCTTCAAAAGAGGTGGTGCTGCAATGAGCATGAGTAGTCGAGAAGATGTATCCGTAGACATCAATTGCGGTGGTATGTCCTGTAGCCGCAAGCCTTGAGGTACGGGACGAATCAGTGGGGTCGTCGACTTGCCAGTTGAGAGATTCATATCCGGATCGGATTGAAGGGCCAAAGGACAGACACTGGAGTTCGGTGGCATTTCCTCTTCCTGGAATTGGATGCCATTGAAGAGAGTCGTCTGTAGTAGCCTTGTCGAAAAGATGCCGTTCAAGTTCTGTTTGATCGTTCCCCTGGTGGTAGTCGAGATAGTCGATGGATTTTGTTCTGTCATTTCAACCTTAATATCGGTATATTCGGATATTTCTTTGTTATCATCCATGGCGTCACGAACATCCGATGTTAGTGGCTGTGAGTGATTTGGCGTTGGTGCTTCGATGACCTGTGTTGCTAGAGTCTTGAACGTTCTGGAATCCTTACACGTTGCTGCGATGTATTTCTTCTTGTTGTGGAAGCAGGGTTAGGGTTCGTAGTCAGGTCATGATTTGCCGAGAGGTAGCGCTCGGTAACTCATAGACGATGACGAAATTGAAAGTGAGGCAGAGACATGCGACTACTACCTGGAACTCATCACCCGAGTAACTTTGAATGCCAAATTCAAAGTTACTCGGGTGATGAGTTCCAGGTAGTAGTCGCATGTCTCTGCCTCACTTTCAATTTCGTCATCGTCTATGAGTTCTGCGATGTGATGATCCAGATTAGCGATCAGGGATGACTTCTTCGTTAGTGAGGCGAGTTTAAGCTGGATCTTTGTCTTGGATGGAGCTGTTTCTCTGAGCGATGCCCTGATGTCATCCACCAGCTTCCGAACACAGGAACGAAGAGGGGCACGTAGCGTCTGGAGCTGTTCCATGTGTCGTCCTATTCCTTCAGTCCCTTCGTCGTAGATAGGGAAGGCGATGCCTCTGTCCCGGGTTTCGGCACCAAAATGTTGGAAAGGAGCAGGAACCAAGCTTTAGGTAACCTTCAATGGCGGATGACGATGGCTAGAACAACTGCGGGTGAAGCGCACATGTCACGAGCGTCAAGAGACGGATTTTCCTCTTCCCTTTTCTTACAACTAATATTACAAAGTTGGATTACTATCATACAAATTCCAACTAATAGCCGCAAAGCCTGCGAAATGACCGCCAGTTTTCTCTAGGTGACCTGGCAAAGTTGGAGGAATACTTTTTGTAACATTAATTTTGGCTCGGCATAATCAAGGAGGAAGACAGTTCTTCCAGAGTAGTTTCTCCGCTGTTTAATATATAGCCCAATTCTGGCTGCGCTCGAAATGACTTCTCAGTGTTCGCAGTTCTGTTGGTTTCCACCACACCGAAATTTTCGTTCTGTAAGGGCGGCGACGAGAGAGGCCCCGTTGGTTTGAGTGTTGGTCTCACTGCTATAATGATGCATCTAGATGAAACAGGTGACGTCGTTATTGTAACTGCGCTTGCATTACCAATAATCAGCAATCGTGTATACAGATATCGTAAATAATAGTTGCTGCACTGCTCTCTTTCACGTCCGTTCAGCAGCGGACGTCGGGTCAAAACATTTTGGAACCTCTTTAGTCCACGTCCAGCCATCATGCATAATGCGTGCGTGAGAGATAAAGCATTTGTTCTCTTCACGTAACGTTAACGGTACGCGGAGTCATGTTGTCCGAGCATCATGCATCCACTGCTGAGCTTCAACACGCTCTTTAAATGTTCTTAAAGGGACCGAAAAGTGAATATAAACCTATCGAAACTTTATGTTCAGCGAAAAGCTTGAACCTTCAAAAGTTCAAATATCAAAGAACTCCGCCGAAATCGTTGTAGTTTTTCTGTAATCGAATTTTCCATAATTGCATGTCCAGGGACCTAGTAGGAAACCGAGGAGTCTGTCAACAATTGCATGACCCCGCGCCATCTGTCGAGGACGCATGTAATATGCTCACTTCCGGGCGCTAATCCGGCGAAAACGAAAATGGCAGTGGGCATTTGTGACCACTTTCTACGTCGAGAATGTCGAGCCTCTTGAACATGAGCGCGCTGGAATTCCGCATTCGAGAACTGTCGCTCACACAGAACTGTTGTTCGTGCGTTAGCGTGCTGGAAAGTGTGTTCTTCGCAGCCGAAGATTCCTCGTCCAGAGATTAATCGGAGTCACATTCGTCCTCAGCAGTAGCTCACCGTGCCGTGAACATGGACTGCTTTGTGAAATTTCCATGTATCAGGGAGAAGCACTTGTGTAAGCCGAAACAAGCGCTGTTTTTTCGTCGTGCAGATGTTCATGGGTGAAATGCAAACCGACGGATACTACGGATGGATACTACGGTTTTTGCTGCCGAGAGGTAGAGAATGCCTGTGAAAAGCAGACAGACGATTGCATCAGAACTAACGAATATTTCGAAATACTGTGCCTTGACACCGAAGTACTGCAAGTGTCTTTTACATACATCCGAGAAACCGAAGAGCATGGCAACGTACACGGCAGCGCCGTGTGGTCTTTACGCGCTACTTGAACGGCGAACTGGACGGAAAACCCTTATTTCTGCAGGAAATTCCGTTATACCACCTGTCGGCCATTCACAAGGATATGGGGTGCTCCGAGAAAATACAATAGAAAATACTCCACTGGATCTCGATCTGCGTCATGCATGCTATTAGGGATGCTTTCCCATCAGTGCGCTGACCTGTAAAAATGTTGTCAGCATATTTTCATTTCTTGTTTGCTGGAATTTTTCTTATTGCTTTTTCTTTGCTGTCACAGCATATTATAATTACTAGTTTGTTCCTGGAGGGTTAAGTAACCTGTGGGCATAACTCATGTCTCACTTGTATATGTGAGGGGTAAGTAAGACAATTTTCATCAGTGTCATTCAGCTGAACCGTGTTCTTAACCTTTTAGTATACTTCTTAGTGACCACGTTTCCAAATGTCAACTAATAATTGAACCAACATTGGGATTTAACACTTAATTAACTCTGTTTTGCTAAACGGAGTATTTGTAACTGATTCATTATCACGTCGCCAACTAACATTTGTAAAGAAGGACTTGAGGGCTGACTTCAACTATTATTAACCCTTGATCTGGGTTCAAAGTTAACCATGCACCATTGGTGTGCATAGTACTCCAAAATGGCTAAATAATTTATTGCATAAGTTCTCTGTTACTGTAATTGAGATGTACTTTTGTAAATTACTTTTGACAGCCCTGCAAATTGAAACTGGCTTCAGTGTATACTACAAATGCATCGTAACATTTAATTGAAATATAATATAAGAGCAGAAGCAACATTTTGTCACAATTCAAACTATATCTTTCTTTTTTATTGTCCAGGGATTTAGGAAATGGAGTAGGACTTCCTGCCCTCTGATGTTTTGACGTACTTGATAGAGTTGCAAAACCTGCAACAAAATAAACAAGAGAAGTATAAACAGTTTCGGCTGTCCCTTTTGAATTTAACAAGCTAGTTATATTTTACCATTTGTTCACTTTTGTATTCTCTGTTGGTGAAATTTTACAGGAAAAATGGTGCTGCAGATCAATGACCTGTCATCTTGATGAAGATCAGAACATTTCTTCAGGCATGCTAAGTGAGACAAAAGAAATGTACAATGAAGGTTGTACAAAAACAGCAAATCTCCGTTGACTAAAACTTTATATGTGTGGATGTTACCACGTCGTGTAGTTTCCATCCAAAAGTAGGACTAGGGAAGGTTGTTTGTTAGGTCGTTGGGATGTTGATGTGCTATACCGTTAGAGCACATCAATATAGATGAGGGGCAAACACATTGACAGCGTAATGGCTGCAAACTCAAGTGAAGATTTATTCAACAGAACAAGAAACCGAAAGCATGAGTAGAGAAAGGCAGTGCCCATGCAGTGTATGGTGAACCATATTAATCTCTGAGAAGGTAGGATCGGAAGAGCAATGAAGAGAAATGACAGTTGCGTCCGAGATAGGGGAACTCTGCAAATTTAGGACCAATATGATGTGGTAACCTTGCATGGCTCACTGCAGCTCTGACACACATTGAACAATTCCAGTAGTTGTGGCTTCAAAGACAATGAACGTTTGCTGTTGCACTGGGTATTCAAGTGTAGAGGATGCATCTCTAGAAAATTAATTAGCGTTCCTTAGTCATAAAGTCATAACTCCATCTCAACAGGAAGTATTCTCGTACCCTTCAAACAAGCTAGTAGTTCTCATCGGTTTCTTCTCCTCTTGTTGACGTCATACTAATGTTCTGTACCTGTCCAAAGACTCAAAAAAATGTCACAAAGCCTGCTACACGTAACAAATCTAGTGCTTCCATCTGTGGACTTTGCATACCTGCTTTCAGCTATTTCTGTCATGTCAACTTGAGTGCCTGGATCACACATACGAAGCAGTTTTGCGCCACTTCAACACTGGAAGGCCCCTAAAAGTTAATTTGTTGATGTTGACAATGTTGAGTACGGGACAAGTAGGATAACATAAGTTAAATGGAATACGTCGTCGCTATATTATAATTTATACATGTGTGACGCCTGTACATACCTAAGACGTTGTGTTGAACTCGTCACCTCGGTGAAGCAAAATCACTGGGTACTGAGCATCAGTGTGCTTCGGACGTCTTCGCAATTCGCCTTCTACGACATCTTCGTAGTCATCGGCAGCAAAATGAGCTCAGCACATACCACACGACTGCTACATCTAATAACCGAGTGTTTTGAACCACATTCGTTTTCGCGCACTCTCCTGTTGAATCTTGTGGTAGAAACGCCTGCCGCCGATGGTGAACGAACATGATTTTTGCATCCCCGAACACCAAAACTACACCAGGCATATGTAGGTCTCTCGGATAATTGACACAACAACCACGAACATGTCATTCACTTCTCTTCGCGCGACCAACACGACCGCCCACGACGTAAACAATAAACGCGATAATACAGACGGCCTTGCAGATGGCGCGGCGGATCGTGGCTGGTAGCGGCGAAGTAACTGAATGCTCTATTAACGTAAAAGCTATGGAAGTAAGCGTCATTTTTAAAATAGTGTTTAGCTGTAAGATAATGTGCGTCAGCTTTGTTCTCTACAAAATTAACTCTCACGTGGTAAGGGTTGACCAATCCCTGGGAGCCCTGGACCTGAAACCCAAGTTGCTCTTTTTCGCCGTTCGCTGGCAGCACCGTCCATGTTCCGGCAATCTTCAAAATATTTATACGTAAAAAATATGCCGAATTGAGAAGTAATGCTTTCTGTGTCTTATCAAACAGCGATGTTGTGCACGACAGTGGGCAAAAATATGGGGGTTATTTTTCACTTTTCGGTCCCTTTAAAAAGAGGTAGCGACAGGTCATTTCAGGTTACCCCAGGTAATCGTAAAAGAGAGTTCTTTGCACGATGTGAACCTGCATTGAAAGTTTCACAGCGAAGAGGATAATAGAAGCGGCAAAAATGAGCACCGCGAATACCTAAAGTCGTGCGACTCTGACATCACAGCTCACAAGAAGTCACGTGCGTACGCCTGCCCATTGGAATGGACGGAACTCTGAACTCTCTGACGACAGCACTTTGTTCGGGACTGTGTTCGAGGGCTTGTATCTCTTGTATCTCGCTAAGTACGACACGTAGAAGGATAATCCTTCTTTCCTCAGTATCCTGGCGTGCAGCGGATTAAGGCGTCTCGCTCATTGGTGTCGTGCTGACTGGGAGGTGGTGGGTTCGAAACCTACCACCGGCTGTGCTGTCTGAGGTTATCCCTGGGTTTGCCGAAGACTCTCCAGACGAATGTCGGCACAGTTCCCCCTGAAGTCTGCCCAGAACGCATACTAACCCCCCCTGTCCCCCACTCCTTCCTGCTGTCCTTTCTCCATCTGTCCTCATCTATACGTCGCTCATAGCCACAGTTGCTTCGCGGTGCTAACACGAAAGTAAAAAAATATATATATCCTGGCGTGCAGTACAATGCGTCCATGATGTAATGCACCACATCTATGAAGGTGTCCCAAACCCTTTAATGGAAATCCCTGATATACTAGACAAAATTCACGGAATGATGGAAGGAAGGTAAGGAATTAAGAACATCTCGTTCCCAGGATTTCAATTCCGGTCTTTACGTGACGCCTACTTGGGAAGGTCCGCTACTTGTGACACGCCGTCACACCGCAGTGTGCAGTGGCGATGCATCTGTGTGGTGCATGTGGTTGTTTCACAGTTATGAAACTCTTCCAGTGCAGACGTGCAGATACATTGCAGTCCAGTGCAGGCGCATTCCCGATGCGGCACTGTACGTCTCGTCCTGGCTCGTGTAAAGAGACAAAAAGAGAGACATAACCTCGTAGAAATATCACTCTGATCGGGCGCGTTGGGCCATTCGACCACCATCCTGTTGCCTGAGTTCTGTGTGACATTGTCGCCTTTGGGGGTTGGGTTGCGTTCTTGCCGCGGCCGTCAGATCTCCGAGAAAATATTCCTTCAATTGCTTATTCAGACTCACGCAACGGATTTGGGTGTGGACAGTGCCACATCAAGTATTCGAGTATCAGATGTATCTCTGAGAACTGCAAAAGCGGCTACATTCTGAGTATCCGCCCTGCCTTCCACATATTCCATGCCTTAGAAGTAATATATCTTCGTACTTGACTTACGACTGTAACGTGTTCACTCCAATGTAAAAGGGACCCTTCTCTAATACAACAGCACTTTGGTATTTCTTTCCGCTAATTTTAGTTTTGTATGCCTTTTCGCTTGATACTTTAGAAGATAGAAGATATCCTATGACTGTGGCCTTCCTGTTCGGAAACTGTAACTGCGACGACAAGGAGCGCATGAATAGCGATACACAGTTCACGTATTATCTAAATGCTGCGTAGCTTGTAAGAACTATAAGGTGTTCCAAAGCTTGTTGTTGTGAGAATGCTTATTTTAAATACGCAAGAATTAAGGGAATGATGAAGAACGTAAAGCTAACTCAGCTCTCCCGGTGCGGCAGAAATCGATATCACTGGAGAGATTGTACTCGAATCTGCTTTTCTCAACTTGTTGCCCGCAATAGAAAAAAGAGGAACGCTCCAGGATAGACAGAAATCGAATGGGCGAAGAAATGAAAGTGCAGCAAAACTAAGTAGATACGTTTTTCGAAGAAGTTCGCTGACATTAGGAACTGGGGAGGAGGGGGGAGGGTGCAGCCGCTGTCACAGGAGCCAGCCAGTGAACTGGGGATAAAACGTCGAAAACCAACCAAATCACATGATAACGAAGACTATAACCACCGCTATAAAATGCAGACACTATTCCAGGATCAACTTGTGTTACCTAAACGCAGCCAAAAGGGGTCGATTGCCATTGATCGTAACCAATCTTGCGGGCTACTGGTTATTACGAGAGAAGCTACTATACCCTCGTATACGGTAACCGACGCCGGACGTGGCCAGATGAACACTTTTGATTAGCACGGAATGAGGAACACCGCGAGTTTTAGAATGAGTGTACTCAAAGCGCGCAACAAAAATACTAGAAAACGTATCCAAGAAGATTTTGCCTGCGCAGTAGTTAGAAATTGCGCGCATGGCAAGAGTAGAGGAGTAAAAGTCGCCCTGCAAGAGTGAAGTCCGGTGATGCACAGACGATACCATATACGCACGCATAACATACGGAGGAGCTCATCGGGGAAACCGTGCTCTTGTAACCCCCCCCCCACACACACACATACACACTTTGCGTTCGCTCTTGGACCGAAGCCCGCTGCCGCCCCCCCCCCCCCTCACCCCGGCAAAATGAAAGCCCTGCGCCTATGCTTGTAAGAGCCATCTATAATAGACGCACTGATGGCTGCCACTTTTGTATTTGAGACACTTCTCAACCTAGAACCATGATGGAAAGTAACTGTCCGGAGGTTGAACAAACAGACGCCGAAAAAGCCTGCCGCTGTATGGCTTTTCCATTGACACCCATGAACCCAATTGACCAGCTGAAATATGATTTTTCTTTCTTTCTTAATGCACATATCCGCCCCCCCCCCCCCGTTGAGAAAAACCAAAAACCAAACCCCAAAAAACACTTTAAACCAGCACGGAATGCGAACGCATCATACGAATTAAGGATTGCACAGATTAATTCCTACCGCCCTCAATAGGCTGAACATACGAAGAAGACAAACAATTTGGCAAATAAATATTAAAACGTGGCTTTATTGTGAGAGGGTTCCTTTTATACCTTGGAGAGAATAGAACATTCATAGCTAACTACAAACATACATCCGGGAACAACGTATACACACCTTCGAACGAGCGGAACCAATGGCACATGCTGAGGATATTTTTAGCTTTCTCAGAAACACGCTTTGTAGTGGAATGCTTGAGCATAGCACGAATACGTCGATAGATCACTTTTAAGTATACAACTTCCGACATTTAGAACACTGCACATAGACGGAATCGGCAAAGTTCACCACATCACCACCAAAGTAACACAATAAAAAAGCGCGTCAGAGATTTTCCAAGCACCCTCCTCCGAATTCCCCCCAGGAATCGTTGGACACCCCCCAAATTACCTGCAAAAAGGCCAAAATACCTCTAAAGTGGGACAACGACCCAAAAAACGGCAGATACGAATGTCATCCCCCTCCTCTGCAAGGGAGTCCTACCCGAATCACTTCTCGCGTAGAGACGTGACGAGCCGGAGCAGCCCACTGTCTTTTGAAGGCTATGTCTCTGGCTATTTCTTTTGACGACCGAAGACGAGACTGTCTTTGAGATTGTAGTACATGTGCGCGTGGTGCTACATGGGAGTAGCAGGTTCCATTGTACAAAGGTACGCATGAAGGTACAATTCGCACACTGTGTGTGTCGTACCTTCGTTTGTCTCGCCCTGCTGACTTGCAATCTAATGTATAATAATAGTACATTTATTAACTGGCACGACAGTGCCAAGTCGTCAATTCTCACCGACTGCGTGCAAGGAGGCTAAATCAGAACAGTGGCGGCGCCGTATAGGAGCTGTGAGTGGCGGGATACATAGGCTGTAGGGAAGTCGTCGCCGAAGCGTTGGTAGGAAAGTCTGTTTCCAGATGATAATTGTCACATTTTCAAAGTTGTTATTCCTTCGATGCACCAAGTCCCCTGCACGTGGTAGCGAGTGAGAAGCTACGCAGTATTTGGGAGGGTGTCACCGTTGTAGAGTAATTACTCGACATTACAAATTACCCGCTCCGGCCTTTAGATTCGTCTCATTACAATATGTTTACGACCTCAATGTAATTTGCTTCCCGCTACTTAACGTCGAATTGTCGTCCTCTCATTCACATGGTTTGACGCCGTTGGTGCTAACTCCAACGCCATGCTCGAGACTGGGATCAGGCGGGTTCGAATCTTACCACCGGCTGTGCTCTCTGAGACTATCCCTGGATTTTTCAGCTGACGGATGTCGGCATAGTTCGCCTGAAGTGGGTCCAAGACGCACAGGAGGCCCCCTAATCTCCAACTCGTTCCCGCTGTCCCTTCTTCAAGTGTCCACGCGCCTGCACACCGAAAATATGGACAGTTGCTCCGCGGCGCTGGCACGGAATTCCTAAAAAATATAGCTGAACCTGTAATATATTGAACCGCCTACATAACATGCACCTTTTGCGTACCCTTAATTCAATTCCGGAGCAACTGTTTTGCATATACCTTGCTCTCATCATACGATGGCTTTCCAATGCCGAACCTCTGACCACATGGAGTCCTCTTTGAACGAACCCGCGGGAGACACCTACTTGGCGAATGCACGCCACTCAAAATGCAAATTGTGCAACCTGAGCCGCATTATTCATAAAGCTGGTCGAGCTGACGTACGCGCTTTGCTCGCGCTGGAATTAGAATGCGCTCGGGCGCGGGTCAATATGCTGTCACGCGCCTTGCATCCTCGAGAGGGAACACGGTTAGCCTCCCCGTAAGTGCACTGACTACGAAGCGTGTAACAAACGATTACATCGGCAAAGTTTGTGTTGGGGATATTCGTGTCGCGCTTGATGCTTTGCGTTACGGTCTGGGTATGTTAACGGGGTGGGTTGGTTATGCTGTTGTAATCAAATTTGAGATGCGCTGGTCAGAAGTTGCTGAGGGCTAGAACGTTCCTGGGGCGAACTATGGCAACTATGCATCACTAATGAAAAGCATTTCCACACTGACTGATATGCGAGTAACCGCGCCATCTGAGCGTTTCAGGATACACGGTGTCTATAGAAAGGTGCAGGGCTACGGTTCATTTGTCTAGAAAGCTCGCGTGTGAACTGATGAACACGTACGGACAGTTGTGGCCCAATGATAGTGAGTTTTCATAACGTCCGCTGTCGCCTTCGCATAAGTAAGGGATAGCGCGGTGATTCTGCGCAATGCGCAAAGTTCTGCAAAGCTCTTTCTTGTGTCTTGAGCGTGCATAGAACCACCAACGCTATCCCTTACGTACCCAAAGCCGATAGCGTGCGATATACTAAAACTCCCTATTGTGATAACTAGTAGAGACATTGAGTAGCAACAGCAACGTTTATTCCAAAGTGGAACCGCGACTGGAATGCAGCGCGGACCGGCAAACAAGCACACAAAACAACCACTCAGCGCGAGCCAAAATCAACCTGTCACCTGAAGCTCTATCACACTTCCCCCTTTAAGCAACACCGTATCTGTCTGGTTCACGACGACTGCGTAACGGGTAGCGACGACTGCCCATGACGGCGCTCGGACGCTCCGTCGAAGTGCGACTGTCGTTGTGATCCGCTTCTGTCGATAAGATATGAGGGCGGTCGGAATGAGAAAACTGTGAGGAGGTCCCGCGTGACGACCCTTCCGGAAACGGCAAGGGAAACTCTTCATTAGGATCGTCAATCGCTGCAGGGCGACCTCGTACATCGGAAGCGGGAATGTTCTTCGAACATTTCCAGGACTCCACAGTTTCTCTCCGTTTCAGATGATCTTTATGGACTCTGTGAACTTTCCCAGAAGCATCTCTCACCGTAAAGATGACGGAGCCCTGCTTGCTTACAATCGTCCCTGTCTTCCAGTGTCCCTTCTTAGAGTTGTCCAACATCCAGACTCCTTGGTCGACAGAGAACTGTCTGTCCTGAGTTCGTCTGTCATAATTTCGCTTTTGACGCTCCCGTGCCAGACTATCTCTTCCAGAACACGTCACCTCAGATGGACGGACGAGATCAAGTAGAGAACGATACTGTCTGTTATTCAACAGCTCACAAGGAGGACGGCCTGTGGTGACATGCGGGGTCACTCGGTATTTAAAAAGAAAGTCACAAAGTCTGTCCTTGTCACCTCCCTCTTCGAACCGACGTAGAGCAGTCTTGAAAGTTCTCAGAAAATTCTCCGCCAGACCATTTGACTGCGGATGGTATGGCGGAGTGAGGACGTTGTTTATTCCTCGTTGTTTCACGAAATCCTCGAAGACCTGACTTGTGAATGGGGGTCCATTGTCTGTGACGAGAACTTCCGGTAGTCCGTTTTGGACAAAAATATCTTGAAAAGCACTGATCGTTTTCAGAGCATTGGTAGCGGTCATCTGGATGATGTCGGGCCATTTGCTGAAGGCATCAATAACAATCAAATAGTGCTTCCCATGAAGCTCTGCGAAATCCGCGTGAAGGCGATGCCACGCCTTGTCAGGTAGCTCCCACTGATGTAAGGGAACAGGGATCTCCTGCGCAGCCACTGCCGAGCACCACGACACTCCCTTCTTGAGTAAATCATTTAAAGGTGAACACACATCCGCTAGACCCTCCAAGTATTTGCCATTGTGCTGAACCATGCCCAAGAAAGAACGTAGTTCTGATACTTGATTGGGCGGTGGCATGTTAAGGATCGCTGACACCTTCTTCGGAGAGGCCCGAAATCCGTCGGCATCCACGATGTGACAACGATACTCCACTTGGGTTTGCAGGAAGCACATTTGTCCCGCTTGAGAGTGAATCCGAATTCTTGCAGTCTTGCTAGGACCTTAGACAGATTGCTGATATGTTCTTCGTCGTTACGGCCCGTGACAATAATGTCGTCGAGATAGCAAGCCACAGACGGCAGTCCTGAGATAACTTGCTCCATCGTGCGCTGGAAAACAGCAGGTGCCATAGTGCTGTAACGCTGTAGCGCTGTAGTGCTGTAGCGCTGTAAGTTGCTGTAAGGTGCCATAGCGCCAAGTGAGTCCCTGAGGTACTCCACTCGTCGAGCTGGATGACTCTTCGTCCGCTACTAGCATCGTAGAAGGTCAGACTCGTCGCCAGTTGTGATAACCAGTGATGGCCACTAACTACTTCTACAGTAGTTCAACTATAACTACTAACTACTTTGCAATGCAGTAGTTTAACTAGTAGTTCAACTACTTTTCAGTGGAGGTAGTTAAAACTACTTCTTTAACTACATCTATAACTGCTTCACGCTGTCCATCAACACCGATTCCATTCTATAGTGTTCTTGGAAGTAGTAGAAGGGGAAAGATTCGCAGAACCGAAGAGCATGGTGACCATCATTCCCCACCGCTCTAGATAGGAAGGTATTTGGAGCAAGAGCGTTCGCGCCAAGGAGGAGCACGCACCAAGACCGCCCCGCGCGTTTCGCGGCCGCGCGTCGCGTAGAGAGGGGTTTCCTTCTCGCGTTTGAACATGCGTGAACATGCAAAATACATCTTATTCCCTTTCCACATCTTTTAATACATCCCCGAGCAGGGAGTTTTAATCGTCATTTACCAACGATCAACTCACCTATCAACTTTCTACACAAAATGGGAGCTGCATGGAAGCTTTTCACTCGATGTTTTGGAAAGGAATATCATGATGAGCGGGAGACGGCGGACGAGAAAAAATGGCGACTTAAACAAGAAATATATGAAGCAAAAGCAGAAGCTGTGAGGAGGTTCCTCGCACACGAGCGTCTTATAGAAATGAAGCGTCGTTCCGCAAAAAGTCAAGACGATCAAATCGATTGGTGAGATCTACAATAAATCCATTTCTCACATCATCACTTATTCATTGTCTCATTTACTTTTGCATCGTGATGTCTGACGCAGGTCGATTTGCTTTTATCCACCCTGCAAGGGTTATTATTTGCGGTCCTTCCATGTCGGGTAAAACCTATCTCGTTCGTAACATTTTAAGAAATCTTACAGTATTCACTGTAGTCCCAGAGCAAATCTTTTACGTTAGCAAATATGATGCGACCTGGCAAAATGAATTCGCAAATGATGTTACATTCCAGAAAGAGCTACCAAAGACATGGGATGAGAGCGTGCCTACTTTGATTATAGTCGACGATCTCATGACTGAGAAGAATGTGATGCAAGAAATGGTTCATCTCTATACGAGAGCATCACATCATAAGAACGCATCCATTGTTTTTCTTTGTCAGTACTTATTTCACAACGACGTCAACTATAGAACATTATCTCACAATAGCACATATATAATATTATTTAATAATTTAAGGTCACGCACGCAGCTGGAACTTTTAGGACGCCAGATCTTCGGCAAAGCTCAATTACCATACTTTATCAGTGCATTTGAGCAGGCAACAGAGAAACCATTTGGTTATCTAGTGATTGACCTACACCCTCTGACGCAGTCTCAATTTCGTCTGCGAACAGGCATTACTGGAAACGTTCGACAGTTTGTTTTCTTGCCAAAATGAAAACTCTGCGTCATCATTTAACTTTTCTAAAAGTCCTTGCAACATGTACACCTAAAGAGCGCGATGAGATTTTAAAGGAGGCGCCACCTCATAGCATAGAAGCTCTTTCTGAAGTCTGTAAGAATATATTGAATGGTAATATTAAGCTACCGCCCAGATTGTTCAAAGAGCTGGAAAAGTATAAACACACCATTCGATACATTGCATATAAAACGCTGCACAAATCACCAAA
Source organism: Ornithodoros turicata (assembly GCF_037126465.1). Taxonomy (NCBI): domain Eukaryota; kingdom Metazoa; phylum Arthropoda; class Arachnida; order Ixodida; family Argasidae; genus Ornithodoros; species Ornithodoros turicata. The sequence continues at coordinate 58,136,783 of NC_088202.1, read as the reverse complement.
AAGACTAAGATCCTTCCTCTATCGTCAGAGGGGTGGATTAGTGCCACTAATCCCCTTATTACTCACGGGATTAACCAGTGTGCTCGGTGGTGTCGCAGGTCGTGCTCTAGCAAAGACGGTAGGTGTCTAAAAAATGGCTACAAAGGTTGAGGTATTGACTCCTATCGAATCAATTCTGGAATCTAACGAAAGCGATGATATTAAAGTAAAACGAATGTTAACTGCTATGTACTACATTATAAAAAATCATCAGAAACCATCTAATGAAACAGAGCCAGCATCCACAGTACAGGAAGAAAAAAATGATGAGTCACTTCCAATGGGACGCTCATTTGATTACAATTCGCTTCCTTCTAATGTCAACATTAAAAAAGTAAGACGTGTAGTCTCAGTGCTACCTAGGAGCTTGACTTGGAATGATAAGGGAGAAATCATTCATAACAACCAAACAATCGCTGGTTCTAATATAAAAGAATTGGTGTTGCATCTGTCCGGACACAAGAAAGGGAAGCCTGCCTGGTACCGAAAAGTGGCAAAGTTCTTGCAGCCACACAAAATACGTCAGAAGAGGAAAGCAAGGAAACGTATACTCTGGGAAACGTATAAATCGCCCCAAAGAACAAAGTTGCTTTCATCATCATCATCAGATGAATATATCACAGAAGAAGAATGAATTATAGGGATCCAAACGCTGGTTTGGGGGGGGTTGCCCGATACTGCAGAGGTCGAAACATCTCTAAGAAACAGGCAATCGAAGAACTACAGCGAGATGATGTCTACACACTTTACAAAGAAGGAAGACGTAGATTTAAGAGAAGAAAGACCATCTCACTGCACATCGACGATCTTCATCAAGCAGACCTGATTTCATTCCTGCAGTACAAGAAACAAAATAAAGGATTTTCCTTCATACTCATTGTGATAGACTGCTTATCAAGACGACTCATGGCTACACCCATTAAGACCAAGCGTGGTGAAGATGTGAAGAAAGGATTGATCAAGCTCTATAGGAGTCATAAAGCCTATCCAAATCTCTTGCAGGTAGATAGAGGGCGAGAGTTCTATAACAAACATGTGAAAGCATGGTGTAAACGTCACTCAATACATATGTATAGCTCTTTTTCACCCCTGAAGGCTGCGGTCATTGAGAGGGCGATCAGGACTATTAAAGCTAGACTTTATCGTTATTTCGCCAGTAAAGGCCATCACAAGTACATTGCTGTTCTCCCAAAGATCATCGCTGACTACAATTCATCATATCACTCGACTATCAAGATGGCCCCGAACGACGTCGATAAAAATAACGAGATTGAACTATTCAATAGACTTCACAGTAAAAATGACAACAAACCAAACAAGATTACATTGAATATCGGTGATCAGGTGCGCGTACTCACAAGTAGATCAATTTTTGACAAGGGGTACATTGGGCACTGGTCCTTAGTTGTCTACACGATCACACGATACAAGAACTCGGATCCACCAGTGTTTTACATAGCTGGACCAGATGGGGTCGAAGACGATGCAACTTACTATGCCAATGAATTGCAACGTGTAGTGAAATCGCAAGACGACCCATACCCGATTGAACGCATAGTAAGTCGAAAGAAAATAAACGGTGTCACACATTATAAAGTGAAATGGCTAGGTTACGATGACTCATTTAATTCCTGGGTTCCAGCCCAAGATGTCGCGAAGTTCTGATTTTTACATGTATCTCCTATCCAATGATTGCATGGATATGCACCCGAACAACAGTCTCAATGACTTTACAATCACTCTGAGTGCACCACTACAAGTGAATGAAGAATATGAAGTTGGCCTGCATGAACTTTCCATCTCTAATGTATTCTACAACGTTCCACGGACTAACGATGCTACTATACATATTACTTCCAGAAGCATTATTGAGCTGCATAAGGAAGTTGTTGTGATAACGACTTTGGAACATGCGCTGCAAGATTTTTTAAAAGAATTCAACATCGCATTTGGTTATGTTGATGGAAGGTACACATTCCAACTACCTCAAATAATTCGTTCTATTAAGTTTTTGGATGAAGAACTGCAACAAGCCATGGGTGTGTCCACTATACAGGGTTTGAAAGTTGCAGGTGCTAAAGTTCCACGTCAGAACATGTACATGGGAGAGGAAGCTATCTCAAAGATGCTTTTAAAGGAAGAGGTGACTATCATTACACAATATGCTCCAATCATATTCATACCAGGTCGCCCTATCACTGTCACACTAAATCGCTTCTTTAAAAGATATGAAATCGATGGAAAGATACAATTTCAAAACAATACCTATACATTATTGGTCCCACGTCTCTTTGTTATCCCTGAACAACTCAAGAGACTCCTCAAATTAAACTCCAGTAAACTGTTAGAAAATACAACACAATACATTGGAGATCCATTTACATTCAGTTTTAGTGTTGTTCTAGAAAAAGTAATACTTGCAAGGGAAGAAGTCCAAATTCCACCAAATTATTACGAGACACCACGTTCGCTTCTACAAGCTATCAGAGGTGTGATAGGCAGCAATGCTATACTAACATACAATGAAGATACACAGCTGTTTACTTTCACTCCACTTGATGGAGTAACTATAGATCTTTCTGAATATTTGAGTAATATGTTGGGTTTCGCACCAATTCAGTCTATTGCAAACACCACCACCGGAACCACACCACTCAATCTTAAACCATTGTTTCATAATTTCGTGATTTATTGTGATATTATCGAATCATCTCATATAGGTGCAAAAAAGTTTCCCATTTTGAAACTCGTCCCATATTTACATAAAGATGATCCCCAGATTCATTACAGCTTCCATAACGTGCAATATTTGAAGCTGTTACAGAATGAAATCACGTCAATTTCGATTAAGTTGTATGATGAGACAGGTCGTCCACTTCATTTTAGAGGACCAGGTCGTACAGCTCTAGTTCTACACTTCAAAAATGTATCTTAAAGAAGTGCCGGAGATCCATTATGGATTGGGACTTGGTGATTTAGTACCGTATAAAGGACCTCTTTTTCAATCTGGGAATGGCTTCTTTAGTTCTTTGCGTAAGCTAGCATTGCCACTATTGCATCGTGCAAAGCCTTACATAGCCCGTACTGCGATGAGCGCAGCGAAAAATTTGGCGAAAAAGTTATCTGAAGGGCAAAACATCAAGCAAGCACTGAGAGCAAGCTCAAATGAATTAGGCACACAGATTTTGAAGGACATTGCAGGCAGCGGACATCGAAGGAAAAAGAGGAAGAGAAGAGACATTTTCGATTAATCCTCTGTAACCATGAAATAAAGAAGACACTTTTTTTTCATATGTTGATGTTTCTTCCTTATAAAGAAAAAAGGTTTTTCTATGGAAAAGGGTCGCACTCCGAAAATGGCGACCAAGAGGGGTTAGAAGTCGGGACAATGGGTCGCCCCCTTTCACCTGTAGAAAGTGTGGCGGACAATGCTTCGAAACGGCCATCGCATTCCGAAATACAGGTGGCCCCAGGTAGGGCTGGCTTGTGAGGGTGTTGTCAAAAGGTAAAAGGGGGATTGGAGGACAATGATTCCAATCGTGAACGGGATCGCATTCAGAAAAGTGGTCGGCGGGGGGTTAGAGGAGTGGAACGGCTGATGGTTAGCAAAAACGGACCATGCTCGCCAGCGGACAATGTCAAATTGTAGGGGGACTGGAGGACAATGATTCCAATTGTGAACAGGATTGCATTCTGAAAACAGCGGGTCAGTGGGGGGTTAAAAGTGTGCATCAGCATCCAAGCTGGTTAGAAGTTGAGCAATGGGGCGCCTTTCACTTGTAGAAAGTGTGGTGGACAATGCTTCGAAACGACCATCGCATTCCGAAATACAGGTGGCCCAGGTAGGGTTGGGTTGAGAGGGCGATGTCAAAAGGTAAAGGGGGATTGGAAGAGTCTTTTTGCTCGGGTAAGATGCTAACAAATAAAGCTATGAGGAAAGCATTGTACCTTTTCATTTGCAAAGATGTCACAGGTCAACGTTGTACACGCACAGTCCCAGCTGGCTTTGAAGGGGGAGTGTGAGTTATTCAACATACCTCCGACCCAAGTTTCAATAGAATCATGCGAGGCGCAAGTTTATTATCCTGTTTCTACAATCAGCGGGGGAGAATCGACGATCGAATGGAACATAACAAATCTCTCAGACTTGTATCTCGATTTATCATCTCTGTATTTTAATATAACTATGCAGATATTGAGGTCGGACGGGAGTGAACCAATTACCCGAAGAGCAGATGGTATCACTGAGGACATTGTATTCCCAGTCAACAACTTGGGTGCCGCTTTATTTAAATATGTAACCATTCACTTGAATCAACGTCTTGCAAGCAGCAACTGTTTGAACTCCTATCGATGTATGATTGATACCCTACTTCATACGAATACTCATCTGCAGAAGACTTTAGATGATTGTGCAATGTATACATATGATACAGGAGAGCATGCAGCAAATGATCCAGTCGCTCGGGATGCAAAGTTGCGCATAGCTAGGACAAGTGGGGGGAAACTATTTGAAATTGTCATGAAAGTTAACACAGACCTCACAAACCAAGGGAGGCTTTTGTTACCCGGTGTGGGGGTTCGAGTGACTGCTCTACATAATACGGATAGCTTTAGATTGCTAACTGGCACCAATGAAACTCATAAGCATCAATTGAAAATCCACAGCGCGGCACTTGTAGCACGCAAAGTCAAAGTTAGCAACTCAAGTTTTATTGCACACCAGAAAGCCCTTAGATCATCCCCGGCATGTTACATCATGCGTGGACTAGAAAGCAAAGTCCGCTCGCTTTCGCCGGGCCTTCATGATGCAATCTTTGAAAACTTATTCCCTGATAGAATTCCTGATCAACTTACTGTATGTCTAGTTCGCACCGAAGCTTATCAGGGTGATTACAAGTCGAGCCCCTTTTGTTTCGAACATTTTAATGTTAGTTCTGTAACACTATCAGTTGATGGACACAGGAAGCAACTATCCTATGACTGGGAAAATGATCTGGGTAGAGCAAGCTACTACGAATTCTTGTATCAACTGAATGAAAAACATGTTGAGTTGAGTTATGAAAAATATAAAAAAAATTCCTTTATCATGCATTGGAACTTGAGTGCTGACGAAAGTTTTGGTTCCTACTTTAATCCATTGCGGAAGGGCAATTGCAGGATTGAAATGAAGTTTGCTAAGCCATTACCTTGCGCAGTGTCGGTTATACTTATTAGTGAAGCACCCAAGATTTTATCAGTCGATGGTGATCTTGTTGTTCGAGTGGACTAAGCATGAATGTGTTTGATCTGGAATTATTGTTTTCTCTGAACCATGAAACTTTGAATCTGTATCGCGGGACCTTCGCAATTGATATGGTACCAAGTTTAACGACAGAAGGGTTTATAGTTATCAATACACACCCACACGACGGTCCAGGAGAACACTGGCTATTGTACATGAGAGACAGGAATGACAAGTACATCTATGTGGACAGCTTTGGTCTACCACCGATTGAAGAAGAGCTGCTAGATCTACCTGTTGATCAGTACTGCGAGAAATGCATTCAAAGCATTTACAGCTCACACTGTGGACTTTTTGTTTGTTTCTTTGCTTCCCGCCTTTGTAAGAATTACCAACTCAAGAGCATTGTTTCCTTATTTGACAATAACCTTGTACACAATGACCTCAAGATAATAAAAATGATTGAAGAGGAATACCTCATTTAAAGAAAAATGTCTCATTTTATTTCTTCAATGTACAGACCTCTTTCAGATAGTCCTCCAGACTCGACACCTTGCGACAACCATCTTTCTTGCGACGCACGATGTATTCCGAGTGTTGGATGTAAAAGTTTCGAATTATTGGTCGCTTGAGTCCAGCATTAAGTATGGTTGGAGAGATATTGTCACCCTGACGATATCGTCGCAACAAGTCACACTTGATGGCGACGAAGCGTTGGAGCCTCCGACTAATCTTTCCTCGTTTCGTCCGCATCGGAAACGGGAGAATTTGCATAATGAGACGAAAATCGGCCTCTGGCCCGTTGCAGTTCAGATAGGAGTTTAATTTCATCAAATCCTTGTACATCAGCCATTGTACCGTCAAAGCAAATCGTTCACTGGGCTTCATGGTTGATCCGAGCTTGGATGGCAACCGAGATAAGGTCGGATGTTATTGTCTAGCCAATGAGATGGATTCGATGACCACAATCCACCACAACGACAGCGTCGCAGATGCTCATCATATTGTATAAAGAAAGTTCTGGGTGGTGGCTTCAATGTCTTCACAAGAGGAAGATCCCCCGTCAGGAGACAATCAGAATCTTAACAAAGAATCACATTTTTAGAGAGGGAAAAACGGGAAAACTTTCTATACATACAATCGTCCTCGGAGACCGCGTAGCACTTCTGCGCTTCCATCGTCGACTGTGAGGGGGATGTTGAAAAGGAATCCGATGGAGAGGATGTGCATACTTTCCCTATTGGTTGCGTTTTTCCTTAGTTTGCAATTGGTTGTTTACTACAAAGACTTTTGCTACATGTGGATTTCTCTAGCCCACCATCTTGTTGCTAAAAGTTGTTTATACAAAGTAGGAGAGGATGTGATATGATAATGAGGATGCGTCAGCTTTAAAAAATGAAGATTTGGTTCCTAGAGCATCACTTGGAAGCAATATGGCCAACGATGGTGGTAAGTTTTGATGGTTTTTACCTTAAAGTTAGGTTTCTTATGAAGGTTGTCTTTCTCAGTTTTCTCCAGTTTTGAAGATGATGATGATAGTGGTGAGTTTTGGTGGTTTTTCTCATCAAGTTCATTTTCTTAAGAATATTATCTTTCTCAGTGTTCACGTCGAGCCCTGTGTTTTACTTCGAAGATGGTAAGGAAATGGTGAATATGAAAAGCGAGAAGTATCTAAAGTTCCATTCTTTTCAGCGCCTGAGTCGCCACCACCAAGCTGTATGTATTAGCGACATTTCATAGATTTCATGTTAATATATGAGTTTCATTTCAGATGAATCAGTTTGTGTGGTATCAAATGAAAGTACGTACCAGCATATGACTTTGATTACTTGATCTTAATAGCAAATATCTTTTTAGATGATCACAGGGTACCACCACCAGACAGTGAGTATAGTTATAGATCCTGTTTCCATGTCTGATCTTAATTGCAAATATCTTTTAGATGATCATCGGGTACCACCTCCTGACAGTGAGTATAGTTATAGATCTCGTTACCATGCTTGATATTAATAGTTGTTGTCTTTGTTTTCAGACTACCCGGCCCCCCCTATGCAGTGTATGTATTAGTGAACATTCTCTTTCAGGATATAGTGTTCCAGTGGCATATCGTTTTTATGTAGCCGATATTAATAGTTGTTGTCTTTGTTTTCAGACTACCCTGGCCCCCCTATGCAGTGTATGTATTAGTGAATGTTCTCTTTCAGGATATAGAGTTCCAGTGGCATATCGTTTTTATGTAGCCGATATTAATAGTTGTTGTCTTTGTTTTCAGACTACCCCGACCCCCCTATGCAGTGTATGTATTAGTGAATGTTCTCTTTCAGGATATAGAGTTCCAGTGGCATATCGTTTTTATGTAGCCGATATTAATAGTTGTTGTCTTTATTTTCAGACTACCCCGGCCCCCCTATGCATCGTATGTATAAGTGAATGTTCTCTTTCAGGATATAGTGTTCCGATGGCATATCGTTTTTTATGTAGTCGATATTCATAGTTGTATTTGTTTTCAGACTACCCTGGCCCCCCATTTTCAGATTACCCTGCCCCCCCTATGCAGTGTATGTATTAGTGAACATTCTCTTTCAGGATATAGTGTTCCAATGGCATATCATTTTATGTACATGATGATATTCATAGTTGTTGTCTTTGTTTTCAGACTACCCCGGCCCCCCTATGCATTGTATGTATAAGTGAATGTTCTCTTTCGAGATATAGTGTTCCGGTGGCATATCGTTTTTATGTAGCCGATATTCATAGTCGTTGCATTTGTTTTCAGATTACCCTGCCCCCCCTATGCATCGTACGTATATGTGAATGAAAGTGTGGATGTTGTTCTTTAATATTTAGGTTCTCTTTCAGATCATTGCTGCTACTGCTGCAGTGAGTCATCTGGTTGGGTAAGCAATGTGGCGAATGCTGATTATATGTTATCTTTCAGATCCTGACGCCATTAGGGACATTATTCGAGAAAGTTTATTTCAATCATTATTTGATTTGCTAACTATGGAATAAAAATATTTTCTGTTGTAGAAAATGTGTACTGTCTTGTATGTTTCTTCTGTTTCAGGTGTGAAGGTTTTTCCGCTGGGGTTTTCTCCTTCACGCAGATTGGCAACATAATTGGCAATCCCCAGCACCATTGGCTTTAATTGGCATTACTAAGCATCATTGACTTTAATTGGCATTAATAAAATATTTTTCACTTGTACAAATGTGTATGTCTATTGCTTGCATGTCTTCAGGATGAAAGTATGCTATGTTAAGTGCGGTAGGAAAACTCCCCGCTTGGGGATGTATTAAAAGATGTGGAAAGGGAATAAGATGTATTTTGCATGTTCACGCATGTTCAAACGCGAGAAGGAAACCCCTCTCTACGCGACGCGCGGCCGCGAAACGCGCGGGGCGGTCTTGGTGCGTGCTCCTCCTTGGCGCGAACGCTCTTGCTCCAAATACCTTCCTATCTAGAGCGGTGGGGAATGATGGTCACCATGCTCTTCGGTTCTGCGAATCTTTCCCCTTCTACTACTCTTGGACATCTAAATATGAATCACTAGCAGTGATAAAAAGTGAGGATTTAGTACACATGCACGGCACAATTGCTCTGCACCTCCGTTCTCATCAAACAAGTAGCTCAAGGTAAAAGTCGGAAGCACAATCGTGCCGTAAAGCTTGTGGCAAAATCGGAAGTAGTTGGCGCCTGCAATAACCTAACTACTGTAGTTAACTACTCGAAATAGTAGTTTAACTAGTAGTTGCCACTACATTTCTGCAAGTAGTTGATAACTACTTTTTAACTACAATCACGTAGTTTAACTAGTAGTTTAACTACATGTAGTTAACTACTGGCCATCACTGGTGATAACTAGTAGAGACATTGAGTAGCAACAGCAACGTTTATTCCAAGGTGGAACCGCGACTGGAATGCAGCGCGGACCAGCAAACAAGCACACAAAACAACCACTCAGCGCGAGCCAAAATCAACCTTAGCTTCGTCACCTGAAGCTCTATCACACCTATAATAATGGTAGGGGTGCCGTGATGTTACACGTAACGTTTGTCTGCATATAGTATGGCGGCATGTTGCACGTGCCTCACGGTATTACCGCGGACAATTTCGACCACCTGTATGGTGTTCTTTTGACGTGCAGAGCAATTTCCTGCCTCAGAGCAATTTACCGTGTTTATACATGGATATCCTTCACTAAAAATGCGTCAGGAATAACGGCTATAGCTTCACCATGACACAATGTCTGCCCAGTAACATAACTATATGTCCGTGTATGTATGCTTTCCGACGTTAGGGGGAAGCGACAGAAACCCGCTGGACCATGAATTTACAAAAATTATTTATTTGAACTGTCGTTGGGAGGCCTCGAAAAGGGCGAGTCATTTTGCCATGAGATGAAGCATAGGTAAGCGGTGAGGACGATAACCATACGGAAAGCTATCTCTGTCTCTCTTTTTATTTCGTGTTAGCGGCGGTGGCTGTGAGCGGCGTACAAATGTGGACAGATCGAGACAGAGGACAGGAGCAAGGAGTGGGGGACAGGGGTTTAGTATACGTCCTGGGCTGACTTCGAGGCGAACTGTGGAGACTTTCGTCTCGAAAGTCTTCGGAAAACCCAGAGGAAACCTCAGATAGCACATCAGGTGGTAGGATTCGAACCGACCACCTCCCAGTCTTCAGCACGACCTTGGCTACCACCAACGAGCGGGACGCCTTAACCCGCTCGGCCATACCGCTGGTACGAAGCGCTCTAGGGCATTCTACCAAAAACTTGCTGGAACATGCTCTGGTGTGTCGCACGTTACGTGGAACCAGTAGTCAGAACCAAGCAGAAGGTAGCTACTGTACGACACTTAAGGCACACAACGTGCATTTTTGCAGCGGCAATATCACATTCCATGATATAAAACTGTGACACGAATGCAATGAATTGTAACTCTCTAGCGACCAGCCGTGGCACCGGTCCCAGCTTGCATGAAATTTACTCTCGCACGCAATATTCGGGAAGAGAGTCTATTACTAATCGAAAACAAACAAAAAAAAGTTAGGTCCAGAGTTTTATATTTTTACGCTTCTAGGCATCCCGAGCGATGGTAGCTGGTTGTACGGATCCCGTTGTCCCCGATATTCGGCCGCGCTGTTTGAGCTGACAAGAAATCGCCACATAAGCACCGTGTGTCAGAGATTTCCGGCGCACGTGAAAAGAACCCCAGGTGGCCCAAATTATCCGCAGTCCTACCCTGCGGCACGTGCAACATGTCGCCACACTGCGCAGACAAACCTTACGTGTAATATCACGGTACCGTTATTATAAGGATTTCCATCACCCTTCCTGTTTACAGCGTCAGCTGTTAAGGGCAGACCCATCTGAGATCTCGTGGTCGTCCGTAGAAAACGCGCGTCACGTGACACCCGCAGCGTGTAATCCAAGCGTTCCCAACGGAAATTCCCAATACGCTGAACTGCCATTTCTCGCTGTAGGCAGATGAAACTTAGTACGCATATTTGAAATGCCACTAGCTCTGACCTCGTCGACCGCCATTGACGTGCTACGGTCAGGGTGTCGGAGCGAACCGAAAACCGGAACCGAAAACCGAAAAAACCTCTATTTTGGTGCGAACCGGAACGGAATCGAAACCGTATACGTTTTTTTCGCTCAGGAGGGAAACCGAAAAATATATTTAACGGTTTGCGGTCCAAAAAAAACTTCGCCGGTTTGTACTACGGATAGGCGAATGAAACAGACGTCGTGTGCTCTGAAGTCATGTCATGGGTACCATACGAGGGTTACGGTTACGGTGGAATGTATGTCGGTATACTATGACCCTTAGGCTGCCTTTGTAATGGTTTATCGTTCGCGCACGCACACAGGCTTAGAGGTACATGTGACACTCTAGCAATGTGCCGTACTGTTCGTTCTAATTTGATCCCCGCAAACTCTCCTCAACTAAACAGAGACCCAAGGGGGCTGCATACCGGCTTCTTTATCGGTAATGTCGCGCAACGCGTCTCTTGTTTGAGAGCAGCTAAGTTGAATACATTTACGTATACGCGAGGGCAAGCCCGTACGAAGTGGGAACTCTTTTGTGGACAGGACACGAAGAAAATAGAACGGAGCCGTCGAGCGCGTTTGTGAGTGAAGGTGTTCCTCGATTTGCGTTGTACTCGTGCGGTGGTGCTTGCTGGCTAGACAGTAGCAACAGACATTCAGATGGGACGCGATCGCTCCAACCCAGCAAGAAAGTACTTTACGTATGACATCACGACAAACAAGTCCGTGTGGAGCATGTGCTTCCAGAAGGAGAAAGCCTATTTGAACAGACAGTAACCTACAGAAACCAGGAGCTACCAATTTCACAGCTGTCTATTAATATTAAATATTATGTATGCGGAATAAACGGGTTTACATTTTGTAACATTGATTTTTTTTGTGGGGATAAATATTCCCAGCAGAAGCGGAACCGGTTAAAAACCGGTATGAACCGTTATCTTTTTGCTCCGGAGCAGAACCGGTACCGGATCGTTTATGATGTAACCGGAACGAAAACCGGAACGAAAAACGTTTCGGTTCGACACCCTGGCTACGGTTATTGTGAACGGCACGCCGCTTCGTGTAACATCCAGAAAAAATTGTTCGTCACGCGGTCCACAAACGTGTTCTTGATGCTGAATGATAGGAAATTTATTCTTCTATCGAATTATTCAATTCAATTCAATCAATTATATTCAAATTTGTCGTCAATATCTCAATTTGAGTGGGAAGTATTATTCGAAATCTGGACGCAGGAGACATTTTACAGCGTCAGTTACGAAGGCACACGAGTCGCGTTTACATGAACTCGACAGGAGCGGGTTGAGTTGAACAGTCGAGTTAACTCGCTCATGTAAACGCTGTCGGGTCGAGCCGACTTTGCGTCGTGTCGAGTTGAGTCAACCCGACAGCAAGGGGAGGGTTGACGCGCTCGACTCGACGGGCGAAGTGCATGTAAACGTGGTCGGGTCAAGTTGGCCGGACGCGAGGAACTGTGGGATCGGGTAGAGCCATCGCTGTATGCGAGCTCTACGCAGGCGGCGGCAGGCGGGACGAGAAAACAGGAACGGAAGACGCTCTCACTGTGCTGGCAGCTCGACTCGACGCGGGGCGTCGCTGTGACCGTCTCCCGTTGGAGCGAGCTCATATAAACAGCGTCGGGTCCAGTTCAGCTTGACTCTACTGCCAACTCGATCCGCTCTGTTGAGTTCAGGTAAACGCGGCTAGGACTGGATTCGCCGACAGACATCGTGTGATAACGGCAACAACTATTTTTAAAATGATGAATGGGGAGATTCATCGCCAGGGGCGATGCTCTACCCCATTACTGATGGTGATGTGGGGAATGAAATAATGAGCCCCTTCACGATAAGGTTCGAAGCCCTATGGTGTCAAAAAATGTCAAAAGAGCTTTGAGGGCACAGCGTTGGTGGACTGGATATGGCCATGGACGAATCAATTTTGAGAAAGAGAGGTGGCGAGAGTCCAGCTGGTTAAGAGACCCGGAGAGTGCGGTTCGGGAAGGTTGGTAGTGTGGGCAACGAAGAAGATTGTGCTCTAGATCTCCTAGAGAGCACCGCAGTGACAGCATCTGGGAGAGTCAACTTGTCTCAAGCGGTAACGCCACTGAGCTGTAAAAGCCACATCGAGTGGCATTCGATGAATTAATGCACCATGTGGATGAGAGATGTTTCGTGGCATGCGGAAAGCGAGCGTTGGATCGACTCTGCTCGGCGTTAAACATTGATTCACACACACAGCTGACGCTGAAAATCGTGTTAAAACTGCGTAACAGTCACTTCAGTTTTCTTTCTATGTGAAACCTTCAAACTTAATGTTCAAACATGGTATTGAAACTTAATGTTGAAGGCGTATGATTTCGAATGTATAAGTGGTAAAGTTGCAAAGAAGTCTTTACGAAAAAGATGAAGACATTGACTACGTCGACACGCGCACAGTACTGACTTTCAGCTAATCACTTTATTGACAATAGCACCATCGTTTTACATCTCCACGCCTCGTTGCCGCAAAGTCAGCAACGCCATATATGCATTTGTTGAAAGTCAGTGTGCATTCGCGTATGCATGGTTTCATGGCTGTTTATGGTCGCTGCTTCGGGACAGTATGTGCTATCGCTCGTAGTTGACGTGAAAATCAGCAATTTGTTACGGTATGCTTCCCTACGTAAGAGAGCTCAAAAAAGTAGAGAAGGATAAATAAAGTGTTGAAGGCCGCTGTGACACTTCGACAAGAAGTTATGTCCGATAAATATAAAAGATTGTTAGTTGTATGGGTGAACCGTGCCTTCCGAGTTTTACAACACACGGGGTAAATAGACGCTTAGAAAATCGGCAAACTTTGCTATCAGCATTCCGAAAAAAATCCCTTTCAAACAGTGTTGCGGGCGCCTCCGCCAGCGAGTGGGAAAAGTCGCGTGCTTATGAGAACAAATGGGAATCGCCGTAGGTTTCACTCCTGTGTTGCGAGAACATGAAGGGGGCGAGTGTTCATTTCGGCAACTGTGATAGGTATAAAAAGAATTCCTTTCCCGTCAATAGTTTAGCGCACAGTACACAATGCGGCCATGCTATAATCGACCGCATATTCTGAAGTGCTACAGCTCGTTTAAATGTTTTAATTCTCAAAAGACGAACCGCGCATGTTGACCCGAGTGGACACGGTAACTCGCGTCTTACTTTGTCTTTCTTCGCTAAATAATGTAGACATGGTGTAACAAGAAGTCAAGTGAATTGGTCATGTGTGCATCGATAGATGTACGAATACATGTATTTTGCGCTTTGATCACTATATTATCGCGGCAAGATCTCGCTATGCTATGTCGAACTTATAACGACACTTCGCATCATGTACACAATACAAAAAAGAAAAAGAAAAAAGTGTTATCGCAGTCTGTGCGTGTTAGATAACTTTAAGAGATGAGCTGAAAATGAGGCCGCTTATCGATCACAACATGCAAGACACGCATGGACGAAAAAGGAAGAACAGCGCCAGTATTCACCGTGGCTCCTGACGCATGAAGGCGCAAGAGAACCAAGAAATGTGTGGTGCTGGGTGATGAAAATGAACTGCTGGGAACAGCCTCAGCTCTCTTTTATTAACATCTTCCTGACTTTTCTTTTCCTGTTTTTAACTTCTGAGCAGCGCTGTATGCCGGTAATGCAGTAGAGCAGAGGATATAACGCTATAGGACAGCAGACGTCGCTTTCGTTCGCGAGACAGCGCTGTCGGACAAAGTGAACAAATGAGCTTAATTAGCGTTAACAAGGTGCCATCCACTCCCTGTGAGCCAACGACGTTGAAAGGGTAATTTAGGCTCTACCATACTCTCTCTCTCGCTCTTCCTGTTCGTGAGGCATATTTAGTTTTCGGATGTTATGTACCGACTGTCCTGAAGGCATTATGTCTGGCTTTTGAAATTGAAACTTTTGAAATCTCGATATTATGTTAGCTCTCCGGATGAAAGTGTGGCATACGAACATATGGTGTTCGGAAACAGGTGACGCGAACGGATACCTGTCGTGGACTGCCGTCCGCCGACTCACATGAAATACGCAACATGAACGTATAGAAAACCGAATGCAAAGAAGAGGGTTCAGATAGCCCTTGAATCGGCTAGTAGCATCCCCCCTATCTAGTCCTTAATGGCGAATTCGGGTGGACATTTTGTAGCAACTTTTTTTTGCCAGATCCCGAGCAGTCACGTTCGTTTGGTCAAAGCGCTGTCATCTCGCATGTTCGCGCGACGCTTTCCGAGCGCTAGGAATATGCCAGCTAGCACTTTTTTTCGCCCAGTCTCGATACAACCGGGCAGCGGGATGTCCAACTATATCCGGTGTCGTCACAATCGCACTGCGAGGGTTGCGAGTGCCCGCATTAGCCCGCACGTCGAAATTCACGTGGGTTAGCAGACCACGAAACCCGAAGACGAGCGACCGCGATGCCCCTAGCGTGATCCAAGCGACAAATACCACTAGTTTCCTGGCACTCATGTTCGCGTGGCAAAGGTCAGGTGACCCAGCGCAGGAGTCATACTAGCAATTTCCGAGCCCTAGGCCGCGTTGCCACGAAATGACCACCCGAATTCGCCATAAGAATACGGTGTGGTTGCATCAAGTCAAGTCCGGTCCAATCCTAGGCAAAGAGAGAGAGAGAAAGGCTTCGTCTGTAACAAAGAGTGCAACTGCTCAAGAATTGCTGAAGCTGTCGTAAAGATAACAGTGATGCGTTTATTGCCGAGCTGTTCGCCTGCCGTGGAATGTCGCTCGGCAGGGAAGAGGTTGTGCGTTATGGGTACAATGGTGCGATAGTACAAAACGTACTCAGAGGTGTACAACCCGTTTCTGAGAGGCATCAAACCGGTCAGAAGACCTAGTGTGAACAGAAATAAACTGTTGAATCTGTTCCTGGACACGTAATTGAAACACAAGCGAACCACTTTGTCTTTCACGTGTAGAGGAGGTGGTGTCCCTCTACATGAGTCCCGAACGGCGATGACGGTATGTCACGGAGAGGCGATAACAGTGACCTATCTCCATAGCCGCGCCGGTGGTCATCGTCGTTGCTGTCCACGGCCCGCTACAAACGTGTGACTACTTAAATGTAGCGCAGTGTTTAACGCACTGTTCTCGTTCCTGACGCGTAAGGTCATTTTTTTGCAACGAAGGTCGCGCGGCATACTATTGTGCGCGTTCCGCCAGTTGTTCGCTGGCGCCAGCTCTTTGCGACGAAAAGCCAGCGGACGGCGTCGGAGAATCTTGCTCCGATGTCACCGTTATTAGAGCACAAAGTGAGAGCTTAGTGAAAACAACCGTTCGAAAATTTTACAACTAGCGCATCACTGCTCTGCTGTCGCCGTTGCTTTTCCAACATGACTGCCTCGATCGAAAGCACGTTGGCGAAACAAGAAGCTCTAATTGCTCCGTATGCCGCAGATACGGTTCAATATAACTCGCCGACCACGTCATTGTTGCGTGTTCATGGCTGTCTGTGGAGTGGAGGCGTGATTGGACAATCGCAAGCGTGTTCCGTATCAGGAGCGCGCGTGTCTGAACAGCATGTCGCATGACAACTGCCTCCGCACTGGATCCGCACCATAACCGCAACGGAGAGAAGTTGCACTGTGGACCAGGCATAATATGGAAATATTGAAAGCTATTGAATTACACATAGTGAAAACTATTACCGCAGTAGTCGTCACACATTTCTTCGAACATTTCACATGACGTACGACGCAGTGCACAGTAGCGAGACGGGCCGGCCGACAAGGTTTAATAATTTGTCGTATCCACTCGAGGTTTGGCATCACACAAATACCTATGACTCAGAATACGTAAGCGTAATTGATCGTCGGTGCATTAAATTTATTAAACGTTCCGGGCGAATAAAAGCAGCTGCAACTAGGTCACGTCAATCTAAACGAATACTCTTTTTGTTACAAGCTTAGGTATTACGGTACAAGGCCTTACAAGGGTCATACGTGCTCTGGAATGCCAATATGAAGACTTGAGTGCCGAGCAGAGATTAATTGGCAATGTGCGAGGGATGAATGAAAACGTACGCACAATGATGGCCTTGCTACAGCTCATTCAGTCATCAGGTATATGTGGCTAGATGGGAAATCTCGAACTACTATGATATATTATAAAGCACCGGTTACAAACACGCGGCCCGAGCGCCCTGGCCACCGAACCGAATGAAGGTGTCCTTAAAACAAAATTAACAATTAATAATGTACCAGATTCTGAAGCATTCTTGCAGGTCATCGTGTTGCTTCCGTACATGTTTCTCAGCACATATGTTTCTCCGCACTTCTTTCCGCTCATGAGCCTCAATTAATCCCAGTCATAGCCACGTCTTCGTCCATCCTACTCACAGACTGTGCGTGTGAATTTCTTAGTGCCGGTGTCCTTGGTCTGGTAGTCTTTCTGGTTCTTCTTCTCCTTCTTTTTTTTTTTCTGAAATGAATATATGTATATAGTTTTTTTTTTCCTTTACGGAATTTTTATAAAGAAGCTATAAGAACAGCATACAGATCGTTTTTGCAGTTGAATTCTACGACCAGGCGGACATCCTTTGGAAGAGAGTATGTAGCTGCAACACGACTCATTACCCGAATTTCATTAATTAACTCTTTAGTTGGGGAATTTCGTGGAAAAGCGAGATAGGAGATTCAGAGACTATCATCATTGAACGCCATTCCACTTTTTAAAAATCGCACGCACGTGCGTTAAAATATCCATCCCCGAATTTTGATATGCAAATGAGCAGAAACCAAAAAAGCTCGCCTGTGGAGCGCACCACCCTCGCCGACGGAGGCTTATCTGGGCCGGAAAGCGGTTTATCCGGCCAGCTGAGCAGTACCTACCCCAATCATCTCTATCGCTCCAAATCGCGTGGATCTCTGACGTGAAATGAGCTCTGGGCCCCACACGTTCCCGTTCGCCACGGTTTCGGTTTCGGCTCATTTGCATATCAAAATTCGGGGGGGGGGGGATATTTTTACGTACGCACGTGTTTCAGGATTTCTTAAACGTGAAATGGCTTGCAACTAGGATAGTCTCTCAATCTGCTATCTCGCTTTTGCACGTAATCCCGTAATTAAAAATTAGTTAATGAACTTTAGGTAATTAGTCATCTTCTAGTTGCACACTTTCTTCGAAAGGATGTTCGCCTGGCCGTAGAAATCAACTGCAAGAACGACATATATATTGTTCTCCTAGCTTTTTTATAAAAGTTCTCCAAAGGCTAAAAAAAAACACCCTGTGTGTCTGAACCTGTACGTTTTAAAATTAAACAGAGTCTTTCTTGAGTCTTGTGTGTGTTTGCGTTTTCGGTGTTGCTCATACCTAGACTTTTGTCCACGACGAAGTTCGTCCACTACCTGGTCTCCATCAATACCATCTTAACCGCCGCAGCTAGCTATTCTTTGAGCACAACTACGAAAGGTAACGTGTGTAGAACAGATCGTGATCTTGAAGAAGAAGCTGCCCCTCTACCGCACGAAATTAGACGAAATTTAAAAGAGTAGCAACAACTGAAACATGATGATGACGACATGAAAACATTTATGTAACGACGACCATCACGTATTAATTTTTGTGTGTCGTATTAACATAGCAAGTCTGAAACCAACCCATGTCAATAAAAGCAGTCTGGGCTGCTTCACTCTCTCTGTCTGCTCCTTCTATTTTTGTTGCGAAGTTAGAACCATACGCAATGGTGACAATACTGTACCTGAATAAGTGGTTACAGAGTTCAGAAATAGAGAACTTAAGCACTTTGGGGTCCCGTTGAAATGGAGGATCGTCACTGCACATGCCGAGAACCCAGTGTTTTGCGGGATGCGGGAAACTCCGTATCATTTCAGCCACCTGAACGCAGGCATCGTAGTATGCAAAGAACTACTGCGTAATCGTATTGAACTTGTTTTTTCATCCCCATTTTTTATTTATCACATCACCATCATCACTCGTTTTTTCTTTTGTTTCCCCGATTTCTCCTTTGGTTAATGCAGCCTACTTATTTCTCTTGATACATCAAGGTGGTCTTTCGGCAGCGAACCATAATCTGGCCAGATCTGGCCATAATCGTCTGGCTCCATAATAGGGACACTGCTCATCTTCTTAGTTTTGCGGATACACCATGTGCGCCCTGAGCTAGCGAGCCACACATTAAGAGGCAAATTTTCTCACTTATAGTTACAGCGTGTATTTGTTTTCTTCCTTCTGTGCGGTCTTCCATGATGTAGTCTAAGACAACGTGGCCTGCGTCTCTATTTAGATTTGAGGTACCTGTTAAACTGAAACTAGACTGAAAACTAAATGATAAACTTTTCTGGCGAAGTGTCTGAGAACTGCATGCACTACTTTATGTGCAGATATGTGTTCGGCGATACTGCAAACTGAAGAAAATCTTCGAGACCAACATGAGTTTGGACTGGATAAGACCAATAAAAAAATCAATGAGAAATCGATCTCTCCTTCGAGCGAGTTTTGCTATCCCATACCAAGCTTCCTTTCTACCAAGGAGAAGAAAGTAGAGTAAGCTGCTCTAGCGCTACCATCTTCCCCCCCCCCCCCCCCCACACACTCTCGTGTAATAAAGAGTCACACGCAAAGGTGTTACGTCTCGACGTATCCAGAATATCTATTGTGAGGGTGTTCGTGCGACTATACGTAGTCGTCTTCAACCTGATAACGGCGTGTGTAAGCTCCGCCCTACGCTGGTTCTTATTGGCTGCAATGTCTAGCCGCACCACTCTACATCGCGACAAGTAGTGCACCGACACCAAAACGATTGGGGCCCCATAGTCGCCACCTGGAGGTGCTGCAGTATATTTTTTTCCAGTGCAGTAACTCTGTTACAGTTCAGGAACTACATTCGTGCCGTTCTTGGTTCAATACCAGGGGAGCAATATCCTTTCCACGCATTTGCCGAAAAATTTGCTCTTGCAGAACGAAGTTGGTGGACGCGAAATATCTAGACCATATCTCTTCGCAGGTTCCTTTTGCCGGAACCACGAGTTACACGTAGTCGATCGGATAACGCTGCAACACACAACGGGCAGACGACATTCGAAACTCCGACATAGCGTTTTATTTCTGTCTCTGCCACAGTGCAGAAGCAGCGTCGTGTTACATTTAACCGTGCAGCGACGCTGTCCACTCTTTCCACTTGTGTTTCCGGAACAGCAAGAGAAGCCCAAGTACAGCTGTCACGATTACTGCATCTTGTAAAGCCCAGATTAGAGGGCGTTTCGTCCTCTCAAACCAGGGAAGTATTTACGGTGGCTTTTCGTTGCGGGATTTAGCCCGTAAGCCGATCTTCTCTCTTGTGCCACAGGAGGTCGACTCCACAACTTTTTTACGTTCGTTCGAATGAGGGTATGTTGTGCTGTATGTTGCTGGAATGCAGTGCGTTACATCTCAATGTTTTGCTAGTGACTGAAACGTAACACACCGGGGAAGTGGTACCATGTAATCTGGCTCAGAGTTCAGAATGTTTTTGATGGATGTTACCTTGAAAGATTTTAAAGATTCTGAAAATACAACGCTGTAACGTTTGATTTGGGGAGCAGTTTTCAGTTACTGCAGGGAATTGAAATGGGTAAGACACGTCAAGGATTTTCAATCTACTGAAATGTGTCTTTTCCGTTTGTGCAACTTGCCGCCGATAAGGGTGGTGGGGTGCTTTGTGTCAATATCACTCTGCTCTATTGAAACGTGAACAATCCTAGGGCCTCAAACTAGGTTTGTTGTTACTTAATCATTGTACTAGAAGTGCCAAAAGTCCACGAAAGAAGACGACTTTACATACCTTACTTATGACTCTACTTCCAATTATTGCATTGAACATCTCCAGGCATTCCCTTTTCTAAACAGTGGCGAGTAATCCAGAAAGAGGTTTGACAGAAAGTACACAATGATGCTTAGGGCTGCACAGTTCTTCCTTGGTCCCGTACTCCATGGCATAAGCCATGGAGTGCGGGACCTTCATGGCAAAAGCCTCATTTTATATGCAATTGCGAGAAGACCGCTACAGTTACAATGCCGTCTAATCCGATCAAGCAAAAATGCAATACCTACAAGGTACGTATTCGACTTTTCCATTTACGCACACTCATGATTCGCGCTCACTCAGTCCCTCATAACACACCGAAAGAAGCGTGGACAGATGGTGCAATTCCGTTTTCGAACCTTCATTGTGATTCCATTCAAGGATTGGTCCCGCCATATCGATCGCCAATCATAGAGTGCAATACGTCTGTGAGCCCAATTTTGTGAGTCGCACTTTTTTGTTTCTGAGAAACAATTCGCCCAGAAGAATTTCGCGTTTATCTTAGAGGAGCGCCCACCTTGTATTTATTTGCCGTCAAGGCAAGAAGCGTTACAGAGGGGAGCGGTTATTCGATGCAAAATATAGCGGAAATAGCACAATAAAAGAAGAGATATACGTGGTGTTACAAAATAACCGCACTTTGTTTCGTTCTGCCTCACTGATGTTACACGTACGTAATTGAGTTTGATTCATTGAGCCAAGCATTCTAGCACGCCTAGTTACGGTACAACATTTTCGATCTGGAAGTGTACCTTCGCTGGCTTTGTAAAATCGATGAATACCCCACGAGCCTACTCAGATCACTACCGAAGCACCAATGGCCAGTCTGTGGACTCCTTTTGCTATGCCAAGAGATTGTTAACGTAGCACTGGCTATACCATGGCAGCTCAGTAGGTAGCGTGCTAACCAACTGAGCTCCGCATCACTTTTTTGTTCCCGACCGAGGACAGTAGCGATGGGGAGGACGTTAACTTTGCTTTTAGCACCGTGTGTGGCAAATTTCCAGAGCACTTTAAAAACCCTACGTGGTGAAAATTATTTGCAGTACTGCCCTGCTGCCTATACTACCAAGTACTATACTAGGATGGCCCACCTTACGCAAATGACTGCAAAGCAGCAGTAAATAGCTATAAGAGCTCCACTTTGAGTGTCAGTATTGTGTCACCCATCGAGGGCGATGGACCTGCCATGTTACTGGTGACAAGAACTGCAGAATGTCCGCAAACCGAGGAAACGGGTCGTAATCGTGTCACACGCTACAAGGACGCCAGATACCGTTAAATTAAATGCGCATCTGGATATTGTGGACTGTATTGTAATATACCGCTGCCTAGTTAATACCGTACCAGCTCCCGTGGCACAGTGACTGCTGTGACGGCTTTCCACGTCGAGACTGGGAGGTGACGCAGGTTCGAATCCCCGCACCGGCTGTGCTTCCCGGAATACTCTCAACATACGTCGTCTGCTCCTGCCATGTGTTACATCAAACTGCACAGGAACGACGCCACCAATTCGTGTCGGATTTCGGGCGCTATTATCAGTGATGAACGTGGAGTAAAACGGCACTGTAGTTTCGGAATCGACCGGGACGGATGCGATAGTCCCTTTAAGGCGTCCTGCTCGTTGGAGGTAGCCAAGGTCGTGCTGAAGACTGGGAGGTGGTGGGTTCGAATCCTACCATAGGCTGCACTGTCTGAGGTTTTCCCTGAGTTTCCCTTCAGACCTTCCAGACTAATGTCGGCACAGTTCCCCTTGAAGTCAGCGCAGCACGCATACTAACCCCCCCTCCCCGCCCTGTCCACCACTCCTTCCAGCTGTCGTCATCTCCACCTGTACACGTCTGTACGCCGCTCATAGCCACAGTTGCTTCGCGGCACTAACAAGGAATTTAAAAAAAAATGGAAAAGAAATGCAAGTACCGTCCACTCGGCTAACTCTGACATTGCTCTTTTTGAGCTGGCGTCTTCACCGTGATCTCTCGCCTGATACAGTAGTTCGTGCTGATACCCGGTGAAATAGAAAATAATAATAATTAAGAAGAATACGAAGAAAACTCTGAGACGTTGCATGATAAGCTTGGGGGTATATGTTTATTCGAAAAAAGGAAGAACAGAATGAGGAAAGGGATAAGCGTGTATCATTTAGGTCTGGAAGCGACTAGAATGAGGAGAACACACGACAGCCCGCACTGGTGAATATGATGATGACTAACCAAGCTGAGGCTGGCAGACGGTTAAACACAAAGCCTCCAACGCCTAAACACATTGAAAGATTGAAATAGGGCAGTCGTCTAAAAACGCGGACGACAGAAATCGTACCTAAAAATATTGATTGCCCGTCAAGTCAAATGTTCTACCGAATATGCAGTGCTGGTACGGCATCCTTATTTCACTCGTTCAATGTCCTCATGCGTTGGAGGCTTTGCGTTCGCATGTTTGTCTTCGAGCCCCCTATTGGTTAATTACCACCGTGTTCACCAGGTGCCGCCTGTTCCGTTCTGCATACATATGTACGCGCGTCGACGCGCTTCTATCGACGTTTCATCCCTCACGCAGCAACAGCTTGTTCGTTCACTCCACAACCTCCTTTCCTCTCGCACAAAATCGACGTCAGCATTCACTTCGGATACTAAGCACGATCAAGCGTTTACTTCCATGAAGCGCTGCATAGCAGAAGCACCACTTCTTGCCCACTCGAAAGAAGGTGCCGAAACTTCTCTAATCGTCGTCGACGATTCCAACACGAGTATAGGCGATGTATTGCAACAGAATATGGACGAAGTTTGGACACCCCCTGGCATTCTTCTCACGAAATCTCATCTGCCAAAAGGAGCGGTACAGCACATTTGGCCGCGAACTGCCTGCTGCTTACGTCACAGCGAAGCATTTCCAGCATTTCCTGGAAGACTGCAACTCCCCCCTTAACACAGATAACAAGCCTTTAGTGTCTGCAATTCACACTTCAGGCAGGGTCCTCTCCAATAGGGAACAACGTCTCCTATAGCATTCTTAGCCGAATTAACCACTGACTGGCGCCAATTACTGGCCAAGAGAACACTGTCGCTGCAGCGCACTAAACAGGAGATGAAGATGTAAGAGTTGTACATTTTAGAAACCTTGCAAATATTGTACATTTCCACCTCAGTGGAATAGCCACCCGACAGAGATTCGGGGAAGGCGCGTTGGACGGGGGACACTTGACGCCTCAGGGGGTCTTCGCGACCAGATGCTCGCTGGCAATAAATCAGTAGAGTGAGCCAAGGAAGATGCACTGTCCAAAGTTGCATGGTGCACGGATTGACAGCTTGGTCCGTTACCCATAAAGACCGAGTAGTGGGCGGACAATTAGGAGGTGCCTGGTTCGTTCTAAATTCAAACTAGGCCAACCACGAGTTGGGGACGTTTGAACCGGGCTTCTGGGATTGGTGTTTGCTGGCGGGGGGTTGTGTCTCAAATGTCACCCTTTTAAGCGGAGGACACAGGAAAATGTGTGTGGAAGCCGCAACGACTTGATGAAGACGAGGCGAAAGCCCCGTGACTTCAGTCGCGTATTGTCTTGTATATAGTTATGTAAATAACTATGTAAATAAAGCCCAGTTATTGTTCGAGAATACCGCCTGTCGGACGTCTCTTGGGAATATCTCCGATCTGTGAGCTACATCAACGGACCATCTTCCAGCAACAACGGAAGAAACTTTACTGAAGACGTGTGCTTCGATTCCCGCCTCTGCCTAGCCTCTTTGACGACTACCTCCTTCCAATCTTATCTCAGCGCTTACCTGCACTGCAACTGTGAATTCAGTACTACCACTGACAGTGGCGTCACTAGGGTACGCGCTGCCCGGTGCGGGAGTTCTTTGCGTCACCCCGCCCCTTATAATGGATTCCTTTCCATACCAGATGGTAGGCGGTAAGTAACAATTTCAGACCACAGGCAGAAAAAAAAGTAGTGCTCGCAGTGTAGTGCTAGCGGCATCTCATGTCGCCGCAGAGATAGAGAGGTACTAGTGCGGTGCGTCACCCGATGCGGACCGCACTCCTCGCACCCCCGTAGTGACGCTTACTGCCACTGTAATTGTCCAATGTTCACTTATTACACCTAAAAGCACGTTTATTTACTCCGTTCTGAAGACTAATTTTGACACGGAGTGGAAAGGAACAATATGAGCACAGCTTAATATACCGGTTGCGCTTCAAATCGTTCGCGAACTTCACAATGCACATGATGAGCAAGGCATAATTTCAAGACAAAAATAATAATCGTTTGCTTTGTATCATTATCCCCGTACCCCTTGAGGTGAATACTGCACTGCCATGTAATACGGATAGAATGTCTGCAGAGCAACGATCTCAATGTAAGACATGGCGGTTGTGTGTGGATAGAGCACTGCCCGCGACTGACAGTCTTAAGGCGTAATGTCGGTACTAGAATATCCTCGAGAAGAAAAGTCGCCTACAGTAATTCCTATTTTGTTCTCCGGCACTTGCTTAAAGGAGCAGTCTAAGACCGAGAGAAAAAAAAGTTTTTGATCGTGATGGAATGTCCGATCACTAAATCACGTTTTCGCGCAAGAAATGTGAGCGTAGCAGAAAAATATCGCGCGCAGCAGTCGATTGATTCTCATGAGTGCGGAGAGCTCCTACTCTCGCGGAAGACACGTGAGAAATGACGGGTACCTCCGTCACGATGTGACGTTGTACGTTGCGTCCACTCCTGGGGCTCGGAAGTGACCTCGGCTGCGATCTGACACCGACAACTGTCAAGGTGTCGGCGGGCGCCTTTCGCGCGCGTTGTTCTGCCGAGAGACGCATGCGCATCAGAAACGGCTGCTTTTTTTTCTTTTCTTTTACAGAGCATGGCGTCGGTAACATTGGTCGTCTGATCAGTCTGCCCAAGGGCCCGAAACTCGCCAGTTCCTTTGCGGGATAAAGTGAGGCGCTTCATGCGTTTCACGTCATCGGACGTCAGAAAACGTCACAAATTGAACGTCATGGAGACATCCGGTGGCTAGTGATTACTGATTGGTTCCCATGAGGATGAATTCGTTTTCTGAGCGATGATTGGCTGTTTTCAAACTTGTTCGCGAGCGCTCGAACAGGCGACATCGCGGCGGCTGTGCCGGTTGGAACCGGCGTCCACGGAGTCGCCGGCGTCCTTTTCGGACGGCTCGCGTTGTGTAGCGGTTGTGTTGGACTATGAGTTGTGATTTTTCCTGTTTAAAAACGCAAGCTGGATCATGTGAGCGTCCTCGAACAGTCACAGCTGCCAGGGAAGATGCCTGCGCAACATTTGTGCTCTGCTTCTTGGTGTAGAAACTATTCGAGTGTCCGAACGCCTCGTACCCGATATCTGGTCAACGACTGCCGAGAGGTAAGTCATTTGCCGTTGCTTGTTGCCTCACAACACCGCATTCACTTCGTGTATTGTGAATAAGTTGCTTAACAGTTACCGGAATACGCGGTGACCGAGACAGACAGCGTAGCTTTGCAGATACGATGGTAGACTCTATTTCTTTTCGTGAAACAATATCATCTAAATGTTACGATTAAATACCCGTTCACGTCGTACTGTATAAAGGTATGACGCTACTGTATGTCAGATTCTTGGTGATTTCGCTCGACAAGTTTCGTCAGACGCGTTGACTTAGTAGCTGTTCTGTACGTAGCGCCAAAGCCAAGATTGTCAGGCTAATCGATCTGAATATATAATGGTGAAGTAGCGCAATAAAAGGTATTTTTCGTACTAAGGTCGCTCATCACTCCCCATGACTGCGAGCTTCTCACAACCCTACCACCGTTCTTATTTTTCGCGTTCAATAGCACCGTTACTCTTTCTATTTGCATTGCAACTTTCGCATGCATAACCGTATATCTGATACCAATTGTTTTCATCTTGCAGCCACTGAGCTCCAGTTCCCAGTAGCAGTCCTTGCCAGAGGCAGTCCGACATTATCAGGCTTCTTCAAGCAAATTCTGGAGCAATGTTAATGTCATCCTGTGTACATCTTGCTTGCATAACCGTATGTCGCACAATAAAATACTTCATGTGACAAAAACAACCAAGGCTTCATCGTATTCCTGTAACTCCCACTGCATTCCAACAAACGCGAACCAAAAAAACAGTGCATGGAAGAAAAAAAAGGAACAACAAAAGAAAACGGGAAGCAGAGCAGAGAGGAGGAAATTAGTGAGAGAGAAACGGATGACACGTCATTTACGTCATTCGCGACATAATCAAAAAAGAAAAAAAATAGGGTGGCTAGTCCTCGGTCATTGGTCCAGCTCCGGAGGTCACGTGAGTTTTCAGCTACAATAGATTTATACTACAGCTTCGCGCCCCTGGTCTGCCGCCAGTGAACTTCCTTCGATTCTTTTCGGTTGCACGGCAAGGATACGCAGTGCAACGAAATTGGGAACTCGCGTGTGGATTGAGGTCAACACTCCTTCAAAAGGGAATGGTGACGACGTGCAGGTGCAGTGCTAGGTGCGAGTGGAAGATGCGATCGTTGAACTAGTTCAATAAGTTGGAGACAGAAGAATGCACTTTGTTTGTCTTGTTTTCCAGGAACGAATACGAGGAGAGCCGCGTCATGTTCCATCGCTTCGCGAACAGCGCGAACCGCCACCCTGCGTATCGCCTCATGTGAGACGTTGGGACTCTTCGTTAGTTGGAGACGTATATAATACAATTAACATGAGACACACGATCGCATTACCATTATGAGCGTAATGTTTTATTGTTCGTTTGCACCTCTGTTTTATGCCTCAAACCAACAGAACATAAAGAATCGCTGTCAACAAGGAGCATGCAGTGTCCGAAGCAGACGAATTTTCCGTAGCGAATGAGAGCACTTTTAACGTTTGACGCCACAGCCAATGGGAAGTGGCTTGTGGTTCGAGCGCGCGAGCCTCCCGCCACGGGAGCGATTTTATAAATGGAATTGTGCTGTAACAAAACATTGTTCAGCCGAAATATTTTACGACAATGATTTTTACACGCTGCTTGGCAAATTAATAACTGTTTTCAACCATTCAAATCTCCTTTCCATGCTCCTTTAAGTTACAGTAATACGCGGATTTAGATTAATGTCTAAAAGAACGTCAGAAATCATCATACATCATGAAAAGGAAGCGTCGAACTACGTTATTTCCCCTCTTTCACCATTAACTCGCCTTCTCTATTCAACCTTTGATTCTGTGAGCCGAAGCAGGGAGGTGTCCCAACACGATGGTTATTTCTTCACGGTCTTTATCTTTTCCCAGTCGACCGGAATCATTCAAGAGAGTCCAGAGGGACTAACTGACGTCCTCCCTTCTATTTATCCTATTTTGTGCTCTAGATATTTCTGCCTATACCATGCGCTATTCGCGCAAATTGACGCTACGAGTCAATGAACTCTGGCACTTCACCACCGCCCCTCAAAAGGAATAGGAGGTGCCCTCCGTGTGGCAAAATATATAATTCTTGTTTTCGTGGTAATGTATGCAGCAATCCATTGCATTGCCAACGAACATTCTAATGTGTGTTAGATGAGATGGGGCTTCCCTGTTTCACCATGGGTCCTCATTATTGAATGCCGCTGCCATACAGCATGACTGTAATTGAACACTGTTGTTTGGTGGAGGGCATAAGGGAGCCATTACCTCTGATAGCTTTCAAATGACTCTCCATGGCACAGGCTGCGGCGTAAAGAAAGGACGAGGTAATCTTTTATGCACAATGGTTCATAGCCCACATGTAGCGTTTCTCTTTTTCTTTCTTTTTTGTCTACGCTTTATGCCGTCCCCAAGTGCACCCTGAGGTGACTTTTGTGGGAGACCATTGAAAACAAACACTCAGGTCGCGCCCATGGTCTGCCCGCAATTTTGGAGCCTCCAGGCCGTCAGCAGTGACATCAGAGCAAGAAGCAGGCAGCCCTGGCTCACGTAGCCAAGAAAAGCTACATCGACTGCGGACGTACAACCTTCCTCACAAACTGGACGTCCAATATGATCCAGAGATCCAGTGTAGTTTTAGTGTAAGCATGACAACCTGCCCCGCAAGCCGCTGGCTTTCATGTGTGTCTTGGGAAAATATGTTGTTGGTGAAAACTTGACCTCTACGTGAATTGATAGAGAGTACGTACGTTGATTGACTCTTCTCTTTTATTGTTAACCTACAAATCACACCACATTCCGCCATGGGCATGCTTCTTAAACCAGGAACAGCTACACCTTAGTACGTCCGCCACATTGAGCAACAGAAGTTTTCAAGTGGCGACAGTGAAAGATCAACCTATGTAAAGCAACATGAATCGAATCTGCCTAACTGGGTAGAAGGCGGTCGTTGAAAAACCGCTCAGCACAGGTATTGCAATCCACACCTGAATACCAGTGAAACCCGCATCCGATTACCCCACATTGGCGGGGACTCCGACGACATAACACGGGTTCCTGACGAGTACGAACCTTCTTTACAGCTTCTGCTGGAGTTTTCACAAGCACGCTCGCACACGGGGACAGGTGGCATCTAGTAAACTACAAAAGGCTGCGAATTATCATTCTCCGGTCACCTTCGATTTCATTGCACATGAGAAAGCGCGCTTCGAATGTTCTTACGGCTCGCGTGCGGTGTCTGTTTTGACCGAGTACGTTATGTTCCACACCGAGGGAAGCCATTACTTTTCTTTGGTGAAAAATTAGGTCAAAAGATTTCGCATAAATGCTTTAATCGCAAGGTAAACAGAAGACGAGCCTGTGAGATTTCAGAACCCAAAAAGATGCAATTTCTTGTAAACGAGAAAGCAGTGTTATGTAGCTCCTGTTTCCCACACGCGGTGTGATCAAAAAAAAAAAAAAAAAAAAAGAGAGAGAGGGGGGATTTAGAAACAATAATTCGTGGCTTTACGTCGCGAGACAACTGTGATCCTGAGCGATGCCTCAGTAGTCGGTCTGGGGATTAATTTGCACACCTGAGGTCTCTTTAACGTGCGCTGAAATCTCAACATATACGGTACACCGTATTTAACGTCCCTCGCGGAAGACGGCGTGCCCAAGCAACTTGTACCCCATTTAGGAAGTGCAAGATGTCGTGCTCCATTCTCTAAAAAACAACCAGCCAACATCTGACCTGTCGATATACCGCTAACAACTGCCATATAGAAGGAAAAAAGTGATTATGGTATTACGATCGCGTCCTGTTTTTGAACGAAATCAAAGGTACTGGAGGGAAATAACGAGATATGGCTCGCTTGGATACGTTTGTTAAAATGTCACACAAAAACCCAATAGGATGATTCATACACAGCGCAAAGAGCAGTACGTGGACGCCAAGTCAGCTACACATTTGAAGGAAACGAAATCGCTTCTACGACAACGTACGTCTTTGGGAAAGGAAAGAAAGAAGTATTTACGCTTGTAAATTTCAACGAAATATCAATGAGAGATGTATTTCTGAAGTCGCACCCTGCTAAAGACGCCAAACGGGTATCTTGCGCCAAGGCGCAAACACAAATAATTTTACTGATTGATGCGTCACTTTCCCGTCTGGGGATTCCTTTCGTGGCATTTTTCCCTGTAACATTTCCCTCGCGTGTTGTGCCGCTACACAAGATTTGGGCCCCGTCGCCCACTGAGCTCACGCGAGGCACTTTCCCAAAAAAGAAGCCGTTGTTTTTCTGCTGTTTCTTCTTTTTCCACTCTTCAACCAAATGCAAAATAGGAATGCATCAACGAGACAAAGATGGATGGCACGCTCTGGCGAGATACACAGCCATTTCGCAGATTCAGCTGGGAGATGGATGATAGCTGGCCAGCACGAGGAACTGCGTGGCTCCGGGCATGTGCCAGTGACGCGTACTGTGCGAGCTTTTCAGTACCTCTGCAGTTTTTTTCTGTCTGTGCACTGTGAATGCGCCCTTTCTCTCTGTCTCTCTCTCTCTGTCTTTTCGAACTGTAGTGCGTTATGAATATACAAACGTTGATGAAGAATGTATGAAACTTAGGCGACAGAAACGGGCCGTTATTTCCGTAATCGAATTATCGATGGTGCCACTTCTGTTCTATAGGGTGGAGTACGAACGTTAGAGTGACACTACGTGGCCGCGAAGTGGACCGGGAATACCGACGTATTGAAACGCCAAGTTAAGAGCAATATTGCCAAGTTACCTATACTGCCAGTCTTCCGAATCTGCTTTGAATCGGGGAACACGTGGTGGGTCGAGTTGAATAAACAAAAGGGTTGAATAACCTCTGTGCTGAACGATCGGCGGTGCAGATGTGTACGATACGCCTGATATGTAACGTGCATATCAAATTTTATTGCAGGGCTTGTCAAATCTGCTAAAGCGGTAGCGGTTAAACGCGGTAGCTGGACCATCACATTGTCATAGGGCGTCACGTGGTAGAACCACAGAGGGACCAACACAGTGCTTTGCCCTATACAGCTTATAGCATAAAGCTTACGAAGCTTTCGAGAAACTCTGGACATGTCCTTATTTGCTACACACCAATCAGTTATGAAGCTCCAGGCGAGGGTGACGCTGCGTTTCATGCCATCCCCAGAAAAGGAAGCAGGAGGTCACGAATATAACGGTTTTGGTGTGCTTTGGTAGTGTAAACGTTTGCCACCAGTCTGTCGCTTACAGGAGAAATGCCAGGGAAACTTCATTTCAGATTCAATTAGAGCGTGCAGCGGAGCACAATATGCTAGGAACCGCAAGATGGGTTTATCTTTATCCAGGTTGTCCTGTCTAGACTCATCGATCCCCGAGATTATCTTTTGCATCGGGGCCCTTCCACTTTCGGACCGGAAAGAGCACTCTGCTGGAAGAGACAAACATGCTTATACACGTCGCAACTGCAGATGATGAGCAGTGCCTTCCTTTCCTCTCCTTTAAGTCATGTGTTTCTTTGTTTATAATATTCCTGTCCGGTTACCGTTGCAGGACTTGCAGTAGAAGAAAATTTAGGCCATGCAGCATATTACGCATATGCAGGTGTACACAGCTTAAAATATACGCACAAATCGTAATCAGCCTAAAGAAATGACATGAAGAAGTTGGTCACATTCGGCAGCTTCTTGTTGAAGTTTATTCAAATGTTGGGCTTGGTTTGATGATGAAAAAAAAAAAAAAAAAGTAAAACTGAGAGTGCGGCGTGCTTGAAGGGGGCCCGCTACTAAAAGAAAATTGTAGGCACGGGAACCCAAGAACTCACGTTCATCGTCACAACACAAGTTCATCAACATGGTGTCCTGGTCCATGGTGACCATGGTGTCATGGTCTCCTGCAGGACTCGCAGGCCAGGGACCGAGGCTTAGTCATACGTGGGTTGAGGATGTAAGGGTTTCACATAAGCATGAGTTTTGAATGATTTGAATAGAGTACAAAAAATTATAACTCTATGTGCGACTGTTGGAACACCATATGTACAGCCGGCATCGGACCGAGAATACACATTCTTGGGAACAAAAAGGATCAAAGTGCTTCGTATTTTTTAAACTGTTGTACTACTTTTACTAACTTCCGTGGTATGTTCCGGATGCGAAATGTCATACGAGCTTTTTCAAGCAATAATCACGGGAGGGTCATATGAGCAGATAATTGTCTACCGGATGTCTCGAGAGTGTGTCCCAGGGGAGTCCAAAGATGGGGGAAAAGGGGGAACTGCCTCCCTTGAGGTCATGCTGTGTGGCACTCCCTCCGCTTTCATGCTTAGAAATCGCACAAGGTACTAGGTATTCGGTCCTATTAGGCGCATCTTTACAGGAGTTACGTGTTTGTTGTGATCACTGCAGCTAAATTATTACCTTAGGTAAATACTAATACTGTATAATTAATAGCTAACACTAAATTTCTACATCTAGCACATTTCGAGTCATTATCCGCTGCGTGTAGTTGTGTAACTTTACTGTAGTATTTATATCTATTTTCTGTATTCAGAAAGTTATTAATGTACTGCTTGCGACACGGTTGTCTGAAATCAGCACCCTGTGGTTTATCTCACCTCAAATCTGCAGGTGTTGCAAGACTATTTACTTTGACTAACAAACACGTGCAGCATATGGTCTTTCCTTAAATACAATATTGGAACAACATTTCCGAGGGCAACCAAGGAACTATGGGCTGTAGAACTAGTTTAGGGCGATTCTAGACAACCGTGTCGGAAGCAGTACTCTCCATCATGGTGAGCCTGGGCAAGACAAACAGATTCTAACTCAAGACTGAAACCAGCAATATATAATGACATATAAAACATAACATCCCCCATGCCCCCACTTCTTCTTGCTGTCCTCTCTCCATCTGTCCTCATCTGTACGCCGCTTATAGCCACAGTTGCTTCGCGGCGCAAGCACGGAATAAAAACACACACCATAACATACAGCAAAGGGGAGGGAAGGAGAGGCTTGAGGTCTTCCACTAGCTAGCTTGCGTATATGCCATCCTATGTCTTTATTAATGTACCAATCCTTACAACTTGAGCTGCCCCCGCCCTTGTGGCGAGAGACTTCCGAAGGCGCTGTTGTGTTCATGGTGAAAAGTAACTGTTCCGAGTAAACACACTAATAGACGAATACAACACAAGCCTCAAGGGGCCTAAGAACATTAGCAATTGAAACGGCAGTCGTTGAAAAAGTCAGACTGCGTTGGGAACTGATGTGTTCGCCTCGCGAAATACATTCTACTGTTTACTTTAGCCAAGGCATTCCTGATGTGACCAGCGGTATGGCCGAGCAGCTTCAAAGGACTATCGCATCCGGGAACGCATGGAGGAGACCGATACGGTAATGTTCGTCACCGCTTCACAGTCAACTTGGCCAAGTTTCTCTTCGGAAAACAGTTTAATATATTATATAAACGAGTTTTAAAGATTCGCACTCCTTCTGCAGCTAACGCCATGATGACGTAAGTCAGGCACGCGAATGGGAGCGCAGCGCAGGCGATTGTCTCCGAGGTCGTCTGCTTGGCGTTCGCATCGCAAAATACTATAAGTGACAAGTCCTCTGTAAATACGCATACTTTCTCTTTCCAGCGTGCGTTCTGACGTGACCATATTGCGTGGAACACGACGTTACGCTTTCGGCTGTACGAACACGTCCGACGCTAACCAGAAACAACATTCCGCAAACCGATCACAGAGCAGGCGCCGTCCCTAGTCAGATGCCCGCCCGCCTTGTCGGTCGGTCGGTCGCCAAGGCTACCAAGGTCCTCCCAGCCGCTCCCTGATTGGTCTCGTCCGCAGCAAAGCGGCGCTCGCTGATTGGCCTTGTTCGGGCCACGTTTCCAGAAAGGGAATCCCGGAATAATATCAATATACGTCGTCTGCTCCTGCCATGTGTTACATCAAACTGCACAGGAACAACGCCACCAATTCGCGTCGGATTTCCGGCGTTTTTATCAGTGATGAACGTGGAATAAAACGGCACTATAGTTTCGGAATCGACCGGGACGGATGCGATAGTCCTCCTGCTCGTTGGAGGTAGCCAAGGTCGTGCTGAAGACTGGGAGGTGGTGGGTTAGAATCCTACTACCGCCTGTGCTCTCTGAGGTTTTCCCTTGGTTTTCCGAAAATTTCCAAGCCAATGTCGGCTCAGTTCCAGCAGTAGTCGGCCCCCCCTTGTCCCCCGCTCCTTCCTGCTGTCCTCTCTCCATCTGTCACCGGCTGTACGCCGCTCATAGCCACATTTGCTTCGCTGGACTAACAGCGAATAATAATAATAAAAAAATTCCTTATGTAATTGTTCCATTGAAGGTTTTCTCGAACCCGTAAGTTCCGAATCGAACTGAAACTGCTAAATTAACACCTTCACAAATATAAGGCATGACTCGCAGGAATATTTCAGTACATGACTTTTATAGTATTGACCGTGTTCATCCTTCTTTATTTAGTAGTAACCTGCTGTCGCTTTCATACTATTCGAAAATGGCATACAATGATTTCCGTAAACACATTTCCTGGTTTTCTTATCAGTCATTGGGACCTGGGAACTTCCGTTCCGTTATGTAAAACACGGAACGCAAAAATCATGCTGATGCTGGCGATGTCACACGGCAGTGTCCTGCAAAAAAATAACTAAATAAATAAACGCTGTTGGCGTTGCTGTAACACAGAAACAAAGCGGTTGTGAGTTTCAAATGCAAGAAGTGCATGTAGTAATATAGGATGAGACACCTTGACATGTAAATCCACTCCCAATTACTAAGTGCGTATAGGGCATGGAAAAGCGAGTTTCGTATCACATATCGTACGCAGCACGCACAACGACAAGTTCAAAAAAGTTACATCTAAAAACGCAGCAACACGACTGGTACATGGCTTCTACAGCGGGTTTTTATTGTTGCACGCTGGGAATAAAAGATATTTGACCCAAACCAATGTACGGACATTTCTCACGTAATCCTTTGAGCGAAAAGAACCAGCTTTTGAAAGAAAGTGCCAATAACACTCAACACGGCAGGG
The DNA here is from genome assembly GCF_037126465.1 of Ornithodoros turicata. Lineage (NCBI taxonomy): Eukaryota > Metazoa > Arthropoda > Arachnida > Ixodida > Argasidae > Ornithodoros > Ornithodoros turicata. The sequence continues at coordinate 58,101,686 of NC_088202.1, read as the reverse complement.
CAAAATGCAAGCAGCAGCCAATCTGAATAATAACCCTCCTTTAAACAAATGAAACAGAAAGAACAACGTCACTGTGCTTCCACAAGCTGACGGATTCGGGCAGCAGCAGCAGCATGGGGGAGCAGCGCAATAAAACGTCCCTACAGCCGCCACCGCCGCTGGCCAGCTGCTCAATAATTCATGAGCGCACCCTAAGCTTGTCTCTAAGGCGGTTCCTCACCCTGACTCCTCGCGTAAAGCATGCCCTAAACCGTCCCTTATACTCTGCGTGCAAAACCCCCATAGACTGCGCTCGTAGGTATCCGACTCCTGCCGTAGTAACTTGGTTCTTAGCGCTAGCGAAGTGACAGGATTGATTTCTCCGACTACCTGCTGAGCCAATACGCATCTCCGCAAAACCAGTACACGGCGTAGGATATGCGGGGCGACTCACATGGGAAGAAAAGGAGGAGACGGGACAAAAAAGGACGGATCACGTGGTACGTGGGGAACGTGACATGACTAGGAAGTGGCATGGTCGGTGAGATCGCTGCCGCTAAAGCTTCCGAGGAGCGAATTGATAATGTAGCGATGGTAACGGGAGCGCCTCGCTACTTGGTGTGTTTGAAAAAATATAAACATGGTGATTTTTTTTATGCCGCGTTAGCGCCGCGAAGCAACTGTGGCTATAAGCGGCGTACAGACGGACGGAGACAGAACAGCAGCAAGGAAGTGGAGGGTTATCATGCGTCCTGGACCTACTTCAGCGGGAACTGTGCCGACATTCTTCTGGGAAAACCCAGGGAAAAGCCCCGACATATGGGGACGTGGAAGAATGTGGTGCGCCGCGCTCTTGATGACATATTCATTCATGCAGTTTGGGCGACAAGAAGGACAGAGCTCCGGAAAGACTCGAACTGTATTGGTATTGAAATACAAAGTTTTATGAAATGAGTGATCATTGTGAGAAAACACTAACCGGTTCTTCTCAGTTATGACCGAAACTACGACATTTAGTGGTAAGTATTTATTGCTCTTGCTTGAATCTGCGGTGCGCACTGATCTATACGAGTAATGTTTCTTTTTTGTCTAGTTTGCACGAAGATGTTTACGGTACAAAAGAAAGGCAGAATAAATCGAACAAATACGCCAATAACAGGCTCCTCTTGGCTCGGATGTCTATACGATCTATAGACGACAGGGAATTTTGATGGATGGGCGTACGAATGACGTACACTAGCACACTTACAAAAAAAGTACGCTGCTAGTTATGTGTGTGATGCCTCCACCCCTGAGGAATAAGGATTGCTAGACTTGAAACATAACACATATGCCTAAGCCCTGCACCACTCTTCGATGCACAGTTGATCGTCAACAACAAGGCAGCTGCATCGCTTGAAAAAAGAAAGAAAGAGCAAGGCAACTGGATGAACAGGAGCATGCTTGAAATAATCGGACAGAAGCCTCCGAACACTTATCAATACCACTAAAACATGGCAAGCCCGCATATGTGTGCTCAACAGCGGGAAAAGTGGCAATGTTGATACTCCCACCGTCAAAATCAGATGTTCAAAGTTTATCGGACCTGTGAAATTATCGACGAGGAACGTTAAATAAGTCTTCGTAGAACAATTCCGTCAGCATTGAAAGCAACGAGAATGCAACTGACAGAAAATGACTGAAACGGTGGTTCCGTGAAGACTACCTGCCTGTCTACTACAGCCTGCTCTTCGTGTTATAAGGCGAGGGCAGTACTATTTCTAAAACGTGATGTGGGCAAGGTTGCGCTTGTCCCATCCTACAGTTGAGAATAAAAGAATGCAATATCCGCAGGCCGACAGTGTAAGCACAGGGCCGTCCCACCTTGGTTCGAGATAACAACTGTGCGCTTTTTGCGATACCCGTTGTTTCTCACGAGCCGTCCAAGGTTAGCAGCAAATCCCTCGAACGGTCCCCGCAAAGTTACCACTTCCACCACCAGGTTTGCGCAGTCTGCGCATGCTTCAGTCTTGTCGTAAGTCTTAAGCGCATCAGTGCCTAAGAGAAAGCAAAATCATCTTAAGAATGTAAGTTTGCTCAGAAAAAATGCCGAGCTCAGTTACACCCACGATCGCATCCTGCAGTGAATACGGCTACGATTCCGGCCTGTAACAAAGGGTGAAGCACTAAACGCCCTTTTCCTGAACCGTACAACACGAGCGTTCCGCAATGTTCCGGGAGCGATAAAAACCGAATGGAACCCGAAACGACGAATGGAGATAAGCCCGAAAAATGACCATAAACGAATGAAGCTGCTGGCGAACACTTCTCTCGAAAAAGGACACCCGATCCCTTTGAAATTGTATGTTGTGAAACGGAACCTTACATACAGCTAAATTTTTCATCACACAGGGTTTCGCTTGCGTCCGATTCTTTTCCTTCATTTTCCATCGACATTTGATCCGTAGCTTTTCTTCTTTCCCGAAAGCTGTAGTTTTTTGTGTCTTGACCGCATGGTGGGACCTGTGTGTGCGTGGCTGTGATGAAAGCTAAAGGCCTCTTGATGGATGACGAGGGCTTTGGGTGTGGCCCCTGTGGTCGGACTGATGCTCGCGGGACGAAAAAACAGGAAATCACCCTCCAGGTTTAGGATTTTGTCTTTTTTTTCTTCTGCAGAAGGTGGACTTGTGCAATTTTTCTTTCTTCTCTCGTATGCCATCTGGTGCAACACGTAAAGGACGGCTAGTCGAGTGGAAAATGATTTGGGCGGTGGGGGGGGCGCACCTGAGTTTAGCAATTTTATTTTCAGGCGTTTTTTTTTTCGTTTTTGAAATGATATGTGTTCCTCTAACATTTCTGCTTCGTTTTTATTTTGCAGCGACTATTATGAGTTACAATTTAGTCTGTTTACTATAAGGGCAATGTGCACTGGTTCACTAATATGCAAAATGGGCTCCAGTACATCCCGTGCATCCCCTCCACAGGTCATAGCAATAACCTAGTAATAACACTTCTAAATATATTTCAACGTTTCCTTGTGTGAGTAAAATTTTTTAGAGCAAAATCCACGTTCTCAAGAAAAACAAATTCCCAATGTAATCCGACATAATCACCCGTTGACTGAACCCGCATATTTGCACTTTGGGGCACCTTAAACTTGTTTATTCTGAATGATCAGTGTTGATACGATATAGCCCTGCGTGTGCTCTTTCAATATATCTGTCGGGAGCGATGTGCATAATAAGATTCAGTTATAAACAGAGTTGTGTACGTAGGATAAACTGATGAAAATAACGGAAATCGTATATTTTTATACGTTCCTCAGCATGCTTCAGCAATGCTCATTTTTTAACGAAAAAATATGCTTTTTGGCTTTGAGTTATTTTGATGGCAGTGTACCTTCCGTTGCACACCGTAGTACCGAAGTACATTTCTTGGGCAACAATGTGACTGGGACAGGAAATATATTAATGATCACTTATTACTGGACGGTTCGACTCGTCTAACGCCAAATTCAGCGTCGGCTGTGTGTGTGCTGAAACGAGGCCGGATGAAAGTCTGTAGACAAATTTATTTAAGCGTGATGAGTATTGATGTGTGGTCGCTGGAATGGTTGGCGAGGTGAGTGGCGTCCTGAACGAGGGGGGTTGTTCTGGAACATGAAGTCTATGCATGAGCCATGTCTAGTTGTGGGTTGGCGGACTTCGGTGCACAGCGGAAGGTCCAATTGTTCGGACATGTCACTGAGGAAAGTGGTGTTCCTGGCCAGTGAAACGTCCACGTTGAAATATCCGACGACGAGAAGCCCGTGCGTGCAGTAAGGCGCGACTACATACACGATAAAGTCGCGGATGCCTTCCGGCGAGGCGCGAGGCGAGAAGTATAGCACCACAGCCCCCACGAGCCCTGTGGGAAGCTGCACGGCACAAATTTCTCCGACGTCGGGACTTCAAGTGGTGGAGCCAGTACTCCGGCACGCAGGTATATGGCAACTCCGGCTGTGCTGTAAAAGTGACGTACTTTGCTTTTTATCTCACTTTCCATCGATAGTGGTTGTAAACTGGCGGGATTCTCTTCCTTACTGCCATCACTGAGCGCACATGCGATCAAAGTTTTGTGCGGACACGCGAATGCCGACGACGCCGACGCGATCTCTGGAAGGTCTCTACTATATACAACTGACGCTGTAAAATATACGGTTAATATAATAATTCGATAAAAGCGGAAGGGCCACAAAAGCAGCGCGGCAGAAGCTTCGGCAGCACGCGGAAACAACGCAGGAGCTTTACTCTAAACGTATTCAAACAAGCAAACAAACCTTACTGGCCGAGAGCGATGGCAGTCTTTTAATTGGCATGGAAAGCAAAGAGCAAAAGAGAGTCATGAAAAACAGGTAAGCTGGGTTTACCGTGCAGGTTTCCTTCTGGCAGTTCGCCCTTCGCGGAGTCAGTTTGCATTACACCTGGACTGATTGGGTTCGAAACACGTGCATCTCGAACGGGACAGCGTGAGAAATCCAACAAACCGATATCTAAAAAGAAAAAAAAAAAAAGCGATTATTGTGGGGGATTGCAGCATATGACAACGTGTGTCAAGTTTGCTACAACGACCTGATAGCTCTGGGAATTAGATAAATTTCGCGGCAAAACAACTTCATCGCAGACTCAAAGATACACCAGGATACATCCTCAACGGCCACGTTATGCCTAACAACTCGCAACACGCGCAGAGCGGTGTCCACTCAATGCTGGAGGCGGGTTACGGCGATGCTGCCCCGATAGATGAACGCGTTGACCAAGCTCATGTGACGTGCGCACATTTAGCACGCTATCATCCATGGTTGCTTGGTTACAGCTTATACGAGGCAGACTTGAGTGTTCCCAGCAGAGTAGAATAAATGGAGACAACGGTCATCTGGGTTATCTCGGGGAGGCTTTCTTTCTTCCTACGCTAAATTGATTTCTCAACATAAAACCGCAGCGGAAGACAGTTGTCGCCGTAACGTTGCTGTCGACGAGACAGGCCATTATAATAGAATTTTCTCGCGGTTGTTTCCCACTATCAGCTGCGAACGACGACAGGCAAGGCTCTGCGTAACATCGAAGCCACTCTACACATAATGCGGTTAGCAAAGTTGTATAGTTTTAGACAGGTTGCAAATAAAAGAAACGCATTAAAATCTTCCCGGATGAGGAAAAATCAATATGAGCCTTCCCATCTTCGCGCTCGACCTCGTCAAGGGACCTTGAATGAAAGGAAAGATAAAGCATAGAAACGACAGAGAAAGAAGAAGAAATATGTCGGAAAGTATTTCTGTTGAAGCGTGCTTTCTTTTTTAAACTTCTATCTCATTCGATGCGAAGAACATTATTCGGTTAGATTGCTTACATGCTGAGGTGGTGGATATGCCCATCTTTTTATGACGCTTTCGGCTCTTGACGGTTGTACGTGGTCCACATTATTATGCATGCTTCGCGGGAAATTCTCGCTTTCAACAGACGGCTCTTCCTTTTCCCAGCCACGAAGTAGCCGGGGCGCATTTTGTTCCTGGTCTCGGTTATGGGATCTATTGAGTTTTCGGGAAGCTTAAATGGAGTGGTTAAGCTGCCTTGTGCTTTTGCTTCGACCCAACAACGGCTATGCTGGCGATTGATCTGGTATGATCGATCACTCGAAAATATGCAGGAAGTTTCTGTCGATATCGTAAGACGGAAAATTGTCAGCTTCTCAGCGCTGAGACGTGCGTAAGATTTATCGAGGTCAGTAATGGAGTATAAGCAATATCTGCCCTTGACAGCCCACCGTAGGCACATGTTGGATAGTGTGGCGACCTTGCCATTTGCTTCAGAGTTGGGTTAGGGGTAAGGTACCGGGTTTTCGAATTTATCCGAAAAAAATAGAAAAGCATATACCGGTAAAATTTAAAACAACTCGGATCTATACGAACACATGCGCCTTCCGGCTTCCAGTAACCATGAGCTCAGCAAGAAAACCCACGCCCTGATGAGCGATGCGCGGGATTACCATACCCGAGGCAAGAACGGGTTGCACTCTTGACCACAATCCACTGTGAAGTAGTCTCTCACATAATAATGCGCGAAGCATCCGTGCTATACGGGTGAACTCCACTCCTGCATAGAGGCACTGAAGATGATACCCTATTTAGTGAGTCTACCCGATACGACGCATTTTGGGGTCGTTCAAGCCATTTCCGAGAAATACTTGGAAAACGTCCTGCGCTTACGGTTCTTCATTTCCACTATTCTGTGGATCATGCTTAACCTCTTCCTCAAGGTAGACAGAGGAGCACAGATGACATACAAATCGTCTTCTTGAAAGCAGTGTTTGTTGTTGAAACGCAGACATCCAGATGCTACTCAATTGCATGCTGCCTTCTCACCGTGTAAGGAATACGACGTCACGTGCCACGTTCACGAGGCCACGTGGTCATGTTGTCTGCAAGTTCTGCCCCATGATATTAAGAGGTTTTCCAGCGCAGCTTCTCATTCTTTTTGTGACTATATGTCGTTTCACAATCGTCGTTTCTTATCCGAGTTTCGCATATTAATTCGTAAAATAAGTGACGAAAAACTGCAAATAACGAAAAAATGAATTACTGGAAGATAATAGACTCCGAAAACCCGGAACCTTACTTATGAGTGAAACAATCACGGAAGGCCATCTTCCATTAATACGTGTGTGTGTACTCGGTGTCTCACGAAAATCCCCCAACTGACTAATTCGGAAACAGCTGACGCTATCTAAAAACATCCTTGAGACATCGCCCAAGAACTGAGCAGTGAGCGGATCGTTTGGATACGCCCATTCATTAAATAATATTTGAGGGTGATGAATGTAATTAATGAGATACAATGCTTTAACATTAGAGATTCGTGTTGCTTCTAATTGCTTCTCTTGTGCTTCTTTTCTGCTACTGATATTTTTGTATTCTTTATTATGTATTGTTATGCTCATTACAGGTTCTTTGATGAACTTTTAGTCTGCTTGTTCGATTGCATAAATGCTTATTTTTCTGCAGTTCAGTTACCGAGACAGATGAGAGCAATTCTATGTTTTTATGACTTACTTGTATTATCCGCTCGTTGTTGAGCTTGAATCTGCCCTGAGGAATTCCCCCCAGCACACCTCGCCTGGAGCTGACCAGGTGACGTACAAAGCCCTCCGGAATCTCCCCTTATGTGGGCGTCAGCTCCTCTTGAGGCTCTTTAACAGAACCTGGCGGACAGGTGAAGTTCCACGCGGATGGAAAACTGCAATGGTTGTTCCTCTTCTGAAACCAGGCAGGTCACCGCATAATATTGATTCCTTTCGCCCGATTGCCCTCACAAGCTGCGTTGCGAAGACAATGGAGCGCATGGTTTTCCGCCGCTTGAACTGGTACCTGGAGAGCACGCGGTTTTTTCCTGAGGTGATGGCAGGATTTCGTCAGGGACGTTCAGCAATTGACAACGTACTCGATCTCGTCGCTGAAGTCCGACAAGCAAAGGCTGAAGGCAACCTCACCGGTGCAGTTTTTCTCGACGTAGAGAAAGCTTATGACAACGTGTTGCACAGCGCCATCGTCGCGACGCTACAAGAGGCGGAAATAGGAGGTTGCGCCGCCTCATGGATCCAGGACTTTCTAGCTGACCGACGCATCTTCGTGCGCACAATGGAAGGTGACACCGCTTTCCATCCAGTCCGTCGTGGTGTCCCACAGGGAAGTGTATTGAGCCCTCTCCTCTTTAATGTTATGATGGCTTCGCTTCCCGCCCAGCTTCGTGATCATACCCGCATCACTTTGTACGCAGACGACATCTGCATATGGACCTCTGCCACCCGTCGAGACACCGTCCAACGCCGGTTACAATGCGCCTTGGATTCTATTGTAGAATACCTTGCCGACCGAGGCTTATCGGTCTCTCCTGCTAAGACCGTTGCCATGGCTTTCACCCGACGCTCATTCCAAAGGTATCCATTGTTCGTCAGTGGGACACCGATGGACTTTGTGCCTCATTGCAAGTACCTTGGCGTGACGTTAGACAGAGGCATGACGTGGTCCCGGCACGTGAAAATAACAGCCACCAAGACCAGCGGTTTTGTAAATGCTTTACGTTGCATTGCTGGATCGTCGTGGGGCCCTTCATGCGCTGACCTCCGTCACGTGCACACAGCGTTGATTCTGGGCACATTGCGGTACAGCCTGCCTGTTCTACACGGCCTCAGCATATCCGGAGAGCGTGAGCTTCTCAATATTCAGGCCCGAAGCCTCCGTGTCTGTTTGGGAGTTCCTAGAACGACAGAGACCTATTCTGTCCTGGCAGAGGCACGCGAAACTCAAGCAGGCGTCCTACGAGACGTGGAAACTCTCCGGATATATGCGCGGTACCTCACACAGCATCCTTACCATCATCTTCGGCTCATTGATATTGACTGTCCGGACTCCAGCATTGGTATTGCTGTTGACCGCCAGAAAGTGCACCTCCCCACCACGCCATCAGTGCTTTCCTATGCCCCGCCGATGTGGACTCTTCGCAGGCCTCCTGTATGTGATCACATTCCTGGTCTTCTGAAGAAAAACTCTGTACCTCCCGTTGTTGCTCACCAACTGGAGCACCTTAACTTAGCGTACTCTCAACGACTCCCTGTGTACACTGACCGATCAGTGTCTCAAGGCGGATCTACTGCAGCCTTTCATATGCCAAATGAAAACCTTGAAGTGGCGCACAAGCTCCCCTACGAAACGTCATCTACAGAGTCCGAGCTCTTCGCCATACTGACTGCGTTGAACCACATAGCGGTATCACCGCCTGGCGCTTGGGTTGTGTTCACGGACAGTAAGGAGCGCTAGAAGTTCTTGCAAATTATTGTTCCTGAACAATCGGCGGCCTAGACACCATGATAGTCGCAATATACAACCGACTTCTATCCTTCGGTCATAGCCTGTGTCTCCAATGGGTACCCAGTCACACCAGCCTGCACGGAAACACCCGCGCAGACGCCTTAGCACGTCGGGCACATGGGGACGGCACCTCCAATAACTGTCTCCTACCACTTTCAGCCTCATCGTGTCGGTTACAGACACAGCGACTCCGTTATAACGGCACTCTGCAGTTTCAAGAAGACGCTGTCCGACTGAACGACCATCTCCGGTCTATGGACCTGTCGATGGATTTCGTTGCCACACACCACTGCTCGCGTCAAGAAGCGTTCATTCTACATCGACTACGCCTTAATGTCGCCAGGACACCTCTACTTCTCTGTAAAATGGGTCTTCTCCAGTCGCCCAAATGCCCCACTTGCGCTGTTGAAGCTGATGTGCCACACCTTCTCCTCGACTGTCACAGATTCGACACCCCTCGAGCCGCGCTGAGACGACGCCTACTCGAGCTGCGGTGCACGGACTTTTCTCTGGCCACTCTGCTCGGCCCAGTACGAGATCACACACAGTAGTCTGTGACCAAAGCAGTTCTGACTTTCTTGAGAGACTCAGGTCTGATGAACAGCCTGTGAACTCAGTCGTGAAATCTCATTCTTCTTCTGTGCCCCACTCTCACCTTCAGCGCATTAACCTCATGCTTTCTTTTTAAAGTCATCTTCTGTGATTCATCTCATCATTGTTTCACCGTTTGTTAGTCATCTTTTTTTGTCATCTTTGTCTTTAATCTACCTCATCCTTCTTTCATCATCTGGTAGTTTTTCGTTTTCTCCTACTTCTTTTTCTTTATTTCTTATTTCTTAATTTTCTTTATTTATTTATTTATTTCTTATTCCTTCCTATTTCTTTCTTTCTTTAACTCTTATCTTTTCTTTTTATTTATTTATTATTATTTCTTATTTCTGGAATAGCAAGCCGACGTCCCGTTTGGCTGACCTTTCCCCGTTTTTTTTCCCTTTTCGTCTAATAAACATATCCCTCCCCCCGCTCTTTCGTGCATACAGAGTGCATATGTAGACATTGCCTAGACAAATCAGGACAGACACAGTTCTTTGAAGTGACCGAATAATTTATTTAGAGAATTTGTTTCTTCTTACTTGTTTTTTGTTCTTACTTCTTTGTTCTTTCTTAAAGTACATCGTTCATATTAGAGGACCAGAAGCCATCAACTTCAGATTCTGGTCACGCTTTTGACGTGTAGCTTCAGCACTTGCTGCTAAACGTTGTTTCTTCTTGTCTTCACTCTCAGCAGCACGCTTCTGACGCTTTACTTCAGCCTCCGCTGTTAACCGAAGTTTCCTGTCCGCTTCAGTTTCAGACTTACGCTTTCGGGACATTTCGCTTTCGAGACATAGCTCCAGCGTTCCGTTGCTTCATCTGCTTTGCAGTTGAAGTAGAAGCACTAGTAGAATGTCCGGGATCCATTGGAGAACGTTGCAGTTTAAACTGCCACACAGCATGATACAGAAACTCAGCCGCTCGCGAAAACTCTCGGAATGATCTGAACACGTCCAGAGCGGAGGCGCAACTGACGATGGCTGCAGCTCCAGCTGCCGTCGCTCCGCGCTTGAGAGCGCGAAAGAGCGAATCAGCTTGCGGAGCGCAGCCTGGTTCACTCTTCTGCATCATATGCTGCGCTCTACCCGGACAACCCAGTCACTCTGCTACGACACCGGCTATTCTTCCACAGTTTTAAGTATTACTTCGGACGCCCTCGGAACCTCTGCCTTTCCTTATCGGGACCTTCAGCGAAAAATATTCCATATAACCCCATTCTACCTACAACACCTAGTGATTTTTTTTCGGGCGATTAATTAGTTTCGGTTTGCATGATTCTTGCGCGGAGCTGCGTACCCTTGCAGCTCAGGTATGCGGCTGTCAATTGAGTGTTCACCCGCCTGGTTCACACACTGCGGTGACGAAAGATAAGGAGCACACTGAAGAAATGCTTCGGTATGCCTTCTTCTTCTCTGCTCAACTAGTACACAGTGCTCGCGGTGCGTTCGTTGTCATCACGATAAAGCCACACTATCCTATACCTATGTGGTGGGGGTGCTAGTGAAAGAGCTCGCCGTTGTCGGCCTCACAAAGGTGGGCAACGTCACATGCCGTGGGGGGAATGTGCGTCCTGGGCCGACTTCTAAGGGAACTGTGCCGACATATGTCCGACAGCGTCTGAGGAAAACCCCAGACAGCACAGCCGGCGCCCGGATTCGAACACGGGTACCTCCCAGTTTCGACTATCTTATACCTACCGAACGAGAGCACCGTGAGCGTTGTGTACCAATCAGGTAGAGAAGGACGAAGATTATCGAAGAGTCTCTTGCAGCTGTTCCTGATCTTCCGTCATCACCGTGTGTGAACCAGGCGGATGAACACGTAACTGAGAGTCGGATAGTCGAGCAAAACAGCGTATTGGAACGTGCTCCGCGCAAGATGTATGCAAATCGAAACCAATTAATTACTCGACGCGGGTTTTTCGCGGAATATCCTGAGCTGTAAGGCATAAGTGCCGAGTAAAGTCTGGATTTTTATTTAATAAACCGGCGGCATGGCCGAGAGGCTTAAAGGCGCACTAAACAGCTCGACGAACATTCTCGAATTATTATGCTGCATAAAAAAAACGTGGCTCACGATATCAAAATATGAAATTCATTTAGTTCTAGCGAGCGTCTTTACCACGAAACAATGTCATTCAAATAACATCATCCACTTGAGCCTTTCCTTCATCCTTGGAACGGGGTCACGTCACAACGTTCCAACGTATAGCAAGACCGCATTCCAGGTGCTGGAGGTGGGGAAGATATCGCTGTCCTAGCCAATGACAGGCCCCACTGAAACAAGCCGCAGCTCGCGAATGAACCGGTTGGAGGAACATCGCAGTGACATCGCGGTGCAATACGGCACTGAAAACATAGTGCGCACAAGAAATGGAACGTTGTGGGCTTTTGGTACCGTTCGATATGGCTACCTTGGGATTGACAAGTGGAGAGATGTTTAGAATTGAGCTCACGTCCCGAAATAACAACAAAATCAATGTATAGGCGTCCTGCATTTTGAATGGTTGATGTTGCGCGACGTCAAAATGCGTCGTTTTTTTTTTTCACCCCCACCCCACGTGTGGGTTATTGTCGCCAGGACATCGCGGAGCGGGGCATGAGCGCGAACGATTGCAGTGAATATTCGTTCGATCTGGAGCCATTATGTACTTTTTTGCGACACCAATTTTTGGAAAACGTTCAATGTCGGCAACTATCACAATGCATTAAAAAAAGTACACCTTGTATACCAGTTTATTGCCCCTTTAAGGCGTCCCGCTCGTTGGTGGTAGCCAAGTTCGTGCTGAAGTGGTTGGTTCGAATCCCACCACCGCCTGTGCTGTGTGAGGTTTTCCCTTGGTTTTCCGAAGGCTTTCCAGACGAATGTCGGCACAGTTCCCCTTGAAGTCGGCCCAGGACTCATACTAACCGCCCTGTCCTCCACTCTTTCCTGCTGTCCTCTCTCCATCTGTCGAAATCTGTGCGCCACTCATGCCACAGCTGCTTCGCGACGCTAACACGACACAAAAATGATTTAATAAATGCGCGTATGCAAATGAGCCGCGCACTTCTCAGCTCTTGGCCGATGCCTCAAGGATGTTTACCAACAACAACAACAAATACACTTATGATGACTACGCTATACCGCATATATTTGTCCTAATATTTTAGTATTTCAATTACATGTTTTTTTGGTTCGTAAGCTAACAGCTTCAGTATAGTTCAGTGGGCCCTTGTTCTGCTTGGCTTAATCCTGTCATTCCACTCCGCTGAATCCGAACTCGCTGAATGCATGGAAGGATCGTTGACAGCCTTAATCTTTGGGCCAACCTTTCCACATTTTTCTTGTTTTTTAAACCAAACATTTGACATTAAAAGTTCCTGTCCCAACGGGCGAAATGGCCCAAATGTTCATTCCCAGTTCACCGAATATAGATTGACCTTCTTTGTGGAAGACACATTTATCCTGCGTCCTTCGCCCGTGCAGGCCATTGCACACCCCAACGGCTGGATTTCTGCAATACTCATAAGGGCTCAGAATTTAGGACGCTTTTTTGTTTGCGTAACGACGCTGCTTTGGAGGCTCCTACTATAATGTCTTGGGTTCAACTCGATTGTCTAATTCCAGTGCGGGACAAGCACCGATCCTACCTACCTGACAGTATCACCTTGATCTTAATCCTTTTTTCATCATCACATCATTTCCAGCAACAGTCGTGACGATGCCCACAGCTGAGAGGCAAACAACGAAAAGCTGTTTGCAACATCATCACCACCACCAATAACTTCAAACGTCTTCACAACTACCTGCTGAGTTCTGAGAGGCAACTGCACGCCCGTCGAACTTCTGTCTCACGAATGCTTACAGCGTCTATCTTGTGCTGACCAACGGATTCCATGAGAAAATACCTGGCACCCAAAACAGGAAATGGATTGGGGCCTGTATTTATTGATGTAACAGCTCCTGTATTTTCGGTGGCCCTGTCCCAGGACTGGGAGCTACGAGGCTCACAATGATGTGTGGGAATGGCAGTCACACAGTGGCAGAACTACAAAAAGACGCGAGACAACAGTAAATATAACCCTCAAAACGTCTGACCCAAACAATTTCAGCGTATTCAAGACTAGGACGGATTAACCAGACGGTACCGGACGCAGACAGACAGATACCGGACGGTATGTTCAGTTCAGCATCAGGCCCTTGGACGAGTTTATTTTTGTATTCTACGTCGACAAGATACTGACAGTATCGACATACTGTTGTGCCGTTTGCTGGCCGACTTTGAGTTGCGCATTGGGGACACTAAGTCTCTGGCTTAAGACGCGGTACTTCCTCCTTTGGCGGTGGAACTACAGGGGCAGCCGATACAGTAAACGCTTCCCCCGTTCATACTTCACATACTTCACAAGTTCACATACTTCTTGGTCCCTTTGGCCCGTGAAGGAGGCCATGACGAACCTCGCAACTACTGCTCAACTGATGGTACGGTAGTGCCTTCTACATCGTTAATTGTTCCTCTGCTGTTCCAGTTGGCTCTGAAATATATGCGCGAGGAAAAAGTGTGCCTCTGTCAGCCTAAGTATATACGTCTGTCTTTATCTAATATTACCATGAAAACATATCACAATCTAATCTAATCTCATAATCTGTCTAATATCACGATGAAAACCTGGTGCTTGTTCATCGCAACCACAGGAAGACGCCCTCCATCAGTGGCAGCGGTGCGAAGGGAATTAAGGGTTCTGCAGCCTTTCAATGCGCTCCTGTGAAAAATGTCGTTGTCTGCGCCCATTGCTACTTCGTAGTAGGAAACGACTCTCTCCGGGTTCAAGTCGTGTCCAAACACGCACCCATGCATACTTGACATGTTTCAAAATCTTTCTGTACGTTACTGGAGACCTATCCGGCAGAAGCGAGTAGACAAATGGGAAGACTACGTCCGCACGACCTGGTATTCGGCGCGCAGTATACGCGATTACGTGTAAAGCTGCTGCGTGACCTTATATGTGCCGTGAATGGAAATAGTTTCCGCCCAGTACAGCTTCCCGAGATTGACTTGCGTTGAAAATATAAGAAATAAAGAGAACGAAAAACACAGTACTAAAACCAGTGAGTCTCTATACCTTCTGCAAGCGTGAATATTTTCAAGTGATGCAAATTCTCACCCATATTTTGTCCTCTGTCCCGTCATCAACAAGAATACAACTTGTCGTCGTTTAAGGGCCTTCTCCAACGGCACTGAAGGTTTACAACGCTTCTCAAAAGCGCCAATGCGGATAGACGCTTGTTACGCGTGCCATAAAATGCGGACCTAACGGCTGTATGAAATGGCATCGCTGTGGCAGCTTGGATATTAATGACGTACGCGGCTGTCTCTTTTTGAAATATCAACAATGTACATCAGGAAGCTGATAAGATGAGGTATGTCTGATGCTACTCATCGGCAAAAATAAGCGCCGAATAATGTGCAACACAAGGAACAACACAGTACCTGACTAACAGAATAATAGTGCGAAGGGAATTGCCTCAGGACGAGAACCGCAGTATACCGCAGCCGCCGAATAATAGGAATATAAAGCCGGAGAATAATAGGCTTCACAGGACGCTTGCGTGCACACATGCGGTGTCTTTTAAGGAGCCAACCTCTTGACGAGACTGCGCTCTTGTTTCTTCCGGTGCACTGTCACGTTCTTCATGATGGCAGCCCACCGGCTCCACATCTATTCTGTATAGGTTACCGTGTTTACCTTCTTTCAGGCGCGATAGATGTAGCCCTCAAAAGCAGCAAAGGCCTCTGCTTCATCATTCAATGCCGAATATCTCGATCTTCCCCCTGCCAGCCATCCCGTTCTGACATAACTTCAAACCGTGCAGAATGACAGAATGTCCGGTAGGAGAAATATCACATGAGTCACTGTAGAACCCCTTATGGCTTGTCGTTGTTTTTGCTGGTTATGAGTTTGATGAGAGGTTAGCCAAGAGGGAGCTTGCTTGTCTTGCAGAAGATGTCCTCTGGCGTCGTTTTTGCTTTCCTCTTCAGGACAGCTCCCACAATTCCCATCTCACCGAGAACATCATGTATTCCTTCCCAGTTCGTGGAAAGTTGCTCGCGTTCCCCATCGGAACTAATCCGCTTGACTGCGTTTGGCTAAATGGGATTCAGCAGATTTTGCTGCGACCGTCGTAGACAATTTTTCGTTCTGACCAACCTTTGTAGAATTTTTAACCCGACTTTGTTTAATCCCACTATTGCGTGCCGCACCTCTAGCTGGCAAAGGCAGGTGAATTCTCATGACTCATGGACGGAATGTCTCTGTCGTCGCATTTACGAAGCATAGTGTAAAGATGTCGAAGAATATATTTGTTATATCAGCGCAAAGTTTGTGTGCTGAAAGTGAACTTGCACGTTGGAACAGTGGACGGTTTTGAGCCTGGAGGGAATACGTGGGAGTTTCTCCCTGTTGTTGGTTCTTTGCAAGTTTTGTTTGAAATTACCACATGATACAGGCATGTATCCCACCTATCTTATCAAATTTTACACCTTGCATTGAACATAATGTCGTGCTATGTCACTGTTATCGTGTCGAACGTTTCACAATCGTACTCCAGTATAGAATACCGGAACCGAGGAGAATTGCAGTTGAAGGTTAGCATGACCGCAGCTAACCCGAAAATTTTGCGATCGGCAGTTACATCCGTGAGCTCTTTCAATGCATTTTGCTTATTGTGTACTCAAATATATTTTAAGAAAACTCTCAAAGGGCTCTCTCACGTGTTTCACAGAAGCAGAGAGACAAATTTCTGCAATCAACTATGCCAAATTTATCCAGAATTCGAAATCCAGTGGACGGGTTGCGCCACAGTCAAATGTTTTCCTTTTCAAACAAACCGGAGAACGCACCGTATGCAAGAGCAATCATCTAAACGGTCCAGTGTACTTATGTCCATATCGCTCACATACACAAGTCCCATTCAGTATTCACGCTAGCTGTGTGGCGATCACTTTGAACGTTACGTGCACGGCAAAACGTCATATATTCAGGCGAAGCGGGCCACCATTCTCATTAGTCCAGAGAGGCCCATCGAGAAGATGAACCAATAGGAACGATTGCTCTTCCCACCATACGAACACCTACTCCGGAACAAAGTTTGAAGAATGGCCGAGCGCGTCGCGACCGATGCATGACATGTTCCATCAACCTGCTTCCGAGAAAGCAAGGGAGAAAAACGGAGCCAAGGCGCTTGCAGATGATAGAGCACTCAGTCTCGCATGCCACTTTTCATTTCCGTGGTAAATGCATAATGCATTATGGCAGCATATTTCACGCTGGAATAGGGCGTGAAAAAGAGAACCCTTTCCATTGTTCTGACATCATGAAGAACACCGTCGTGTCGTGGCTTTTGCATTTGCGACAGTAGGTCCGTTTGAATAGACAGTTGGAATCTCGTCTGATGTATTGCATCAAACGACAGAAAATATGCATCAGGGTATGAAGAATGTAGCGCGTGATACTCGGACTATAGCCTCCTATATCTATGTACCTGCCCAATGAGGCAAAATCAGCCGTTCACGCTACCGTAGGGGGGCGCCAGTTTCCTAGGGTCGGAAACACGGACAGTCAGAGCAGTGAGAACTTTTGCCTACCCCCGTAAGCGTACACCGCCGTATGCTCGATGCATACGCTGACCTACAGCGCTTTGCGGAGATAAGCGCCCTGGATGGGTGCACGCTGTGCAAGCCTCCGTCATCGCTCGATAAGCCAGTGGCTATCGAAAGACGCGGCGCCAGTTAGCGTTGGTACGGCCTTTTTTGGATGTCATGTCATATCTCCGACTGTCAGACGCCACCGGTTGTAATCTACACCCTGTATGTAGAAGCCCAAGCAGCACAATGTACTGAAAGTCGAGTACAATAGGGGTGGACGGTATGTGTGTTATCAATGTTCTTTAGTTGTACGAGCCTGTTCAAGGCCTTCCACCTACCCGTCCACCCCTATTGCACTCGACTTTCAGTACATTGTGCTGCTAGGGAGGATGGCGTCATGACCGATACTGCTGATATCGCATCGAGGTAGCTATCACCAACCTAGGAAACTAGCGTCAATATTGTGAACGACCGGCGCCTTTGTGGTTGGAAATCATTGGGCAGGCATGTAGTATATTGGAAGCTATGCTCGGACCTATTCTGTCTTCGCGTTATGCTGTGCACATCAATATGTGAACCTCTCCGTGCGGCAAATTTAGGCTTGAAGCTTTTTCTGAGGTTTACAAGCGTTTCCAGCAAGCCAGTTTTATTTTTGATCCTGTGAATTCTACGCAATGTTTCAGCTGGTCAACCCAGGGTAGCGGAGGTTGTAACCTTGTCGTGAGCGGCAACAACAGAGGTGTGTGTTCGAATCCCGGTTTTCGTCAACTGCTGCTCTCGAGCTCCTACAACTGAGCATTACCCTTAGCTACATATTTGTTGAGCTTTTCCATTTTGACTTGACCATTTTACATCACCGGAACAACATTCGGTGGTATGTTCGCCTAAGAAGGTATATCACTCGATTTCCCATTTTTAGATGTTTCATTACTCACTGTCTTAATGTCATACAATGAGAATGTGGAGGCCCATCACATGTATCGTCCCATCCGAGAGACCCCGAGTGCTGCGTTCATTGGTGGTTCAGGTCTTCATTTCTGCGGGACTTACTTAGACTCTACCCGACTTAACGGGACGCGACGCGACTAGACGGGACTTAGGGCAGTGCTTCCCGAACTCTGCTACCCTGCGACCCATCAAAATTATAAGGTATAGCGTCCCCCCTCCCCCGGCTTTTCGCAATGCTACAAGTTTCCCAATTGCAGTGCATGAACAGTTAGATAGGGAATTGAAGCTAGGCTAGGAGCAATCGAAAAGAGAGAGAGAGAGAAAGAAACACATGCCACCAGGAATGGCTGTTCCTATTCACTAAAGCGAGCTTATTTGTTACGATTCTCCATATCATCGAGGACTGCGACCACTACACGAGTGAACGCCGGGTATTTCGACGCTGACTTGAGCTCCTTGACCATAGACCATTCAGCTTGTCCAAAGTACTTGGCCCATGGAGCTCTCCTTCGCAGCACTGCCGGGCTCTTCAGTCCCTTTTGGCTTTCATGCAAGCCACTGGACTCGTCGAAGAGCTCTAAACAGAATTCCGACCTGCCGTCGCTTCACTCTCACCATAATTCATCCTCTCATATTAACCACTGTGAAGTGGGGTAGGGTCCTGTGACTACCACGGGGAAACATCCCATGTCATCATCACTTCTCCTTCATTTATTGTTGTTGTTGTTATTTGTTAGGCCTCGGGTCCTCTACCACGAGCTTTTTTGTGACGCAGAATAGTGGGCAGAGCATGGTCTAACCTCTAAGGGCATCATTTGATGTACCCTTTTCACGTTCCCGAGCCGTATCGCGACCCCCCGCTGGATCTGTCACGATCCCCCTGAGGCTCGCGGCATACAGTTTGGGAAACACTGAGTTAGGGAATTCCTTGTCTACATTCCATCAGGTACCTGTGACATTTTACCGCCCAATAGCTGTCCCTGACCGTAACCAGAGCTTTGGGCATCAATATGTGCAACTGCGTTTCTCAAGGCATCATCCTCATGCATTCATTCTGAATTCCACTTATCGATCCTGTTTGTCATATTGTACTCGACTATACTTTCGTCTCTACAGAGTTTCGCCTGCTTTCCTGTGTGTTTTTGCCCGTGACCAAGCACCATGCACGAACGCTTCCTTTTGGACGGCAACCTTAGTCTGCTTACTTGCAACAATATCTACCCCAGCTTCCGAGTGGCATGGACATTAATTCGAATATTCTGCTACTACGGTGATGGAATCCGGCTACTTTGTACAGTGGGTGAAATTACAATATGCTGCCCCCCCCCCCCCCCCCCGCGCCTAGCATTGTCTCCGAAGGAACCGCTGTCGATCTGTCTCCTTTCGCGAGAAACTGTGTGGACCGTGTAGGGGGGGGGGGGGGGCAGTGACCGTCTCCTTTTGTTTTTAATAATCAACATTGTTTTATTTTATTGGAATCATGGTGTTTGGGCCGTCCACCATCTATCCGTTAATTGTCGCGAAAAACTTAAAATAGTGAACTCGTTGAACATCTTGTGCAATGTTTGATGTTTCGAAGTATGACGCATAGAGACCAAGGCACATTTGAAAATTGTATCAAACAGTCGCGCTGAGCAATGGTTCCGGAAAGTAACTTACAAAATCCCTGGTAGCTGCGCTAGCGGTAAGCGGCGACGAAATCTGACTCCGGGTCGCGCGGTTAAAATGAAGCAGTAATTCATGGCCTGTGTGCAGTATCGTAACAGTTTATTTTGGATTGCTCCGATCTGCATAGCCATACACATGCTTATATCGTACGCGCAACAAAACACTGGACAAGGATGAATGGGGAGTTTCAACGCCAGGGGCGATACTCTACCCAATTGCTGGCGGTGATGCGGGGAATGAAATAATGAGCCCCTTCACAACAAGGATCGAAGTGATATGGTATCCATAAAGGTGAAGAGAGCTTTGAGGGCAGAGCGTTGGTGGGCTTGATGTGACCAGGGACAAAACAATTTTGTGAGAAAGAGGGGGCGAGAGGCCAGCTCGTTAAAGAATCCGGAGAGTACGGTTCGGGAAGGTTGGTAGTGTGGGCAATGGAGAAGCTCTAGATCTTCTACAGCACCGCAGTGACAGCATTGGGGAGGGTCAGGTTTTCCCAAGCAGTAACGGCACTGCGCTGTAAAAGCCACATCGAGGCGCATTCGATGTACTAATGCGGCATCTTGGCGAGAGGTATGTCGAGGCATGCAGAAAGCAAGCGCTAAATCAACTCCGCTCAGCATGGCTGGGGGGAGAATCTCAGCTGTCCATTGGCGGGAAGCCAGGGGAGTCACGAGGCGTCGAAGTACGACACGGCTATCTCCTCTCAGCAGCGCAATCGGCGTCCGTCTCCGTCCGTCTCAGTCCGTGTCCGAGACGAGAGATCTGCTTCTACGGCGCTGTCGGCCTGTTCATTCTCTTCGTCACCACAATGGGCTGGAACCCACTGGACAACCAAGCCTCGCACGAAACTAACGTTTGATTGCACGAAACTAAGCGTTATCATCTGCTACCATCTTTAGCTTTACATGGGTTCCTGTGCACTTTTAGTGAGTGGGACACAGCGAAGTAAAACAAATTATTGTCGATTTATCACCAGTTGTTCAAATGCGGGCTCAAAGGCCTTGTTGGTGATAATTAGAATGGCATCCACTGTCATTTGCGAGTGTTAGTAGGTCGGTAGATGTTTGCAATAACCGATCCGAATACATGATAAACCAATCGCCATATTGCTTCGAGGTAGCTGAGATCACGTCGCCAATATTTGATTTGACAACTTCCCTAATCGTATATCGTTTTCGTCGAGTGCTTTCGATCTACGAAATCTTCCCATTAACAGTTCCGGAATACTCAATGAAACGTCATTCCCTAAGGAGTTAATAGGTATATCTGTTTCTGTTCTTTACACCTCTTTCATTTCATTTCTGTTAGTTCGTCGTTAACCCCACCATCCCCCAATTGGAGCCAATTGTACATTGCACAGTGAACTATGCGCTCTGGAGTAGCCGGCTCCGCGTTCGTGGAACCATAATCTCCTTGAACATGAGACAATTGATGTTCTGAGGCTGGAACACATAGAAAGGACAAATACAAACAAAGCCTAAAGTGCCTAAGAAATTAATGATGAAAGATGGAAGTCACTGAAAAGGTTAGCCAGATGTAGGACACGAACCCACATCTTCTGGATTACCGGTCCAGGGCTCTACCAATCGAGCTAAGCTAACACACCTCCCCAGCGCCTTCAAAGGGCGCGTCCTACAGCTGGCTAACCTTTTCAGTCACTTCCATCTTTCATCATAATCTCCTTGTTGTTTTTATAAAAAAAATCCAATCGGATTCAAAGTCATGGCCTAGTGCGCTTCCTTCGAGCATGGGCAAGCACCCCTTTGCCCATGCCCATTTGCAAACACCCCTTCCACATTTTTTTTTCAAGTTCCCGAGCCCTGCTCCAACTGTATATTCGGTTTCCTGTCACTCAGTGTCTCACTTGACATCCTCATCGCCTTCATCATCGACTACCTTCAGCCTTCATATCACCTCATCATTTATGTTAGTGCATAACAGCTACACTACGTTGGCCCCTCGAATGACGCAAGCAACGGCAAGCCGGTCCACTGCAATCACCGTCACCCACATGTCTAGGTTGATGCACTGCTAGTGGTTCAGCTGTGGAGTTTTAATCAAGGGCTTTCTTTCGGGTCAGCGAAACACCCATTGGCACAAAGCGAAGGAGAACAAAAAAAAAAAAGGAATGGAGAAACAGTTCGCGCTTTATGGGCAATCGATCAGCCCCGACGCATTGTCTTGAGGGATGTTATGGGATTTGCTGCATTCTAGTGGTGCATGAGAACTCACACTACTTCCACGTGCGCATCTACGCGGAGGCTACACAATGGCCAAGCCTACGCAACTGCTTGGCGTGCCGAGCCGAAATTTCTTAGAGGCAACTTGAAGCACTTCAAGAAAACAGCGAAGGTGCGTAAAGTAGAAAGAGCATGAAAAACAAGAGTAAACGCCTCGGGGGTCATCAATCACAAAAGGTTCCTCAGCGCTTTTTCAGCCGTGGTAACTTGACAGGATTCGGTGTAAACAGTGCTCTGCGTGCTGTGGTTTATTCTTCTGTTCTTTTTTCATTTATTTTTTTCTGAGAACGAAGATGTGTATTTTCCACCGGAGCTCTTTGAAATATTTCTTCAGACGTTCCTCGTACTACGTTGAATTCAATCTCGGAAGCAAGTGATATCCCTGTTACTGCAGTGTTCGTTCGCGGATCAGTGCCTGATGCTTTGAAGCTTGAAATGTCGTCGCCATCGTGCGAATAGGTTCT
This sequence comes from Ornithodoros turicata, assembly GCF_037126465.1. Classification (NCBI taxonomy): domain Eukaryota; kingdom Metazoa; phylum Arthropoda; class Arachnida; order Ixodida; family Argasidae; genus Ornithodoros; species Ornithodoros turicata. The sequence goes on along the minus strand of NC_088202.1, from coordinate 58,079,285 downwards.
ATTCATCCTTCAAGGATCCTGCGATTCCTTGTACAATGTACCTGAGCAGCTTTTCTGCGCAAATTTCTCCTGTGTCGCTCTGTCAGCGGTGCGATCTTTTTCAACCTTACTAGATTACGTGATTGTGTCTCACCTAGGACGGGCGTTGTCTCATTCCTGAGGACATGCAATGCGGACAAACATTGAACTCCCTATCCACTCACTTCTTCATCGATTGTCACAAGGGAAGTAACATCGTAGTTTTTGTTTCATAAATAAACATCTTCATCAACGTAATCGCTCACTAAACATTATCAGTCCTGCTATGGAGCGTCAATTTTACCAATGTTCCACGGTTCCGCATTTTCCCAAGGCTTTCTAACTGATTTGTGTCGCGGACAAGCAACTTTCATCGTGTGCTGTACACTGTAAGCTTAGTGCCACCGTGCTGTTCCAATGAACATTTATACACCATTATAATCATTATTGCATCATTATTATCATATATTATCAATATTGTCATATATCATTACTATTGAGTTTAAGTACACTGAATCGCGAGCACTGCAGCAGCTACTGGTGTACTGTAAACGGCTCACATCCAGCCGGCAATCTGTGAAGAATGCTCTGGACAGCCTGAACCGTAGGCCGCGAAACGTGGAGAAGGTGCTAAAGGACTGGCCAAACCAGTAAAGACAACGCGCACTTGTGCACTTACTGAAAGACGTAGGCTCTGCAGCCATCTTTCAGGACTCAGCGCTCATAATGTATCAAGAAAGTGATTAGCCCTTTGGCTTAACACACACACCAAACACCAAGTATTCTGCAGCAGCTGTCAGCACCGGCGCAGCGTACATCTCTATTTGTTTGCTTCTCTACCTCTCCTCTCTTTCTCTGGACTCAAGTTCGCATAACGTAAATTCAATGCTTCGCAGAATAAATTCACACGTAGCCATTCCTTACTTTACATTTAAACTGTGTTCCACCAAAACTACCTGAGTTTAGTTGGTTTCTTTCGACGCTTTATCTCCCGAAAGCTCCCTCCCCGGGACGGCGATCGGGGAGCGGACGGATTTCGTGCTGACGACCATTAGGAATTGTCGTCGCCTAATGTACGTTTGATGATGAACCTAGGATGGCATAGCGTTATCGGGTCGCCATAGAGTGAAGTCGTTAAGTGATCGTTTCGCCAAGTGGAGCAGCTTTTTTCGCACACGCTACGTATAACTTCAAGTGCGTAATGATTGGCCGACGATGGTGAAACACTGCCTCATGTTTACAGGCACGCTGTATTGTTTTCGGAGCGCCGTACGGTTGTGTGCATAAGTAAGGTATCTCGTCGTGACCGGCCTTATTTGTTCATACGCTAATGCGTTGTGAAGATGTGGTAACTGGAGCGGTGGTACGCATGCGAACGTACGTTGCGAATATGTTACGAACGAGACCCGGTCACGAAAACAGACCCAGTATGCGGCCCCTGATATTGTGATGGCGGTGTCAGCTTTGTATACCTTTCTCTTTAAGTCAATTGCACGTAAATGTTCTTATTAGGTATTTATGCGCAGGATGGAAGTGGAAAAGGTCGTTATCTTTTTTTATTACTATCCATTTTTCCCACGGGTAGTGCATTCCCTCGTTTACAGAATCCGTGTTTCACTTTTGCGTGCGACTTGATGGCCGGCATCATAAACCATTGGGATCCACATGGTTTGAAATTCTTGCGCAGTGAGACGTATGCACTTCGTCACTTTGACGTATTCGCCTAGCCTCAACTCAGTGAATGTTGGTGTCTCCTGCCTCGAAGTTCTTCGGGACCCGCTGTTGTGAGAGAGGACGCTCACAAGTGGCAGTCCTGTCGGGAACGTCACGGAAGCTTCACGCGAGCCGATGAGAAGATTCTTCCGCTTGCTCCTCTCACGACTAAATCCTTGGGCAGTACGTCCAGTTCGAGCGAAAAGGGCTCTCACGAGAGTGTTTGGGAGTCTAACGTTCCTGCCAGACATATTTATTTCAATTACGCTAAGGAGCGCACTTTCCTTTGTAGATAAACGAGATGAAGGTCGCGGAAACAGGGCAATCTTTTTGTGGATTACCAGCCTTCCCATGCGGAGTCGAGGAGCACCAAAACGTGTCTTGAACCCGTGTCTCACATGCTTACAGTTCCATAAGAAGGCGTTCACAAGCATAGGATAATATTATCTATGTAAGCGTGATGTCATCACGGACCTAATGGGTGCACTATGCGTTGGGAGAGAGAAATCAGACATTCATAATGTGTTCCTTTTCCCCTCCTTACGGTAAGAAATGCCGGAGATTCGGCGCGCTTAATGAATCGCCGTGCTCATGCTGGAAACCGTGACAGGTCGTAATAGACGTATTAAAATATCATCACTTCTCTATGTTCTGTGGAGTTACCGAGAGCGAAGTTGAATGCTATGGAATGTTATACGAGCTGAGACTTCAGGCTTTCGTGCAATGGTGTTAGGCTACGATGGTGTAGTAAAACAATTCCAGGTTGCGCCAAGGCATCTGACACGTTCTTGGCACGGCCTGATGTGAAGTGACGTCATTTTATAGTAACGTTACGATGATCTTGAGAAGGTTGCCAGCTTTGTGTACTAATATAAATTATCAGGAACAAAATTCCTCAAAGAACGTGTTGCCCTGGAACACAGTGGACAAAAAGCACACTAGCTCTCAAGCAAGCTATGGAAGCAACAGAAAGTTTTAGAATAGTTCATGAGAATAGGGAACCGAGAATGCAAACAATATAATGCACGCAGCGATCTCTCCCCGTGCACCTCTACGGAATAGTTGTCATAACGCACAGCTGTGCGATTGCGTTGCTCCCTTGCAGCGTCGCTACTACTAGCAACCAATACTTTCACCACACACGCATACATAAAGAGACGATGATAGACAGGGCTTATGCCGGCCAGCAAGCTGGGCGCTGCCCCAGTGCCAATTATATTATTAATGAAAGATGGCGATGGAGATGGCAGTTCAGGTGATGAAAGCACAGTGGAGAGGACGGTTGATGATCGAAACTCCCAAAAGTGACGGATACCTTGATGCATATGAGCAGGGCTGGGCTAGGGGCCCAGCACCTCGTTGACGGTAAAAGGGCGACGACTTTATCAAAGGCGCCTTTTGTAAACCGATTGCACTGATCGTATTAAAAATAAGAGGTATCGTAACACAGAACCGTCTCCCATTTGTAGTTTTGATCAATGTTTTCGATGATTTGCAGACGCGACGTTCTCGCGGTCCCCAGGAAGCCATGGTGCCTTGGGTCCCCACGCTATTTTCGAAAAATAGCGTGCTTTATTTCGAAACATAGCGTGCCCAACGCGCGATTTGGGATATGGACAGGCCCAGCGTCGAAGACGTTATTTCTTTTGAGTCCCAAAGCGTTTCCCCTATTCCCCAACTGACGGCATTTTTTTTCAGCCAATACTATTTTCTTCAGCCTGTGGGGAAACACTTCCAAGTAGTAATATTCATTCAGTAAATTTCATCTTAAGATCTTACCCAAGTTCTCAGGGATTAGTTAAGAGTCTCTTGGGCGTCCTTAATACTTTCTCATAAACAATTTTCATAGATTCGCAAAGTGGCAGTAAAACATTTCGACATACGTGTTCTCGTTGCACATGGAAAAGCTTCGAAATCTTTTGTTTAGCTTTGAAGTACACAAAAGTGGAAAGAGTCCTTAAAAAATAACAAGTATGTTTAATATTAACGCGCTTTGCGTTCGCTTTGCGCGACGATAATAAATCGGTAATGGCAAATCCTTCTTCGAAGAATTCCTGCAAGTTCTAAACCCTGCAGTTTCCGTTAAATTTCTCAAGCGACGGAAACAAATGGGGCCGCTCCTTTTTCCGCGTTAGAGGGGAGTTTAGTGAAAGAGCGTAATGGATGGAGTGAATAATTACTTGGCGCTAACAAATGAGGGGTTACGTACAGAGCAGCTAATGACGAACGGCCTGGACAAGTTGGTTGTCAGCATAAGGTTTACGTTGCTGTGTATCTACCTTTATCTTCCTGTTCACTTTTTACGTGAGCGTCTACGGCGTTCAGTTTACTACGTCTATGCCCTTCTGGTCTATTATGATACACTCAATAAACGGTGATTTCATGGGCGACCGCATGCTACAGTGAAGGCTTCAGAATGCTACAAAGGTGGCCAGTTCGGTTGGAAACCGAGCAGCGGGGTACTTTTGTTACTCATTATATTTATTGTCATGTAGACTAGCCAAATGGGCGTGGGTGATTTTGGCAGAAGGCCATGGGTTGCACTCCTGACATAGAAATCAGAATGCAAGTGTGTGCCCATCACCAGGACGTTCGCAGACGCACCTGAGAACGCGTTCCTCAATGTTAGGATATATATAGTACAAGATATATACAAGATCTGTATGTACAAGATATACGAGACAGAGTACAAGCCGTACGGAATTTGAAATTTATTTCAGTCCTGTTTTTATTCAACAACAGGAAAGTATTTTTTAGCAAGTAACAGCTCTTAATAACCATCACTTTTTTAACTTCTTCAGCATCATTTCTACACTCTAAATCCTGTGACGGACACGTGGTTAAAAAAGTTCCTTCAGAAAGTGCAGCCGGTACACAGCCGTAACCGTCTAGAAACAGCCGTAACGGTTATCAAATAGCAAGCACAGCGATCCTCACCGCCAAACTTCAGCAGGTACAGAGCCGTCACGTTGGTATGAAACGGCTTTGTGCCCGCTGAATAATATGTGTGCCTCCTGAACCTTGTACTCGTGTGCTTGTTGAATAATGCGGGTGCCGGCTGAATATGCGTGCCTTCGTTGGAGCGGACTACGTTGCGCCGCGCTCCGCCGGTGAGAAGTGACATGGCACCGCGTATTCTCCCGCAGTGCGTTCCCGCCCATAGAAATCATAAGGAGAGGCTTCCTGCCTGCTTCCCGCTTTGTTGCCCGCTGTCTGCGTTGCAACCTCGCCTTTGATCCTACGTTCACACTACATCATCGAAAGCCGCGAACGCGGGGAACTCATTCACCGCTTTTACGGCATTCGCGACCCTCTCGTTCACACTGTGTTCCGAACGCCGGGAATGCCGGTACTACTGGCACCACCGTACTCAGCTACAAAAACTGATCCGTTTCATTCTTCGAACTGTACTCAAGCTCCACACGTGTTATACGTAACATGTCGTTGTGATACATCAGAATAACAATTGCCTAATACGTATTTATTGCGTTTTATACAACAACCTGTAAAGCGACGCCCGCTTCGAGCAGCAGACGACGTGAATCTACACATGTCTCAACACAGTCGAAACACTTACTTCCTCGTCTCCTTTCAGCAGCTGCTATGATGCGGTCTTCATATCTACGTTTCCGCTCCTCTTGCGTTTTTTTCGTACAACATTTAGCTCTACCTTAGAGCCTTGATTAGAATATCGTAGACCAGGTTACGCACCTGCCATGTTTGTTGTCTACGCCGCTGTTCTCGCGTCCCAGCATTCTCGCTCGCGGAGCGCGCTGATTGGTCCAGACTCGCGTCTTTCCCGGCACTCCCGTCAAAAGTAGAAGCAATCTCTACTCTCGCGCTGCGGCTTTCGGCACCTTCGCGGCGTCCGCGGGATTCAGGGATTGCTGTGTGAACGTGACAAGTTCACCGGCACCTCCGTCGTTCGCGACATTCACGGCGTTCACTGACGTAGTGTGAACGTAGCATGAGAAGGATGACACCTTGCTTTTTAAGTACAGGTCTAACGTTTGCTTAAGGTAAGTCAACGTAGCTGTGATGTATCGTACGACGCCTGCGTTTTACCCGTGTTGAACAATCCAAGTACTTTCTGTTGCAGACGCTGGACGCATTGCAAATGGCGGCTGGAGAGGATCGGCTGCATCGGTGAAGCGACGATGTAAATTGCAAGCGAGGTTAATTGTATTATTTCGTTATAGGTGACCGTGGGACTGTATCGATTGCGAGGACGTGAGTTACAAAATGGTGTACTATTCCAGCATTCACGTTGGAACAATACCGGCGTGATATTCACTTCGGTTCCTTTACAGGTTGTTTCCTGTCTCAACGGTCACACATACGTGTGCAAAATTGCAACTGCTTCTCACATGGAATTGTGTCTGTTCCCACTTGTTTGGACAATTGTTCCTCGGCCATTTCATTTGAGGAACTCTCGTGTTGGTCACTAAGGATGATCTTCATTGAGCTTTGCAGTGCCAGCCTGTTCGATGTTTCGAGGATTATGTGTTCAGCGTTTGGAGGACTGCCTGGTGCATCGGATGGGTTGTGTGTCCGCGCAACGTGTGCTCCATACGTGTGTGTTGGGATTAGTGAACCGTGTATGCTTTCCATTCGGCAAACGATGATATACTGGATGTAATTTAAAGGTATGTGCAAGCGAATAAAATTTGGTGTTTCATGTCCGATGTGCTTGGAGCATTTTCTTCCTTGCTTTTTCTTTTTTTGCGAAGCACGGAGGTAATTTTTCTGTTAGGGAACTCGAGAGGCGCTATGTGTTAGTGGGTACAAGTAACCCTTCAATACGTCCGGTACACTGTGGCTCCTAGCATCAGCAGGGATGTCGTACCAGTTGTTTCATGGGGCACAGGGCACCTGCAGCTTTCGCTGGCACCGCGTGCCCCTTGAAGTCATCTGGCACATTTAAAAAAGTGCCAGTTGATCAGACGGCACCTATCCGTCATTGGGTTTAGAGTGCACTAGTCTTATAATAATATATCAGCAAAGACTTAAATAAAAAAAATATAGACAGGCAAAATAAGAATTTAGAGGAATTTGCACAGGGGAACGCCCCGTGTCATGTTGAGAATCCGAATTCTTCTCCCTTTCTATTCCATTAACACTATGACATCGTCCGAAGAAGGCGGTATGACTGCGCTGGCTCATTATCGTTGTAGTGTGCAGCAGTGTTGTACCCGTTACCGAAACATGATATCGCGATACAGATACTCGTTACTTGAGTAAAAAGTATCGAAATAGCGATATGGATGCTTCTTTTTTAAAGAAACGGAATACCGCTACCGTTACTTAAAAAAGTAACCTGATACTTTTGTTGGAAATACGAAGACGATGCAAGACAGAAATCTGGCTTGCATGAACACCCCATTTGTACTACGACCTTGGAGAAGTGGAAGTGGGTAAAGGATAGGCTAGTAGACGAAGAAGAAAAAGGTTCTGACGGAGAACGTACGGAACGTGCCTAACCGCCATATATTTAGAACACATGACTAATTACCTAAAAATCATGAATTAACTTTTTAATTATAAAAGGCACGAGGTTGTCCCAATGAGAACATCTGTTCCTTTCGGTGACCTGATATCGTAGCCGTTTTCAGAACAAAAATCCGTTCGGTAGATCGTCCGCAAAAACATCGTGAAGGAACACCTTTTTTTTTTCTTTGTTTTGTTAATTGCGCATCTTCAGAGACCCGTCTTTCCTTCACCCCCCATGTGAGAGGGGGAAAGCGCTGACTGTCGCCTCTTGCGTCCTGGAAAAAGATTAACAGAAAATGCAACCCAAGATAAGGGCAATTCCGATATCGTCGCCGGATACATGTGTTTTTGTTGTGTTTCCGCAAGTTAAAGCTCATCTTAGACGCATGAGGCAGCACTGTGGCGGCATCTTCGACGCATGAGGCTCCTTCACCATCTCACACTGGGGTTGAAGGAAAGACGCGTCTCCGAAGATGCGCAATGAAGGAAATAAAGAAAAAATGGTGTTCCTTCACGATTTTTTTGCTAACGATCTACCGAACGGATTGTTGTTCTGAAAACGGCTACGATATCAGGTCACCGAAAGGAACAGATGTTCTAGTTGGGACCTAGCCTTTATAATTAAACAGTTAATTAACGATTTTTAGGTAGTTAGTGATTTGACGGTTGAGCAACATATGGCCAAGAACGTCCACCGGCCCGGAGATGCTAGAAGTGAAAACCGCATGTCTATAGCCCTTATAGTTTTTTTTAATGAAAAATCTATATCTCTTAAAAAAAGACACCCTGTATAGCTCGGACACTTTGCTGGACTTTTATTAATAGCTGGTTCTTAGTCTTCTTGTGCCATCCTATAGTCCTGTTCAACTTAAGACAGAAAATAGCAGACGGACTATAGCAGGTCGTGGTTTCTCCGGCAGCTGACAGAGGCGAATATGACAATTACGTTAGTGAGAGACCTACACATACCGTTGAGTCACAATACCACAGTATATGTGAGCGTGATTCAGTGCGACACGGCAGCAGTGTAATCCAGAGCGCACTGTCAAGAACTCGACCTCTGTTCGTTGACCTCAGCGCTTTTGTTGAGCGCAACGTGGTTATTTCCTCCGGGTTCGAAGAAAAAAAGTAAACATGTGTTTTGTATAATTCCCGTTGCGGAGAACGTAGGCGTGTCTAGACTCACTAAATAAGTTTCGCTTCAGAGTATTGACACTGAGTTCCAAGAGCGAGCACGCGCCATCTTGTTTCCGCGCCACCTTGTTTCCGCGCCACGGTAGCCACGCGCACGCGCACTTCAAGCGCATTTTAGCTGACGATGACATAGATCGTGCGCGGGTGAAATGTGCCTTTCCCTTGCAAGCAGCTCATCAAGGCTGATGGCTTTGAGCTCACGTTGACATCCTCGGGACGCTCTGGTGGACAATACACGGATTATCGCACAACAATCATACACGCTTCTCTATCCCACAGCGAGTAATATGTTAGCTGTTTTTGATCCTCAACTGGGGGTGGTACCGGTATGGTGCGGAAACCAGATGGCGCTCCTGCTCTCCCTGGGGCCTCAGTGTCGATCCTTTGAAGCGAAGCTTATTTAGTGACTCTATGCGTGTCCACAGGCTTCTTGTCGAGCGCTAGGCGGACCAGTGACAATGAATAAGAGTAAGAAACACGGTCGGTGAAGAAAGGGTGGGATACTAAAAAAGTATCGGTGACGATTCGGAGATCGCGTTACCGTAAATTGGTAACGGAAATACTTTTCCGATACCGATTTTAAAAAAAGTATCGCGATCCGCACTCGCTACCGAAAACAGTATCGATTACTGTAACGGCGTTACGTGCAACACTGGTGTGCAGTGTTGTGGTATAGCTGCGCTACTGTAGCGCCGGTACCGTGTTCGCTACTTATTTCAGTAGCGCAATATAGCGATACCACTACATTTTAAATTCGTAACGGAAAAAGCATTTCAGTTACAAATACTGGTAGCGACGGCCTTCTTCTTCGCTAGCGCTATTTTCATAAAATGGAAGACGTGGAACGCAGAGACAAAAAGCTAGATAACGGCGGAGCAGATTTTTTTCCTTCCTATTCCTTTAGTTACTTGTTAACCACTGATGTCACGATCTTCCTGAGTTTAACTAACTCTCATAAGCTAACCGTAGTCGAGTATTTAGGAATATAATTTGTGTTATCCTGCGCATTTTTAAGTTTTTTAGCTCATATTTGTGACACACGAACAGGTATACAGGGTGTTTCACCTAACGTGATAAAAAAATTCTAACTGGCGATGTAATTCGCCGGAGGATTGTGGGACTATCGGTAATTACTTTCTGGAAACTTTTGCCGTCATTTAGGAACGCTTTGGACCATTTTTAATTTAGGGAAATTTATTTTTTTTTCAATCGAGCTTAGAAAATTGCCAAACCAACCTCGCCTTTTTTTTTTACAGAAATATTAAATCCTCCACGGATAACCGCAGACCCAACAAAAACTATGCACAGTACAGCAACAGAACATTTAAAAAAAAATTGTGAAAGTGCTGCTTCAGCCCCGTCTGCTTGATTGCCGCAAAGAAGCGCGCGAAAGGTGTGGCGGTAGGAGGAAGTGTCCCCGTCTTGTTTTGTTTTGCTGATTATAGCGCTTTGACCTTGGTTCCGCCGACAGCACTGTTATCTGGAGTAGCTTCCCAGATAAATCAATTTTTCGTTTGTGACTGGCAAATTTGGACGAAACAGGGAGCTATCTAGTGAGTTCTTTGTGATAAGACGGTCGTCACCAGCATCAAAGTCAAAGCTAGAGAAACGAAGGTAAAACAAGAGGCGGGGACACTTCCTCCTATTGCCGCACCCTTCGCGCTCGCTTTTTTGCGACAGTCAAGCAAAGCCTTCCTAAATGGCGGCAAAAGTTAACACAAGGTAATTGCCGAAATGTCCCGCAATCCTCCGGCGAGTACGTCGCCAGTTAAATTTTTTTTGTCATTTTAGGTGAGGTGAAATACCCTGTATATACTACATGACATACTCCATAATATGCTCTACGAAGCTAGTTTCCGTCCTACAATCAATTGCAAAACTAGTGTGATGATGTTGACAGAACTGTTCAAACTGTATTTTGCAACATTATTGTTCGTAGCAGATAAACAACGCTTCGTGTCTTCTGAAACAGGAATGCGAAAATACGTCGGAAATGCAACGAGACATGACCATAGTCATTGCAGTCCATACGTACCGCCGACTTTGATTTAATGTGTTTGTGCCGCAGGTGAAGCATTTTTGGCGAGATAGAGATACCTTAGCTTAAACAGGTTTATGAATGCGACCTACTTATTTTCTCATATTAATTACATTACGCTGTAGGTATATGAGCTGCAAGCACGGTGGCTGCAAGAAACGAAGTTGTAGCGGCCCGTGGACGACGACGACGACGCGCCTCTGCTGCCGCGCGCTACTGCGCCTGGCAGCCAGTTCTACCGGCACCGTCCTAGCGTGAGGCCACGCACATGTGCCCGCTGGGACATTCCATCATGGCCGGTTAGGACTCATGTAGAGGAAGACCATCGTCCTCTACATTTGGTGACCCGAACAACGAACACCATGTTCGGCATAATTCGGCCATTCATCGCCCTAAATTTTTCGGCAAACGAGCAGCGAACCACCTTCTGGCGGACAAGTCGCACCGGGACTCCAGTTCCACCGGGGACACGCTTGGGAGAACACAGGAAGTTCATTTTTCGGCCTCCACCTGCTTCACGATGGTCCTCCCCGGCACTCCTCTGGCGACAAACATCATCCACGCTTACGTACCGGTCGCGGTACTGTCGCCCACTCAGCAACGCACTCACCCAGCAACAATCAGCTCTCATCAGCGATCACTCAACGCACTTACTCAGCAACACTTTGCAACAAGAAACGCTGCAACGCCACACAACGCACCCAGCGCCGCTCAACACAATCAGCAACCACTCAAGCATCCAAGCAGTCAAGCACTCAGCATTCACATCTCATCACTGGAACCCGCCCGGATCGCAGCGGTCTTGTTCCCGCCATCCCGCTGCTGCTACATCAACAGCCACAATCACAAGCCGTGTGTCCAGTCGTCCACCATCCACGAGTCATCCTCATTCTCCTCTTCATGGTACCGACGCGGACCTCAACCGCATGCACCGTTCCGCATCTGAGGGGGGAGTCATGTGGCGGCCCGTGGACGACGACGACGACGCGCCTCTGCTGCCGCGCGCTACTGCGCCTGGCAGCCAGTTCTACCGGCACCGTCCTAGCGTGAGGCCACGCACATCTGCTCGCTGGGACATTCCATCTTCGCCGGTCAGGACCTATGTAGAGGAAGACCATCGTCCGCTACATAGTAATAATAATAATACTCGGGAGTCAGTGTATGCAAACATGGGGAGGAGGGGAATGAAAGCTTATTAAATGAAAAGGAAAGGTCAGCCAGAGCCGTTCCGATGGGCGGACGAGAGTGCCAGCCGCTCCGGGCGCCCTAGTCAGGGAGGGCGCCGAACGGCAGGCCCTGGCAGGTTGGTTGGACAGGATAACTGTCGAAGCAAGGGATGCGTTTGCGTGGGCTCCCGCAGAGGTGAGAAGGAATCAGGCCCATAAACTAATTATCGTTAAACACAATTTAATATTTACACAATGTAATATGGTAGCAATGATAACCAATACATAAACAACAGAAGCGAACACACCAAAAATAACCGAACGCGTCCAGTGTCCAGGACTTTGACCCTCGCCTTGACAAGAATAGACTGACCATGACGTCGCGAGGACCTGACGACACCGACGTGCTTGCTCAGGCCGTAGACACGGAAGATGACTTCAGCGGGGGCTTATCGTCCGGCTCTCCAGGTTCAGGATTCGGTTGCCGCTTCCATCGATCTTCCTCAGCCACAGTTTCTGCTCGTTGTCCACGACCCGACTGTAGCGACAGCGGCGACGGTTGACTAGAGCGAGTGGTCCTGCATGTGAAGTCTGGGTCTCTAGAGTTCAGCAGCCGCCTTCGTCTGCCCGTCCCGCTTCTCCTCGACGTCGGGTGCCCCTAGTCGGTCAGTCACGGTACCTGGGTGCAAGCAGCCTCAGCTTCGGCAGCCCGGGTCAGCGCAGATGGAAGATGACGTCAGCTACAATCTCGGTCGAGGCTGGATCCGTAGGCCGCCGTTGCCGATCTTCCTCCAGGCCTCCACCAGGGCTCCCGCTCTCGTTCTCGGGGTCGTCTGCTGGCTCGGCTGTACTTGCTGGCTTCGTCTCTGTTATGGTCAGATGGATAGCTACTAACCGGATTTCGTTTCGATCAGAGTGACGCAGGACATTCGATGAGCTAGAGAAAAGGACTCGAACCAGACGTTCCAAAATTCAAAAAAAATAAGTTTCTCTTCCTCGTCGTTCACGAGTTACAACACTAAAAAGCAAAGCAACACTCTTGAAAGGTCCAAACAACCTCGTCGTCTTCCAGTACATAAAAATATAAATCAAGCACGGTTCGCGCTGCAGGTCTCATTCCGCAACATCCTCCCCCCCCCCCCCCCGGAATGGGCGTCACTAGCACATTGGAGATGATCTTCGAATGGGTACAGCTGCTGTACAGGTCGTCTTGTGATGTTGCCTGATGGCAGCTTGACGGAACATGACCTGTTCTCTCCATCTCTTCCTCGATGAAACTTCACAATCCGTGCTGTTTTCCAAACTTGCCTCGGTGTTCGTTCTTCATGAACGAGTACAAGATCGCCTTCCTTCATGGAATGAGAAGGCGTGGTACGTGATACATGGGCCGATCGCAACTCCCACAGATAGTCCTTGTGCCAACGTTTCCAAAAGTGGTCAGCTGGGTTTTCGGTCCCAGGGCAGTGTGCCCAATGCGATATTTCGGTGAGACGTTGGATTTCTTTTACTCGATTGCTGACGAACACTTTCCATTCGGTTGGCCGGCGTCGTATCCACCACAATGCGATCATGGAGTCGGTCCACATAAAGTAGTCGAACTGGAATTTATACAGTGTCCTCTGCAGGTAAGTGAGCATTCTTGCTCCGATAAGCATTCCCATAAGCTCTAGTCTTGGCAGAGAGAGCTGCTTGATAGGTGCTAGACGAGTTTTTGAGAGTATTAAATGCGTTGAAATCTCGCCCTTTGTGTTTGCGGTTCTCAGGTAAGCCACTGCCCCATAACCAAGAGGACTGGCATCACAAAATATATGCATTTGAAACGCAGATGCATTCGCTGGAACGACGCAACGGGGAATCTCTAGTGCTGATAATGTAGATAGTTCATAACACCATTCGATCCACTTCTGCTGAGCATCACATGGGATATCTTCGTCCCATCCAACCTTTTTCTTCCATAGGTCTTGAAACATGGATCGGGCCCTGAACGTAAATGGATTGAGGAATCCCAAAGGGTCAAACAGTCTTGCGGTGCCTTGGAGTATGTTCCTTTTGGTTACTGGTGAAGTTGCCACAAACGTTTTCACGGCTTCTAAATTAGGCATCAAGCTGTCAGTTTCAGTATTCCAGGGAACTCCAAGTACCTTTTGATGTATCGACTCGTCAGTCTCACACTTTTTGAACACAGACTTTAACTGGGGTTCATTCGATGCCCATTTTCTGAGGCGCATTCCAGCCTGTTCAATGACTGCCAAAGCCTGACGATGCATCCTCGTGGCTTGTTCAACGTTATCAGCTCCTGTTACCACGTCGTCCACGTAAAATGAGGATAACAAGTCGCTTGCGGTGTCCCTTAGATCGTCAGTGATGTGACGAAAGTGGTGATGCAGCGTTGCAGCCAGGAGGAAAGGACTCGCGGTCGTTCCGAAGGGAACCCGACTCATCCTGAGAACGCGGAGCACGTTAGACGTCATCTCACGAAAGGGCACGTCGCGGTACCAAAGATATCGTAGCGCATCACGATCTCTCTCGTGGAACATGATCTGGAGGAAAGCTTTCTCGATATCCGCTATCATAGCGATCTGATGCATCCTAAACCTGATTAGAATATCCTGCATGTCCGCTTGAAGCTTTGGTCCAGTTTCCAGGTGGTCATTTAAAGATGTACTTCCAGGACCATGCGACGACGCGTCGAACACTACACGCAACTTGGTTGTTGTAGATGCTTCGCGGAAAACTTCTCTGTGTGGCATGTAGAAAACCCGAGTGTTCTGTTCTTGGTTGGATACGGGAATTTCTTCTGCGTATCCACTGAGAAGATATCCACGTATAACTTTGTCGTACTCTTCGATCAAATGTCTGTCCCTGTTCAGTCGGAACACAAGTTTCTTCAGCCTAGTTTTAGCTATCTCGAAGTTGTCGTTCAACAGCGAATCTGTCCGTTTCCACGGAAGCTGAACCTCGTACCTGCCATCCCTCATCTTCAGTGTTTTCTCGAACTCCTCGAGAACGGCATGACCTTCGGCTGACGGAGATTCATCTTCGTGGACGATTCCAACTCCTTCCAGGCTGCAAATCGTTCTAAAAGCTGGTCACAGCGCAGGTCCTCAGAAAGTGTACTCACACGAAGCACAGATACATAGTTGCAGGCCTGCCTTGCGATCAGCGAACGTTCGGTAGTCGGACCCTGAAACGTCCATCCTAGTTTGGAGTTGATGGCAACGATTTCATCGTTTGGCCCGTAACGTTGGATCTCTCCTTTCAGCAATTTCCACATTTGATCCGACCCAATAAGGACCGAAATTCCCTTCACTTGCGGTATGCCTGGGAACGATACGACATCAGCAACATGTTCTCCAGCTTCCTGAAGTAGAATCAAGTGACGGTCATCTGCTGAAGCTGATGGAAGATCATGACACAGAACTGGCATTTCGATTGCTTCCATAGTTATTACCTCCTCGGCATACTGGCTTCGTATCTGGAGCTCCACTATTCGTCGCCTCTCTGGTTTCCTCCCCATATCACTGGAAAATGTGCTTATTGAGAGTTCCTCCTCTCTCAGGACGGGTAAGTTCAAGCTGCGAACAAGATCCTCTCGCACAAAGGTACTTTGACTACCGCTGTCAAATAATCCTCGAATGTATGCGCACTTCTTGTCGGCGACCACCCAAGCCCGGAAAGTCTGTAGCAAAACCGTGGAACGTGAAGTGGCTGAGGACGTGGCGATCACTGCGCTGCGGGTTTGCGTTTTAGGGCTAGTTGACTGGGCTGGGTTGTACTCCGGGTCACACATGGAGGTTACGTGTCTACCTTTGCATTTATCGCATTTGACACGTCTCACACACTGGTTCGTCATATGTCCCACCCAGGTGCATCGGAAACATCTTCGCTGAGATTGGAGCTTCTCTTTTCGGGCACTCAGATTCATATCAGAAGAGCATCGTTCAGTCGTATGCGCCGAAGAGCCGCAAAAGATGCACTTGGCCGGCTCAGAACCCGTTTGGAGTACTAGCCCACTGGGACGGCTCATCTGACTCCCTCTTCGTTTCACAACTCCTCCATCCTGGCTAGATATTCCCGCCTTTTCTCTGCTTTCAACTTCGTTCTGGAGAAAATCGAGGAGATCCTCTAACTGCCTTTCGGAGTTTTCGAGCTGTGCTGGTTGTTGCTGTTTCCTACGATGGTAGTCCAAAACCATGTCCTGTGGCAACGCGTTCAGGAGAATGTCGTTCATCATCGCTGCGTAACTTCCAGCAGTTATTCCGAGAGATTTTAATCCTCGCATACTAGACTGGGTCTGATCATACATCTTCCTCAGTCCACCAGTATCGTGCGAAGAGCGAATATGGGAAAGTTGACGCAGACGGGAGAAATACTCGTGTTCTATCTTCTGTATATCACCAAAACGTTTTTTGAGCAACTCCAATGCATCATCATAGCAAGCTTCCGTGGCCTGGAGTCCCTCAATCGCAGCAGACGCCCGTCCAACGAGAAGAGATCTCAGGTACTGGAATTTCTCGATCTTGGAAAGGGTAGCGTTTTCATGTATGCTGCTTAAGTATTGCTCCCAGAAGCTTGGCCACAGCGTGGGCTCGCCATTGAACTTTTGGAGCTGGAGCTTTGGTAACTTAATTCCAGATCTCGTTGACTCCCTCAAGGACAGAGTGTTCCTATCAGTTTGCGACGTCATGGTCTGGAAAGCCGGAGCTTCAACTTGTCGAAGTTTGTAGTTCAATTTTGAGACTACTGTGCTTACTTCCTCTTGGTATCCAAAGCAGCTGTCATACTCCTGTTGAAGATCTTCGATTGGAATGAGCGTCTCCAACTGGGTGTCGACGTCTTTCAAGTCGGTACTGCAAATGGTGAGGCGATCTAGTAGAACGGTGAGCTCCTCAGCGCTGGCGGTCTCAGATGAAAGAAGAGCTTTGCTTTCGTTGATGATTCGAGTGGTCCTCCCTCGCAGTACAGTCCTTTTCGCTTTCAAGCGATCCATCCTCCTCGATCGTCCGGAATCAGACTTCCCGGGTTTCGGCACCAATATGTTATGGTCAGATGGATAGCTACTAACCGGATTTCGTTTCGATCAGAGTGACGCAGGACATTCGATGAGCTAGAGAAAAGGACTCGAACCAGACGTTCCAAAATTCCAAAAAAAAAAGTTTCTCTTCCTCGTCGTTCACGAGTTACAACACTAAAAAGCAAAGCAACACTCTTGAAAGGTCCAAACAACCTCGTCGTCTTCCAGTACATAAAAATCTAAATCAAGCACGGTTCGCGCTGCAGGTCTCATTCCGCAACATCTCTGCTCCCGGCTCTGACTCTCCTCCTCCCTTGACGTCACACGGTGGCTTATAAGCTACTGTTCGTCCTTCGTCGCACGGGCCTCGTCACGCGTCCTGGCCAATCATACATCACGACCTCCAAAACAAGTCAGCACTAACACATACACAAAACGCGACGGACAAACGATTCGCAGAAACTACACCACAAAAAACAAAATAATAAACAGTCAAAATCCGTTGACGCACTCCAGCCTGAGGAAACTCACTTTCATGGCAAAGATATAACCCCTATAGAAAAGACCAATTCATACAAGGACGACAGACGCATTGGGTGCGCCAGAGATCAACAGAACAAAGAAGCGGGTATGAATCGACCAGCGTCCCTAAGTACAGTAGGAATATTTTCACAAAAGATATCAGAAGTACCACGCAACGTTTTATGGAATCGATGCACTAAAATTAATTTGTAAGTCATAATGTGACAGAACGTCACAAAAGCGGGAATTAAGAGAATTTGAATTTACGATCTCCGCAGTCCAAACGAGCGTTTTTCCCCTTGTTTGTTTACAGAGTTTCTGACGGCAGTGAGGGAGAGGGGGGGAGGGTTCACGTTTACCCTTCCCGGGCCCAACCGGGACGGCTCTGGGTCAGCCAGACAAAGGTGCCGATATGCTTATCAATGCTCCAAGCACACTTGTTTCGTGGCGGTACGCAGGTGATTAACTTAAAAGCAATTCACTGTTTACAGCGTGCGACACCTTTAGGGGAAAATAACGTGTTTTTTTTTTTTCTTTTCTGTGAATGCTTCATTACGGAAGTACTCCGTAAGTAGTTTCGTATAGTCAAACGCTTTGTAAGAGAAACCGTCGTGTAGCTGGAAGAATGGAAGCAGGAGGTAGGCAACGACAGTAACTCCTAGTTCCTGTGAGACATAAGGTGCAGTATGCCAACAGCACTGAGAAGGCTGTCTATTCTTCTTGGACGCGTTAGCCATGGCGAAAGCATGAGCAAACATTACCAGGCTCCCACAGCTCCCCATAGAGCCCATAGTTTGAGATAATTCAGGCAACACTGGACATGCAACCAATGAAAATGAACTATGATGCCTACAATTCGGCCAATCAGGAGTCTCTCAATTTGGCTCGCTTTTCGGCCCGGTACTGGCCAGTACTGGCTACCGCTGGCTACCATCGGCTTTTACTTTTACTGGTTTTCGTGCCCGACGCTCGTTATTCCGTATTCCAGAACAACTAGGCAAATTTTTGACACAATACACATTTATTTGAAACATCGTACTGATTCAATAGTCTGACACAAATATTCACCGTGCGTACAGAGTTTGGTCCAAATCGTTGCGTTTGTTGACCAAGTCCGAACTCGGAAAACACACACACACTCTACTCCCAGAAGTGAGCGACGCTCACACGAGTGCATGCGATTTCACGGTGAGCATCTCCGTTCGTTGGTTGCAGTGCGAAGGTTTCAACGAAGCGAGCAATGCTTGTCGCACGGACACCGAATCCTGTCTCCGTTGTGACTGCATTTGAAAATGCGACGGCGCTCACAAGTGTTCCTCAGGCGTCAGCTCACCACTGGATTCCAGTTCTGAACTCGAGAGACTGTTCGTACGTAGGATACTTGTGTCGGGAAACATCACAACACGCGCTGAGCCACTTTGACACACAGACAAATCAGGGACTTCTCTTTGAACAATGCCGTCACACGGTGGTGTAAACTGACATCGTCGAGACGCGAGACGCCGCTGTCCGCTGCCACTTCTTTCCCTTCTCTTCTCGTAACTGCCCGCCAGACAGGCAGCGCGCGAAAGAATGCTCTTTTGAAACTTTGCCAACCAATAGCGGAGCGCGCAATGTCCTTCGGCCAATGGGTATCAACTATGATGCCTGACGAAGTGATACCACGTGTTTATGACGTACAAACATTTTTTTTAGAGCCGCGAAGAGGGGGAGCTACGGGGGCCTGACATTACCATCTACCATGTGGTAGCTACTTATTGATGACCCGATGAGTGATCGCTTATGATGCCAGTCGCGCCACTTGACTACAGGGAAAACTCAATCTGTCGACATGTACGCAGACGGAAAAGTTTGAGGCTGCTTTCGCGGGTATCTCGAAAAAATTATGTTATTTCAGAAAAAACATTATTGTGTTCGAAGCATTTTGCCTCCACATTTGTGGCGCACTATAGCCTTAGTTGCTTGTGCGCCATAAAATCCTTCAATCATCATCATCATCAAAACTCTTACGGATATGCGCGATGTGCGTTAAATTATTCCCTAAACGCGCATCATCTCAAGGTCAAAATCAATGTGAAATAATATACTTATATATTGGGTATAAGTAGAGGTATACACTCTCAGAAAGGAAACGAATAAATTTACGCTTACACCCAATCTTACCCTTACTACGCGTAAATTTCGACGAAACGGCTGACGCTGTATCCATCAAGCTGTGTTTTATTCATGGTACCCGTCAACATGTCCGCCGTAAGAGTAAAGGGCTCTGGGAAGACGATTTACTCTTATATTCTGACGCATAAGATTTCGCTTTGACGGATAAACTGAGGCTTTGCGTCGCAATATTAGTAATTTTTGGCCATATTGACGCATATTGTTCTTCATTTGTTATACGGGCCCTGCTTTCCGAGAGCGCGTGCACGTATGTGGTGTAGTGTGCAAACAGCCAAGCGTTTGCTGGGATAACCGGCACTCTCTTGGCTTCTGGCGTCTCATGGCCTGAATCATGCAACTTCCAACACCAAGTTAAGTCGACACATTTTGGGCTCGGAAACTTGAGTTCACTAAATTTTACCGACTTATTTCATGTCAAATGTATGGCGGGAAGAAACTGCATCAAACGGGACATCTTCGCACGATTTAGTCGGCCAAGCACGCAGACGCTGCCGACAAAGTTGTGATTGTCCCGGCTATCTCCTCGCTGCAAATTCATGTGCGTACGCCCATTGTTCAGCGGGCTGGTACCTTATGTGTGGCCATCTACAAGCAGACCAGTTTGGTAGAGGTGACTCTTGCCTGTTTCTTTCTTATTCATATGCATTTCCCGCTACTGAAGCGTCTGTGTTAGTGATTCAGTTCAAGCGCGTATGCGGTCCTTGAAATAAACAAAAACAAGAAAAACACATGGTTTTTCGGCAAAGGACTGTAGAGCAACGGTTGGGTCGGTTTCGCTTCTGAAACGGCAATGGCATCAGGGGAACAAAATCTACCAAAGTTACATTGGAACCGAGCCTCTATCTCTAATAATTGAAAAATGAATTAGTGTAAATTAATTAATACGTTGACCAAGGAGTTTTCTGCTGTCCTAATAAGGTGGGCCAACCGCCGTAGAACGTGTCACCATTGGTGGAAATATGGAAATCTAATTTGAATGTAGTAACAACAATCTGTTCGCAGCTAGCTGGCGGGACACCCGGTATATATATATATATATATATATATATATGTATAACCGAATCGCCCCATTTGCATCTGCGGACTCAGTTAAACTACTAGATTCGATACGCTTGTGTCGTGTTCATCTAAACGCTGCTAAAGAGGGAGGGTTCTCGTATAGACCTGGACTAAAAGTTTACGAAACGTCGGGCGACGTCAATATTCCTCGGATTTGTCACATCCCAGCAAACCATATACGTCACAGGGAGATCAGTCAGATATCCTGCTTTGGATATGAGGATATCCCTCGGAGTAGTCCAGAGAGCCTAGGGATAATCATGGGGCTCCAGGGGACTAGGATTTGGGCACTGATTGAACGTTGCAGGAACGTCCCTGTGATGTTATCTACCAGATATTTGGATAAATATGGGACATTGTATGGTTCTTCGTTTAACTTGCTAGTTTGAGTAAATATTGCATTTATTCATGGTTTCCAGAGTCAAATTACACACTTGTGCACTAAATGACATTCATGGTATTCTGTGTCTCTTCCCGGCGTCTGTTGCGAGTAGATTCGTCACGACGAGATGTACTTCTGAACTGCAAGCAGAAAGTTAGGTAATTTTATAATAGCGTCAGGAAATATATGCGGTACTTACAAGTACAAGTTGTTCATTTGCATCCGCTACATATTTTTCACAGAGGTACGACAGCAGCATAGACATCATTTTTGCAATTCAGTTTAACGGCCAGGCGGACATCCTCTCGAAGAAAGCATGTAACTATGGGATGGCTAATTATCTAGAATTAATTGCCTGTCTAGCTAGAAACTTTAGGCAAAAAAAAATGTTAGTAGAATGGAGTAACATAATTCAGTTTCAAGATTTGTTAAATGCGCACGTGCGTTGTCATTTATTGTCGAATTTGATGTGCTAAGTAGCCAAACGCAGGAGCCCATGGAGCACAGCGTTCATTTCAAGTCAGAGGACGACATGATTCGGAGCAACCGAGATTATTGGAGGAGGTGCTGGTCTGCAGGCCAGATAAACTGCAATCAGGCTCAGACAAATTTCCATTGGTGATGGTGATGCGCCCCTGGGGCGTGCTTTCTCAGTTTTGGTTCATTTGCATACCGAAATTCCACGACACACGCTCTTTTCTTGGTTTTTTAAATATACACTGCATTTCAACGAATACTGCCTTCTGTTCTGTTTGAAAATTCCTTAGTTAAAGGGCTAAATTAATGGATTTGAGATAATTAGACATCTTGGTGGTTACATACTTTCTTAGAGATGGTGTCCGCCTGTATAACTCAACTGCAAAAACAAAATCAATACTGCTCTCATACTCTTTTTCTCAAAAAAATATGTTGTGGATAAAAGTTAACACTACACAATCCCATCATATGCAGATGGCACAATGAATATATAATATATTTGCTACCATCAGAAAATGTATAAACTAAGATTAGAACCAACTCTCGGACAAAAATGTTCCTGAATGATGATTGAAATAAGAGGCTCCAGCATCCTTAAAACTAAAAAAAAGGCTATCCGTGAATATAAGTTAATGATTACAAAAAATATCAATGCATACCTTTCTCAAGGTGAGCAGAACGTGACACTGGTAAGAAAACGTTAGCCTCAAGCACCCTTACAAACTGAAAAAAAAAGGCGATCCATGAATAAAGGTTAATGAGTAGACCAATATTGACACATACCTTCCTCAAGTTGGGCAACATTAGTGTGCAACTGGTAAGAAAATGCTAGCCTAGAGCTACCTTTCAAAAGTGAAAAAAAGGAGGGGAGGGGGCTATGCATGAATGAGGTTTAACGGACAGACAGCGATACACACCCTTCTCAGCTTAAGCTATATGAACATGAAACTGATAAGACGTGAGCCTGGAGCACCTATCTAAACTGTGTAGAAAAGGGGGCCATGCATGAATAAAGGTTAATGAAGAGACAGATATTAATATGTACCTTTAAGTCGAAAAAAAAATTTCTACCGCCGGACTCCGATATAAATTATATGCCTCGAGCACCCATAAGAACTGGAAAGAAAATGGCTATATTAGTGAACAAACCGAAGGAACAGATATCAATACATACCTTTCGCATTAGGCAGCACAAACTAAAAAAACACAAATAAAATTAGCTCTGGTGCCGTGAAATATATTGGGCCATGGAGCACACTGAAAAACTGAGAGAAGAGGGGGGTATCAATAAATAAAGGTTAATGAATAGAGTGATATCGGTACGTACCTTCCTCAAGTTGAGCAAAATTAACGTGGAACTGGTAAGGAAATCTTAGCCTTGAGCACTCTTAGAAAATAAAAAAAGGCTATCAATGAATAAAGGTTAATGAACAGACAGATGTTGGTGTATACCTTTCTCAGTCTCAGTAATATGACCATGAAACAGACAACGTGAGGCTGGTGCACCTTTCAAAACTGAAAAGAAGGGGGGTGGGGGCTATGCATAAGTAAATGTTAACGAACAGACATATAGAAATACATACCTTTCGTATGAACGTGAAAATGGATAGCGCTGGACTCGGATAAAAAACATATGCCTCGAGCACCCTTAAGAACTGGAAAGAAAATGGCTATATTAATGAACAAAACCGAATGAACAGATATCAATACATACCTTTCGCATTAGGCAGAACAAACTAAAAAACACATATAAAACCCCGATGGTGTGAGATATGGTGGGCCATCGAGCACACTTAAAAACTGATGAAAGAGCGGATACCAATGAATAAAGGTTAATGAACAGACAGGTATGTACCTTTTCTCAGGCTGAGCAGTACAAATATGAAACCGGTAAGACAATGTGAGGCTGGAGCACGTTTCAAAACTGAAAAAAAGAAAAGGAGGGGCTATGCATGAATGAAGGTTAATGGATAGACAGATATTGATATGTACCTTTCTTAAGTTGACCGAAGAAAAAAAAAATAGCGCTGGACCCCGATATACAGCATATGCCTCGAGCACTCTCAAGAACTGGAAATAAAATGGCTACATTAATAAATAAATTGAATGAACAGGTATCAATACATACCTTTCGCATTAAGCAGCAGAAACGAAAAAAACACAACTAAAACAAACTCTTGTGGCGTGAGACATAGTGGGCCACCGAGCACACTTAAAACTTGGGAGAGATCTGCATTCATGCTGTTGATTGTGCCTGGACCCTTCTAGGAACACTACAAGGAAGTTAGCTGTATGTTGACAAAGAAATGAGGTAACGATTTAAACATACCTTGCTCTTTCTGCCCTGTCCCTCGCATGGCGTAGACACTCTTTTATCTGGTGCTCTACTTCGTACCGTGTAGTTTTGACAAATTTTTTGTGAGAGTAAATGGTACCTGAAATTTTAGCAAAGTCACAAGGACACACATTATCATAAAATCAAACCCGAAGGGAAAGCAATACAAGCAACACAAATAACAAGGTGGCAGAACCGGATGCATTCCAAGCTGATATCTGAACACTTCCTGAAGCCCTTAGCAGGCGAGTAGCAGAAGACAGGAGCAAGGCATCATATATGCTTGAAACCAAGTATGCTTACGCAGGATGAGTTTTGGCAGGTTTAGGTCTCGCAAGGGTAATTTACCCTTTCTTCCTTCCCAACTGTACTGGCGTCCCAGTTCATTGGTGAGAACATACGACATTATCCTCCAAACTGCAACTTTTGTGGAGTTTCCCCCGAGCAGTGAAAGCTCCAGGATCTATAAGAATATATTATTATTATTATTATATGGCAATGTTGAGCTAATGTACCAGAGAAAGGGACCGAACAATTTTTTCTTGTAATTATGCCTAGTGCTCAATGTACTTTAAAGTGAAATAGTTCTTCTCACTGTCTGGTGTTAGCTGCCCTTCAAACATTTCAAATTCGTCTACAGAGCTGAGCGGTTTGTCTGGCAGCTTGGGAACCTCAGTGAGGGAGTTTTGAAGAGGCATTAGGCTTGACAAGAGTTCCCCCTGTTGTTGTATCGCAAAGCGAAGTATATTGAAGTTCTTGAGCACGTGGTGCTTAAATTCTAAATATGGAACTAAATCAACTCCATATGACAAACAATGGAAGCCGAAAGTGATGTTCAAACCGAGATGTGGTTCTACTTTGTCATCAAAATGCTCGACAGAGAAAAGGTTGTGTGTGTACCATAAGATGGCATTGCCTGCTGTGCTTTGGGCACTTGCACAAGTGATGACTTGCACCTGCTAAAAGAAGAAAGTTATCAGAACCACCCAGATATGAGTTTTCTAAATCCATGTTAGAGTACAGTGCACATTACCAGCTGCCGTAGGATCCTGGAGAGCTGTCAAAATAAAACCAGATGACTTACAAAGATTGCAAGCAGTATGTCGTCCCCACCTAGTTCAAACTGCTTCTCTTACATACCTTTGTGACTGCCGGTCACGTCCGCAGATACACCTGGTGAAGCAGGATTACAATACAATTAAAAGGTGAATGAATATAACTGAAGATGCACATGTAACACAAACACATGAAACTGTAATGGATTTGAAAACTGAGTATCAGCCAGTGCAGAGAAAGTGCTCATCACACCTTCATCACACCTTCATCAGACATACTTGATCTGCAAGACTGTACATCATCTATGTGGAGAAAATCAATGTTTGTATTAGTATTTCGCAAACAAAGGACTGCAAGGTATATTCAAACACAGAGATTTATGCAAATATAGGTAAAGGGCCCACCTTGTCCGTCAACAAGCTGCACTGAACATGTGCTCTCTACCTCGGTACTCATAGCTCGCTGACCTGTGATAGGGACAGGCAGGTATATGCTTGCCATTGAACCGCTAGCAGGACCCTCACAACAATGGCTGTTGACCTTTTGTTTCCATTCTACAGAACTTAGTCAACAGAGAGCACAGACATTCAGTAGACTTTCTATTAGCCTTGTGTTTACCTAACATACTGATTTTGTCGACTTATGGAACTTTAAGTCTTGTTGACAATGATTCACAGGAAGGTAACAGGGCGATTCCACGCGAAATGATCCAGCGGACCTGCTCGGCCCCCACAAGACGATCCCAAATTTTTACGAAAATTTTTTTAGCAGTCCCTAATAATGCAAAACGACACACCACGAAACATTTCTTCCCAAATCTCAATGTGGCGGGTGCTACACACGAGCAAAGTTCGCAGCGCTGGCGAAAACCGTGCCTGGCGTGAACGGCAAATGCGGCTCATAGAAAGCACCTAGAACTGTGCGGTTTTTTTTTTGCGTATAGAGGTAGCTATGCTCTACACAGCGTTCAAATCCCGGTTGTCGTGCTGTAGCAGGTGCAGGTATACAAAGGCCGGAAGTTTCGCAATTTTCCTCCTACTTTGCGATCTTTTTGTGGAAAATCAAACAATTAAATTTTAATGAATATTTTTTGCTGACAAGGCCCCAAGTAATACTTTAACAGCAAAAATCGCCAGACACGTAACTTTCATAGCCATTGCAGGAAAAAAAGAGGAAGTATGCGATTTTTCCAAAATTCGCTACAATCGAGCGTAAAACACGCAATGAAGAGGTCGGAAGAGACGCCTGAAACCAAAGCAGTTTTATAGAACGAGCCTTCCTCTACAACATATTAAAAAATCTCGAGGGTGTTTTTTCGTATACAGGAGAAAATAGTTTTTTTTTTTTTTTTTTTGTAGTAGAGGGTATTACGACCACAGTGACCCACGTTGCATGTGTGCAGTGGGGTGCTATATTTGTTTCCTGGGCTCCTGTTTTAATTCTTTTGATTTTCAATTTTTCTTTGGTCTGGTTGGGTTTTAATGAGCAAGCAATATGCTGTGGCCCAGACTTCTGCAAGGTTACCATAGCCTTTGCTTCTGTAGCATAACACGCGTATTGCAATCCTGGGTGGTTAAGTTTATGGCATTGTTTCCGGTGTGCACGGTGCCGGCAACGGAGATTGGGGATTAGCGGTGATGGACAGGTCTAAGTAATACTTTTTGTCGTGTGAGCTAAAGCCCTGCGCGGGTGAGCTTTTTCACATCCGCATCCTATCCGAAAAATCCGCGTCTCCCACGGCACGCAGCAATAGTTCAGTTTCTATGCTCGATATATCAGGCCAATTTTCCAGGCAATAAACGTTATTTCCCGTCAGCACAAAACAGCAAAAGAAAAAAGGGGGGGGGCAACAAAAAAAACTGTCACCAAACTTCATCCACACGGGTGACTTCCTCTCTCTCGTTCCGACAGTGAAAACCCCGGAGCGGCATAGCTTTTGTAGCGAGTCCTGAGCGTCCATGATGCTAGCAAAGGATACACGACAGCAAGTACAGATTTAGCTTCCACGAAAGATTATACGGCACCAAGCACAGCAACACATTTTGCACCAAACGGGATAAGTAGAGTTTATTACAAGTGAAACGCAAGATCGGCGCTGAACGCGCACCTCGACTCGAGACGCCAGAGCCAGAGATCTCTCTCAGATGCGCGAGTGGCTTTCGTACACCTTGTACTCTACTGTACCTAGTGCGAAGCAAACTGATGGCGCAATCTCGCGGTTTATCCGAGTCTGACCCGCTCCTGATCCGGCGCCATCCACGTCCGATCCGCAGATCACATAAAGCGTCCATATTTCATCCGAACCCAGAAGCTTCTTACGGATATCCGCGGGTATACGCTTCCATATGCGAGTGGTGCAAGGCTTTATATAGCTGTGAGCCTCATTGGAACCTAGACAGCATGGACGATGAACCACCACAACGAGATTCCGTCGTTTCCAGTACTGCCATGTAAATGACTTTTTTGCACGTTCGTCTTTTCCTCTAGCGTTATAATTTGCTAGACTTTTCGTGGTTAATATTTTTGCTGAATTGTTCAGCATTTAAATGTGACAGTTAAAGGAAAGTTTCCTCAAGTGAACCTGCATCCACGTGCCTATAATATTCATACTGGTGAATTGGAACTCCACAGAGCTCAACTGGAGCCATGTTCCTTTGGTCCGGGTGGCTGTCATACTGAAAACCAACCAGAAAAAAAATCCGAAATACGCAGAATTAAAACGGTAGCCCAAGAAACAAATACAACACCCCACCGGATACATGCAACGTGAGTCTGTGTGGCCGTAATGCCCTCTACTACAAAAAAAATATTTTCTCCCGTATATGAAAAAACACCCTCGAGATCTTTTAATATGTTGTAGAGGAAGGCTCGTTCTATAAAACTGTGTTGGTTTCAGGCGTCTCTTCCGACCTCTGCATTGCGTGTTTTACGCTCGATTGTAGCGAATTTTCGAAAAATCGAATACTTCCTCTTTTTTTCCTGCAAGGACTACAAGAATTACGTGTCTTGCGATTTTTCCTGTTGAAGTATTCCACGAGGCCTTCTCGGGGAAAAATATTCATTAAAATTTAGTGATTTGATTTTCCACAAAAAAATCGCGAAGTAGGAGGAAAATTGCGAAATTTTCGGCCTTTGTATACCAGGACCGATTACAGCACGACAACCGGAATTTGAACGCTGTCTAAAGCATTGTTTCCTCTACACGCAAAAGAAAACCGCGCAGTTCTAGGTGCTTTCTATGAGCCGCAGCTGCCGTTCACGCCATGCACGGTTTTCGCCAGCGCTGCGAACTTTGCTCGTGTGTAGCACCCGCCACATTGAGATTTGGAAAGAAATGTTTCGTGGTGTGTCGTTTTGCACTATTAGGGACTGCTAATAAAATTTTCGTAAAAATTCGCGATAGTTTTGTGAGGGACGAGCAGGTCCGCTGGATCATTTCGCGTGGAATCGCCCAACAGGTCTTTCTGTAGACTCTCCATATACTTTACACAAATTTCGTGTGACCTTCATGTGTACGCCTTGTTATATGTGATCTCAATTTCTCTGTTGACTTTATTGTGACTCAGCTATCAATGAGTCGGCGTGACCCTCGAAACTACCTTCGTTTTTTAAAAGGCTTGGCGACCGTTACGTGAGGCACTCGGTATATTCTTAATCGAGGAAGATACATGATTTACTGAAAACGCCATCCCCGTGTGATGTGAATACTTTTTGTGGACTTTCTGTGACTGAATTGTTGAATCTGTTGAATTTCTCCGTTCTATTGTTCGCTCAATCGCAACACGCATAAAATACACGAAATGAAGTACTACTGCAAAACTATATATGTATCTATTTTATTCCGAAAATGCATACCTTGAAAGTGGTATCCAGTGTCGACACAATCATACAAAACATCCCGCGCACACAGTAGCGAAGTATTCCACACGTACGCATGCTTTATGCCATACAGTGTCGCGTCGCACAATAGACAGTCAATGACGGGTTGCGGTCTGAGTTCTTCTGGTGACCCACGATAACGGTGGACTTCAAAATTTACTGAATTTCGGCAAAAGCGATGTCTCTGAAGCGCTGGAGAGAAATGTGTCTGAATAGGGCGTTCAGTCGCAAATTAGTAATGTTCAAACACAAGTGAGTAAAACCGAGTAGAATGGTCATAGCAACAACAAATTTAGTTCACAATCAACACCAGCCACGAACTGATACTTGTACACTTACCTGACGGGACGCAAGACCGCAGCCGCTGCTCGAAACGAACAGCAAAAACCTACAGCACAACAGTCATCGTATGAATATAAGTGAAGCTTGATGACACATGACACTTCTATCACATAGCTTACCTCTTACGACGCAAAATCATATCCTCCGTTGTTCTGTAATTGACGAGCGAACGCTGAAAGCCTGAGACAATTGAAACATGTTACAACCGTCCCAACGACATTCCGATGATGCTAATGGCGATGACTCCTTCGTGATGAGGCGAGGGCGAGGCACGGAGGCGCAGAATCAAAATGTGCAGCAAACCTGTCGCATGCGCATGATCCTCATGTGGTCGTATAAGTTGGAAATATATTGTGTACTGAACTGAAGTATAAATAATAGAGGAACCGTCTTTTCAAAGCCATCGAAAATGTATTTTGTGTTTTAAAAATGTAGTTAAAAGGTGGTAAAGTTGCGTTCAAGCTGCTACATTTAATTATAAGGTTAGATCCAAATACCGCTTTGTTTAGAGAGCCGATAGCACGGACCTCTCCACCTCCCAGGAGTGGTGTACACCCCACATGGTTTTTTACAACACACCCAGAAATTGCTGATATTACCCAGCTTGTCTCCCAATGAATAGAGCAGTATGCCTGTACATATACATATATCCGCCCCCCCCCCCCCTATGGGATGCTCGGTGCCCCCTTGAGGTCGACCTCTGTGGACATTACTGTCCGATAATGCAGTAATTAATAATACGGGATTCATCTATGTAAAAAAAAACGGTTGAAATAAGTACTTGCTACATAGGCGCATAGAAAGTCCACATACTGTCAACAGCGACATCTATATACCTTGTCCACAGAAGGTACACATAAGGTAGTTCAAGAGATTGTAAAAATGATGTCAATAGCGATTCCTGTTGACTTGATCAACAAGAAGTTAAAGTCAACACACTGTCAAGACAGGAAACAAGAAGTCCACAAGAAGTCTGCAGAAAGGAAAAATCCATTTTCATATGGGGAAATACCTACTTGAAAACCTTAATGGAGTTGACTCGTCAGTGAACGACGACTGACTGGATGGACACCTAGAGTCAAGCTGCTTGCCTGCAAAACACAATGCGTTGTAAGGGTAACATATTTCGACGGCTGCATAAGTACAGTACCTGACTGTCTCTCACGGGAATTTGTGTGACACGGATAATTAGAACACCATCAGTGAGAGTTTGCTTTGCTGTAATTTACATAACAGCCGTCATGATTCCAGAGTGTCTAACAACGTGCATGACCAAGTGCGAGCTGAATTACCTGCAATCTTTCTGCTGTGTGCAGAAGTGTCCAAAGTAACAGCAACAGGCAGCTTTCCTGCGATTTAAACTTGAAATCACATCATTGGAGTTGGGGTAACACCACAGTACTGAACACGGAAATGACTTACTTAGAAATTAATTTCTCTAAACCATATTGGCCTCGCAGTAACCAATTCTTGTTACACTACGCACATACTTTTGGCTGCAAAATTCTGTGGGACAGGCGGAACGTCATAGTCGTCATCATCATCACTGTACACCATTTTTGGACGCCTGATTAGCTTGGGGGGGCAATCTGCTCTCGTTCAAGTCCGAATGATATTCTGCAGCGGGCAACATCCTGCTTGCTTCTCCCCAGCTCACTAAATGATATGAAATATGCCTTAATTGTGTACTTATGCATACAGCGAATATTTACTGTGCAAGAGCAGCTTACTGAATAGCCCTTTAACTTGAATTTCGATGTCGTCAGAATCTTCACCAGGAGGCAATCCTTTCTTTACTTTCTTATAAACGATGTGAGTGGGCAGGTTTGGCCACTTGCAAGTGTTTCCATGGATCCAAGAAACTGGTACAATCCCCACCTCCTCACGGTCAAGGAAATGAACTATTGCGAACGATATCTATAACAGATGTGGGAGGTAAGGAGATCTTGTTTGAAATGCGGTACAGAACAGGCGTGTTACAATTACAACTTGGATGGCAGGCTACAGAATCATGGTATAAATGTACCATTGGCATTGCAACCATTTCTTGCTTGAAGGGAAATACACGTATTTTTGTCACATTTTCTAGTGGCCATACCCTTAAAACTGGGCTTCGAGACACGACCTGAGTGCCTATAAGGGATGATGAAAACGGTTTGTGAAACAGTTCACGCTTTTGTGCCAATTTGTGCCCTATCACACACATCTTCTCTGACTCCCGCATTGTAGCAATGTTTTTTATATCAATCATGTCACCGTTCACCATACAGAAGCTGTCAGGGCCGCTCGTTGCGAGAGTGAACTGATTTGTCGTGAACTGATCATACTGTGGCAGGGTGCATAATGGATGAAGTGGGCCTCGGTTGTGTGAATTGCGAGGGCCCACTTTCTTGGGCTTCAAGGACGTTTTGATCACTGTCTGCTGATTTTCACTAAATCTGTTGTACAGCTGTGCAAGCGTTGATGATGGCTTTCTGAGTAGCTTTTTGAGGGTCTGCATGTTGTTTCCAAATGCAAATGCACTAAATGAATCAAGAGGATCATGATTGTTCGCATCATCTGCCAGATGTAGGAGACCGTGGACATTATAAGACACAAAAATGGTCTCCATACAGCTCAGCAAACATCTGCACAAAATGCGACATCAATGTGGAGGCGTACTCATTCTGAGTGGGGCCCAGTTCACGTTTCATGAGGATCATAGATGCGCAGTGTAGTGTTAAAAAGTTCAGATAGTGGGACTGTGGAAGAATACCCTCGAGGACGACAGGCCCTGTGTACAACAGGAAAAGGCGAAACTCTGTCGCCTTCCATCTTTCCACCTCATCAACTCCTCGTGGTTTCCGGGAAAATTCCCTTGGGATGTTTTTTTGTAGCGCAATGCTTTTAGGTGTTAGAGTATTCCTCTCAGACGGGCCAAGTCTTACATTTAATGGCCCAGAAACCCAAAGCGAAATTAATTTTTTGACCACACCAAGACAAAGAAGGTGCATGTAGTCTAGAGGTGGTGTCGTTATGATGTCAATAGGAAGGTCTGTTAGTATGCATACTCCGCGATGGTGGCCAGGGTCTTCTTGGTTGCGGAAGCTGTCATCCGTTCTCAACGATGCTGCTTCAGTGGAAAAGTATAACCTATTCACATCATAGTGCCCTTCATCCGTACACTTTGCACAGCCAGAAAAACCGGTGTGGCCTTTGGTGCAGTAAATGTACGAACGTGCGGGGGCGTCACAAATCATGCTGTCAAAGAGGATGTGTATCGTCGAGCCATGTACAGTGATTCCATCAGAAAGCTAGATGACCAGCTCATCAACAAATTTTTGAAGATAGTCGTTCAGACAGGACGGCTTTGAGGTGCCAGCGTAAGCCCCGACAACAAACGGTGGCACATCATACAATTCTTTGATTTTGCATTGGGTTGGCCATAATTCTAATTTCGAGCTTTTAGAAAGTGGAAGCCCATCTACATTAAACATCAGAGACACCTGATCTGGGATGTCAGCTGAAGTTTCAAATATATTTTTGATGCATTCAGCCAAACCAAAGTGGCAGTATTCTCCAGGTGGCATTTTAGTTATGTGTTTTGTGCTGCCTCTTGGGGTTTTTAAGAGGGTGCGTGCGTCACTCGGAAGTTCTTGAAAACAAACATGCTGCCGGAGAATTTTCAGAAGATTTGACACGGAGGTGTGGGGAATGTTGTCGCTGGCGGCCTATGTTCTTAAACTCGCAGACAAATCGCAGCAGCTGATTGTCCGTCGGTTCACCACTAGATTCATTAGTGCTGTCTGATAAATCGTCCCGATGAATCATCCCTGTTGTCTCGACATTGTCTGTAGTCTGTGAAATTTCCGACACAATTTCTCGGGTTGCTGGTTCGGGCACGTCGTTGCTGTAGCTGCAGCTTGGCACCGGTTCAGAGCTCTCATAACGGCGAGAAGTATGCGGCTTTTCACGTAAACTTTCTGTTTCTATATGTTCTGGCTCCTCGCGTAGCACTGAAATTGCTCCATGGGCTTCTTCGGAAGCCCTGCGGTGCAGGTACTTCTTCTTGTACTTCGGCATTAGCGTTAGGGTTAACTCACATGTGCACGACTGAAGTCGCGAGCGCGATACGTAACAACAGAAGCAAACAAACGTTTGCAAAGAAACTACAAACCAATATTTACATGTGGTCTGTCGTCGCTCATGATGCCGCAGGACAAGAAACACGCACACGAGCAAAAACAGCGGGCGACAACCGCCTACGCGTGAGGCACCATGTTGACCACAAACTCGAATACGGATATGGGATTGGATAGCGCTCGAGAGACACCTGGCGGCCTCTTTGTTTTCGTCCAAATACATTAATTAAAATGGGCTGAATAAAATGGGAGTTCTTACCCAGTCCTCAGAAACAAAAAAGTTGAACGTATTTCTTCAAGAAGAAACGGCATTCTTCAAAAAAGAAAAAAAAAAGCATTTAACGAGAAGGCTGTGACAGACTGCAACCTTGGACTACATTCTACCACTTCACGCGACCTTAACTTGTGACCTCTATTCATTGATCCGTCCAGCATGATTATCAGTGAACCGAAATCAAGTCATAACAGGTTTGAACACGTGAAAAATATGTATATTGTCTAATAGAAAAATATTGTGTTTTTTACGTCTCCCGGAGCTCCCCGGGATGTAACAAACGTGATAAATCTCAATGTCACATTTTGGATATACCTGGCACATCTCTTCGACGTACAGGACGTTCGCGACATTTGTGGGACATCTCCCGGATATTCCTGGTTTACTGGGATCCCACTAAGGTCATCATTAAAGACTCAAGGAACTGTCCGCCCGCTTCCGTGCGCCGCCGCTGTGTCGCCGCGGGAAGGAAAGAAGGTACTCCCGTGTTCCATAAACTTTTATCCAGCGCTGTATACGTTGCTCGGCTCGCCACAACCCCGTAATGCGTTGGTGTTATGCCTTTCACGAAATGGAGAGGCACACGCAAATATGTTCATGCCTTTGACGCTGAAAACGGTGGTGGCACTGCTCCGTCGTAGCTTCGCAACGATTGTGTCGACGCATCTGACCAACCTTTCTGAGACTTTCGAAATCGGTTGACGATTAAGTATAAGTCCTCCTGCTAGCGCATTGTACGTATCATGGAGGTACAACGTACAATGAATACCGAGATATGTAGGCAACGGCACAGCGGGTTTTACTTGTGAGTGTTTTTATATTTATTACAGCTCGCCGAATAGCAAAATTTTCAATGCGAGTCGAATACGAATATTTCAGACAGACTGCGAATACATTTCGAATATTTTTTTTTTTGCAGTTGCGAATCGAATAGAATAGTTGTTGATGGCAGTTCGAATGTTTTCGAATAGCTAATTCTTATCACAGTATGTCCATCAGCAAACAGCTATTGCTCATCCATGGCCTTTTCTGTCAGAGTATAAACAAAAAAGTGAAAAAACAGGCTCCTTAAGTTCAGGCTTTGACAAGTACATTATGTTGCCGGGATGAATTATGTTGGCGGTGTGAGTCTGAACATCCAATGCATTCTGCAGCAAAGTGTACCCTCTAGTTTCGAAACTACATCAGCTTACAAACTATGCTGGTATGAATATTTCCCTCTATTACGTTCCTTTCTTTTTCTTGTAGAAGCATTTTTTCTTCTTCATGTTCTTTTCTTTTCATGTAGATTCTTTTTCATGTTGTAGAAGCTGTGAATATGTTCATTGGGAGCTGTAGTGTACATCATACATTAGGGACTACAATGATATGTAGTGGAGATACACAGCGACATATACGTAGCAAAACTGTGCTTGTAGACTTAGATAGGAACGCATCACGAGCACTACAAGTTGTCATATCGCAACCCGCGAAAGCGTTCTCCTTGAAGACAGTGCGTATCCTGGGGCAGCTTCAGCCATTAGATCACGGAATCTCCGATCTTCCACAACACCTAACGGCTGCAAGTCGAACGCAACCATTCGTGTAACTTTAGCGTCCAGTGCCTCTTTCCTTCGCGCGGGCAGTGTATCTTCCGGCGGCATCGTGTCAGTTATCTTTCGCTGATTTCTGTCTGTGCACCCTTCCTTCTCCTTCTCATAAACGTTGAACGCCGCTCTATGCCGCTTCAAATGGTTAACGAGACCCGACGGTGAACCCGTCGGCTTGCGTAGTTTTGCGCCACACGTTTTACATGTTTCGGCGGTTTTGGAGTAGTCATAGTATTTCCATATGAACCATACTGCGGCTGTGCAAGTGCTGTCAGACATATGTCGGCACAGTTCCCTTAGAAGTCGGCCTAGGACGCACATTCCTCCAGAGCGTCAGTCGTGACGTTGCCCACCTGTGGGAGGTCGACAACGGCGGGCTCTTTCAGAATTACCACACGGCAGTGAAAGACCTCCGTATCAAACGCACGCACGCACCCACGATGATGATGATGCGGATGGCGATCGGGCCGAAGCGCGCCAACGGAGTCGCAGAGGCGCCGCGGTATATTCCAGATCTATTCGAAAACTGTTCGAAAATATCGAATAGACAACATTTGTTGCGAATACCTTTTACAGAGTGTAATAATAACAATAATATAAAAAAATCATTTCGTAATGCATACACAACTACGAACTTTCATGCCGACATTACACAGCAGTGAATAAAAAGTGTAGCGGCACCGCTACCGTCATCAGCTCATCCTCACCTCATCAGATCATCTCGTGCCGCGACCGTTCCGCTGACCAAATAAATCAGTCCAGACGTAGCCTCTGGCTGGAACGGACCTAGCTTGCTGTCTCGTCATTTTGGTGACCCGGACTTTTGGAACACTGCCGTCTCGCACCGGTTTCCTCTAACCCGTCGCTTCGTCATGTCCCACGGCGATCCACAGGCCCCGGCTCAGCCCCAACCACCATCTCTGGCAGGCGTCGCCGTTAAACTTCCGCCTTACTTCGACCGTAACCCGGCAGTCTGGTTTCTTCAAGCGGAGGCCCGGTTCGACCTTGCCGGCGTGACCACGCAGCAAACCAAATTCTACCATAAGTCATATCAGCTCTTACACCCGCTGCTGAAGAAGAGGTGTATGACATTCTTGCGACCCCTTCACCCACAACTCCTTATGATCAGCTCAAGAAAGCGCTGCTCCAGCGAACCACGGCTTCCGACCGATCCCGCATCCAGCAGCTTCTATCTGCTGAGGAGCTGGGGGATCGTCGTCCAACAAGGCGCATGCGTCAGCTCTTGGGTTCCCAGCCGACAGTCACCGACGACACCTTCTTTCGTGAACTATTCTTGCAGCGCTTGCCGCAGAATGTACAGATGGTTTAGCCACTGCTTCTGACATGTCCCTAGACAAGCTTGCTACCCTGGCTGACGCTGTGGTTGAGGTTGCCAACCCCAAGATTTCTGCAGTCATCCCCGCCACCTCTACACAGCCGTCGCCGTCTCCATCACCACCGACGCAGCCGCCGCCTTCCTCTGAAGTTGCGGACCTTTGCCGCGATGTCAAGAACTGAGCCGCACTTGTTGCCGCCTCCCATGTCTCGCCGCAAGCTCGCCCTTTCTCTCGCCGCCGTACAAGCCGCAGCCCTCGTCGTTTCCGGCACCGTTCACCGACCCCACGCGATTCCAGCCCAGCTAATACAGTCTGCTGGTACCACCGGAAATTCGGGGCCGATGCACGGCATTGTTTCCTCCCATGTTCGTGGCAGCCGGGAAACTCCGCCGTGGACCATTGATAGCGGCCGCTGGCCCACATCCTTCGTCCAGTCGCCTTTTTTACGTACGGGACATCACTTCGGCACGGCGTTTCCTGGTCGACACAGGTGCCGAGGTGAGCGTTATTCCCGCTGCCAAAGGACACCGACGGAGCCCTGTGATGTGCCATCTCACAGCAGTTAACGGCTCACAAATACCCGTTTTTGCCCAACGTTCTCTGACGCTCAGCCTTGGTCTGCGCCGCACATTACGCTGGGTGTTCCTGGTGGCCAGTGTCTCCCAGCCAATCCTGGGCGTCGACCTTCTGAACCACCATCACCTATTAGTGGATATGCGTAACCGCCGCCTCATCGGTTCCAGCACCAATCTCGCTGTGCCCGGAATATTGTCTTCCCTCTCTTCTCCGGGAATATCATTGCTCCATGACGAGACTAATCCCTTCCACACAATCTTGAAAGAGTACCCGGACCTAACTCGCCCACCCGACTGGACGAGCCGGTAAAGCACTCAGTCGTCCACCACATTGGCACCAAGGGGCCGCGAGTTTTTGTACTCCCACGTCATCTCGCACCAGAAAAACTGAAGATAGCTCGTGACGAGTTCAGCCACATGCTGGACATGGGTATCATACGGCCTTCGTCTAGCAGTTGGGCTTCCGCACTTCATATGGTGCCTAAGACGACAGGCGACTGGCGCCCCTGCGGCGATTATCGTGCCCTGAATCGTGTCACAATACCAGACCGTTATCCCATTCCACATGTGCGCGATTTCACGGCTTTTCTGCACAAAACCACCATCTACTCGAAGCTTGACTTGGTGCGAGCCTACCATCACATTCCGGTTGCCGAAGAGGACATTTCGAAGATAGCCATTACTACACCTTTTGGCTTATTCGAGTTTCTTCGTATGCACTTCGGCCTCCGTAACACCGCCCAGTCGTTTCAACGCTTTATTGATGCCGTAACACGCGGCCTCTCATTTACATTCGCGTATATCGACGACATTCTTATTGCAAGTTCCTCCTACGAAGAGCACCTCGACCATCTCCGGCAGCTCTTTTCCCGCCTTTCCGACCACGGCTTTATTGTCAACGCCCTCAAGAGCGAATTCGGGGTCAGCTCTCTGGAGTTTCTCGGGCATAAGGTCTCTCCAGAAGGCATAACTCCATCCCCGAGCAAAGTGCAAGCCATCTCCGACTACCCGCGTCCAACCTCTGTCAGCGCACTTCGACGGTTTTTAGGACTGACGAACTTCTATCGCCGTTTCATCCCTCATTGTGCCGAGCTTCTCCGCCCTCTTGAAGCACTCCTTACCTCTCCTGCCAAGTCCAAGTCCCCCGTCTCCGTGTCTGGCCCCCTGACGCCGAGACAGCCTTCGGTCGCGTCAAGGAAGCTCTTGTGTCCGCAACGCTCCTATTCCATGCGCGACCCGATGCGGCTACTTCTGTTATGGTGGATGCCTCCGATGCGGCGGTCGGTGCAGTTCTACAGCAAGAGCCGGTGAACAGCTCAAGCCCTTGCCAGCCCATCGGTTTCTTCTCTCACAAATTACGTCCTCCCGAAACCCGGTACAGCACCTTTGGCAGAGAGCTGTTGGCGATTTACCTAACTGTGAGGCATTTCCCCCATGTTCTGGAGGGCCGGCAATTCGTCATTTATACAGACCACAAACTTCCAATCTGCAGGGCAACGTTACTCCACTAGAGAATAACGCCATCTTGCCTTCGTCTCCGAGTTTTCGACTGACGTCCGTCACGTCCCTGGCCGTCAGAACCCGGTGGCGGATGCTAGGAGTCGCGATCGCTGCTCTCTCGTCATCAACCGTCCCTCTGTCGCTCGAACCCATAGCCGACCTGCAGTGCTGCGATGACGAGCTGCGGTCCCTGCGCGACTCGAACCCCACCAGCTTGACGCTGCAAGATACCACGTTCCTCGGCATCGCTTGCGCCGTTTGCTGCGACGTCTCGTCAGGCCAACCTCGCCCCTTTCTGCCACTAGCCGCTAGGCGTCCCATTTTTGACCAGCTCCACGGCATGGCGCGTCCTGGCATACGAGCGTCGCAGAAGTTGCTGTCGTCCCGCTACGTATGGCCACGAATGCGTTTTGACATTAAGCGCTGGGTACGATCATGTATCTCCTGCCAGAAGTCGAAAATTCTGCGTCACACTTGCACTCCATTATCGCGATTCCCACAGCCGGACTC
The DNA here is from genome assembly GCF_037126465.1 of Ornithodoros turicata. Classification (NCBI taxonomy): domain Eukaryota; kingdom Metazoa; phylum Arthropoda; class Arachnida; order Ixodida; family Argasidae; genus Ornithodoros; species Ornithodoros turicata. The sequence goes on along the minus strand of NC_088202.1, from coordinate 58,040,519 downwards.
TCGCTTCAGCCACATTCACCTAGATTTAGTCGGACCTCTCCCTCGCGCAAGGCTTCCGGTATCTCTTGACGGTCGTCGACCGGTTTACCCGTTGGCCAAAGGCCACTCCAATCTCGGATATTACCGCTTCAACCGTGGCCTCTGCCTTCCTCAATTCACGGGTGGCCCGTTTCGGGGTCCCGGCGACGATGACAACTGACCAGGGACGTCAACTTGAGTCCCGACTATTCGCCCACCTCACTCGCCTCTTTGGCTCGCATCGGACCTGAACTACCGCCTACCACCCGCAGGCCAATGGTATGGTTGAGCGGCTCCATCGTGACCTCAAGGCGGCGTTCAAGGCCGTTTCTCCCACGCCTTGGGTAGAAGCACTCCCTATCGTCCTCCTTTCTCTGCGAGCTACTGTCAGGCACGACATCGAATATGCACCCTCAGAAGTGGTGTATGGCACGACACTCCGCCTTCCCGCTGATCTCTTTTCTTCGTCCTCTACTGCCGCAACACCCGATTTCGCATCCTACGCCGATCGCCTGCGTGCCACCATGCAAGACCTCCGTCCTACTCCACCCCGACCTTCGTCCGCCCGAGATGCCTACCGACACCCAGACCTCGACACCAGCTCCCATGTTTTTGTACGAAATGATGGCTCTCGTACGTGCTCGCAGCACCCTTACGACGGCCCATACCGAGTCATCAGCTGCTCCCCCAAACACTTCACCGTGGACATCGCCGGCTGCCACCAGGTGGTCTACGCGGACCGCGTCAAGTCCGCCTTCTTAGAACCTCTTTCCAAAGTTTCTGCCGCCCAACCTCTTCACCACTCCCGCCCAAGCGCACGTGTCCACTGGGCCTCTCCTCTCCGCACCCTTCACTTCTACAACCGCTACGCTAGGGTGGGGGTGGGACGACCCTGTAGCGCGGCACCGCTACCGTCAGCTCATCGTCACCTGATCAGATCATCTCGTGCAGCGACCGTTCCGCTGACCAAATAGATCAGTCCAGACGTAGGCTCTGGCTGGAACGGACCTAGCTTGCTGTCTCGTCAAAAGAAAAGGTGGAGAGGTAGAACGGGTGGCATCCAAAATGCATTGAACGCGAGAACACAGTTTTAGTTTCAACGCTCCAAATTGCTTGTGCCAAGGATAATAGAGCCCCCTTCTTACGTACTTAACGCTGCCTCGTTCAGTAAACCTGCTTTCTTCCGTTAGTGCAAAATCATTTTAACGGCGAAGTTTCGAATTCCAAATTTCGCACAGCGTAATATGTTACACTCCAGGCGAGGTGCAGGTCGTGGGCTGTTGTTTATGAGATGGTTTATTATTCTTATTGAAACTGTTGCTGAGTGCGCCTTAATAGCGCGCTATGGTAACTAACGAGGGAGGGGGGTTCGTTTTAATTAGCTCGGCAAGGGAACGAGGGTATATGCGTGGAAGGAGGGAGATAAATTGCGGCGTAGGAGCAGGGCTGCATGTGCGCGAAAGTGCCCAAGAGTGTGTTGTATGATGAAAGAGCGAGTAATTTAGAGGGGTACTGCGAAGACAGAGGGGCGTTTCGCTGCTGCCGTCGGCGCGTCTGTGTGCCGTCGTGGGCGCATGGTGCACGTAATGAATAAGATAGGGAGTAATGAATGGGAGATGAAACAACGGAAGAATGTTTGAAGGAAATGTCGGTATCTGCTTGCCTCGTAATTCATGGCACTACGTTGCACGTTAGGTTGTGTCGTGTCGGCCATTGTTCACGGCAGTGTTGTACATAACTGGACGCGATACTTTTTTAGTATCGGTCTGGCGATCCCGTTACATTAAGTGGTAGCGGCAAAAGTATTTACGCTACAAATTTCGCTAGGTACCTACAGTATATTGTCCCCGCTATAGCACAACTTTTCATGGAATAGAAAACGTTGGACGCAGCGGAATTTCTTCTTCTTGAAGTATGGCAGTCATCGAAAAAGTTCACGTTTTACTTACTTCACATTCAGGCAGACATGTCTGGCGATGCTCTTCGATTTCAATGAAAATCATAGGCTAAGCACCATCCGATATGATAGGGAACGGTGCAGTCATTTGCTAATATTGCAAGGCATATGGAATCATGTGTTTTCTCTGTTTCGTATTGTGTTTTTCTGGATATTTTTGAAAATTTTCTTTTAGTTCACATCTGCGAAACAGAAAATGCGTGTAAGATACTGTATAATATCGGCTATGTAGCTGGCTCTCGTTATACCGTGTGTCTCACGAAGGTTCCCCAGCTCAATAATTCGTAAACACGTGGCGCTATCGAAAAGCGTTCTTTTGGGCAGTGAGTAACCCTGAGACACTAGCCAGGAACTGAGTAGTGAGCGGCTCATTTGCATACGCTCAGTAATTAACTAAAATTTATAACTTTTCAATTTCACTTCCGAGTTTTTCGGAACGTCTGTTTTACCGATCGGAACCTCAAGCGAAAAATATTCAACAACAACAAAAAAAGAAAAAGAAACGTCTACACTAGTGATTTCTCGAGTAATTATTGGTTTCGGTTTCCATATTTCCAAGCTACATGGCTCCCAATTATGTGTTCATCTTCCTATAGTTCACACACGCGGGTAGCGGAAGATAAGGAACAGCCACAAGAGACTCTTCGGACCAACGGGGGGGATGTCTTAAGTGAAACAAAAGAAAAAAGAAAGGGACCAAAGGTTAGTGAGGCGTAGGCCGACTTGCTATTCTTTTAAGAAAAAAAAAAAGAAATGAAAGTACCAGCGGACCAGCGGCATGGCCGAGCGGGTTAAGGCGTCCCGCTCGGTGGTGGTGAAGACTGGGAGGTGATGGGTTCGAATCCTACCCGACTGTGCTGTCTTTAGTTTTACCTGGGTCTTTCCAGACGAATGTCGGCACAGTTCATCCTGAAGTCGGCCCCGGACGCATACTAACCCTCCCCTGTGTCCCCAGTCCTTCCTGCTGTCCTCTCTCCATCTGTCAACATCTGTACGGCGTTTATAGCCACAGTTGCTTCGTGGCTATCAAAAAAGAGAGACTCTTCGGTAGCCCCTGTCCTTCTTTACCCGACTGATACGCAGTGCTCGCTGTGCTGTCGTTCGGTACGTCTGGTTACGTGCATTTATCGTGATGATGACGAATCCACCGCGAGCTACTATTCCCTCCGAGATCGAACGGTGTCGGCGCGCTGCGGAGAACGCAGAACTACCGTAGTGTGGACGCGTCGTCTGCTTTTACAGGTTTATTCCGCATTCAGTGCAGTAGATGGAGCATTGGGGAACCGAACAGTATCGTACCATCGCGGCACAAGTGATCTTCCGGTGAACATACACAAGGACTAGGGAAAAGAACCATCAAATCCGAACATCGGCCCACGTGTTATCCACACTAGAAAGGTGACAATGTCGCCCCCTATAGGCCGATCTCGCAAAGTATACCTAGACATGTCGCGAAAGCGAAACATGTCCCGTAGGCCCCTGCGTCTTCAGAATGACGCTATGATGGAGGTCGTCAGTGCTATCCATCCATTACGCAGACTACTGCGATCGTAAATAAATGACGTCAGGGATGACTCAGCAGTGTGAATAATAAGCAGTGCACAATTAGCTATTGCTCATTTACGTTCGCGCACTTTGTTAGCGTTCGTGGTATGTATTTACTTTTAATCAACATGCTTTTTTTTTTGTTTTGTATCTATACCAGTCGCCCAGGGCAACAATACCACGCAGACGAGAACAGAGAAGAATAAATCATATCAGCAATTGATTTAATGACACATGGAAATTCGAAATCCATACGGTTATCAACAGTGTTGACAACTCCAAGCAGGAGGGGTACCGTTATGACTGGAGCCCGGATTTTTAGGCACCAAACAAACCCTGTTTTAAGCACCTATAAAAGGCGCTAAGATTTAGGCACTAAAAATGGCATTATAGGCACTATAATTTGTTTTTAAATCTATAGCTCTGAGAGTGCAAACACCAAGTGAGTAAATCACTTCCATCTGCAAGAACAATACGGTAAATGGGAGTTGTGTTTTTCTAAACTTTTAGCTGCACGAAATCCAAAGGTTATTCATGCTACTACGGTCACGAGGCTTCTAGTCATTGTCACCGGTTCCGCGGCACCTCTCAGAAGGACTTGTCGCGGGCAGCATATTGACGATATGCAAGATGGGTTTAGAGCATCGGAGGCTTTAATCTATCGCGCAAATTACTTAAACCACGAACTTTTTAAGCTTGGCCTTCTAGATTTCGGTTTCGGCATTGCCACAAGGTTCCCAATAGCAGGCATATGTGGGGGATCAAGTCTGCTCACACTGGACGCGGCGTCACTTTCGCTCGTGTACCTATGGCCATGAGTGCCCGCGAGGAGGGCAGCTTCCTCAGGTTGCCAAACCGTAGAGATTCTACTGGATCTGTACCTACCTACGCCACTGCCCCTCGTCAGCATTTCACCATGTGTCAAATTCGTTGTACGAAAAAAGAAAAAAAAGAAGAAGAAATTAAAAAAGAAAACCCTCGGGGACTCTTCTAGATGTAAACAGGCAATAGGTCTGCGACGAGTCCTAGATTGCGATAAAGCCGTTACAAAACATGCCTATGTTTTATAATAACGACCAATGAAACAACACAATGTTGGAAGTGAGAGAAAGAACGAGTAAGCGACTGTATACGGAGTAACCGATTCTCAATTCTCAGCTTACATTCCAGCGACGTGCGACGTAACCGATGTTGCGCCACCGCTTTAGGGCCATTGTAGGCATTCTTCGATGTTTAATCGGAGTTTTAGGCACCTAGGCCAAAATAGGCACTAACGCCGGAAAAGGCATTTATAGGCACTATCAAATCGATATAGGAGGTACCCCAGCACCCAGTTCCTGCTCCTGGATTGAAAAAGCACTAGAACCGCACGAAAGAAAACAACAACAACAAAACATTTGGACAAAAAAGACAAAAAGGAATCCGGGGTCTAGTGATGGCCACACAGAAATTATGAAGGTTCAGTTAGGAAACATTCACACGGCGGACGGATCCCCGGGATCGATCCGCGGAATACGTAAACGTCACAGCTTACGTCAAGACCGTTCCCCTCCGCCATACAAACGGTCCGCGTGACATCACTCTCGTCACGAGGATTTCTCGCTGTTCCGGTCATTCGTGTGAACCCAACCTTGTTGGTGAACCCACGGCGCAAAATGCCAACCAGGGAATACCATCCGGTCGCGCCAGTTCTTGGGATACCCTGTAGATGGCTCGTGTGGATCGTGTTCAGCCCGCCTGGGAGAACATTATTGCTTGTTGTAGAAGCGTAATTCGTGTGTGAGCGTCCGCAATTTAGCACGCGAATCACGAAAAGGAAAGTGTGCAACAGATTGTAAAGGTGTCAACCGTAATGGTGCAAAGGATATTCACAACTAATGGCACCGTGCGTGCACATTGCTGCAATTTCTTATTCGAATAACGATCGTTATGTTACGGGATTTCTCGAAAACTCCTGTGTGCGTGACATTTTCTCTCGTAAAACGTGTTTGTGAAGTCGTGCGGAGTTTGTTTCCGTGAGAGGATGCTGGAAAGGCTACCTTGGGGCGCTGTCCACACGCCGTTTTGGAAACGCTGTTAGCTTTGGCCGTTTCTCGACAAACTGAGAAAGCTCGGTGTTCAGCCGCTCGAAAAATGCTACATGTGGTTGGGCCTTAAGGGATGAAGGGTCGGGTGACCCCGAAGTATTATAAGCGGAAAATGAGTAATGAAAGTGAACGATGCCGACGTTTCGGGATTCCGGATTCTTCAGGACAACGTCTTGAATAATGCGGAGTTTCCGCCGCAATGTTCGACATCTTTGTAAACTTCGCTCAACTCTCTCCAAATTGTCCTGCTCTTAGTAAACGCCCCCATTTTATTAATTTCGTTAAATATGTTATTTCATGTATTTTGTATACTCATAAGATAACGTAATATACGTTTGAAGTACAGCCCACTTCCGGAACACTATTCCCAACGATAGTAAAGCTTCATGCAAGATGTGTCTTCTTACTCCAAAAATGTCCAGAAAGTATGCTGAGTTCGTGTCGCCAGCTTGTAACTAAATCTCCTTTGACAAGACGGCGCAAACCTTCCACGTTTGACCCTTGCTCCAAAAGACATTACGAATTCCATTTTAGCTCTTGTGCAAAGTCACCAATTTCGCTTCACCCCATTTGGCTGCCTCTTCATCCCCGCAGCGGTTACGGTCATCAGGGAGACGAAGGTCATTAACGCCGGTAATTTGCGTTCAAAGGTGCGCCACCTGGGTAAGAAGGATAAGAAATATTCCACAACCTTTCGCTCTCTGTACTTCTACTCCCCCCTCTTGTTCATGTAATTTACGTCACTACCTCTAGAGTGGAAAATCATTCAACTGACAGCGCGAAGAGGCAGAAAAAGAAGAAGGAAAGAAGCGCGCTATGCTGTAGCCAAAATGAAAACTAGAAGAAAAAAAAACTGCCGAAGCCCAGCGCAAGCGATGTTCCTTGGTAATGGGGAAAAAAGGACGGAAGAACGTGTGCCGATGTGCAACAACGAGCTGCAGAAACTCTCGAACCAAGTCGACTTTCGGATGATGCACGACATAAAGTCACGCCACGTGTCGTGGGTGTTGAAGTGTCACGGAAGAAATCGCACCGAGACACACTTTCCCGCTAGAAGGCACGAAGACAGACGTCTGCCTGCTTTAGAGGAACACCAGTTAGACAGCCACTTCTTCTTCTTTTTTTCTTTTTTTTTTGTAAAACGCCTTTTTCTACGCTCTCATCTCTTTATAAATGGAGTCCTTCAGGCTGCGGGCTAAAGAAACGAGAGAGGAACGTTTTTTTCTTCCACGAAACCGTTGGGGAGTTTCTGTGCTTCGTTGTCGGCTGGAGGTTCATTTGTTACGAACGGAACAGTAAAGTGATGTTTTGTCTGAGCGCTAAATGTATTTATGGACGCTACCTTGCTGCGAAGCATCTGCAAAAGCACCACAGCTGCATAACTCTCTTTCTACAGCATACATACAGAAAGTACGCATTTTGTTCGACGACATAAACGTGAGGCAAATGAATAGACGCCTCACAGAAATCTCAGGGGACAGCCCGAAACCGCGCAGGGTACTGTGGGAATCACGTTCTCCGGAGCATAACAGTCCACGCGCATCTTCAGCGAGTCCTGCTTGTCATTTTCTGTGCGGATGTGCAGTAGTGCGAGGTGTCTTCTCAGGTTGATTTCAGTGAAGGGAATTCCAGTCTTGCTTAAATTTACCGAAACCGCAGTCGAGGTTCGGCCCCGAAACGTCAACGAGAACACCAGACACTCAACGAGGCAAGCTCGCGTACATGTTGACCTGTACAAAACAACTTCGTTCTTGGCAAATAACATATCGACTGTATCTCAACAGCCAATGCTGCCCCGAATCATCATACATGGGAAAAGAGGCACACGGTGGTCCTATGTGACAACCGCCGACAATCACGCTGTGCGAGGTACAACAGCAATGTTTAGCATAGAGTACCAAACTACAAAACAACTAAATACTACCGATACTGTGACGCCAAATATCAGTTCACATCCTTTGGAAATAAAATTACATGAAAGAGTAATCCACAGTCGATATGGTCTGGCCTAGAACATCATGTGCGAAAGAACATATTTCCAGGAGTCCCGCAGGCTCTCGTAATGTGCACTATAGATGGCGCTACAAGTTTTGCTAGTCATCAGTCGGACCTTCCTCAAAACATTCGTTCAGCCAGACAGGCTACTGCACGCGACACGAACAGGCGTGCCAGTGCCGTGTATGCCAAAGGGAGCCTGGCCATTAGGAGGAGCCTAAAAAAGAGCCTCGACCTGTCAATCAAACTTAGGCGCATGTAATTGGTTACCGTTTTCCATGGGGGCTGCCATGACACCAAATTTTCTCCAAGATGGAGGATGGTGCTTGGAACGGCGAAGCGGAGATTTCGTGACAAAAATTTTTCACAGACTACTTTAATTTCATACTGTGAGTATATATCTTCATGTACGCATCTGCAAAATCAGCTTCAACTTTCGCTCCGCCATCATTATTTACGTGAAAATGGGATGTTTCGTCGCTAACGTTATGCCTAGTTAAGATCGTGATAACAGGAAAATAGCAAGAAGGACGACCCTTATACGTCGGATTTTGCATTACATAATTGCATTTTATTTATACATACATCTTTGCTCATTTTTGATTCAATGTACTTACATTACGTGATATAAACTTCATACCGGCTGTCGTCTGCTACGAAGAAGCGGTTGTACCGCCATCCTGGCCAAACACTTCTGCCAGCAACCATTTCTGCATTTCTGAGCCTTCCCAACATGCCTCTCTCCGTGCAGATGGCATTGATAAAAGTGGGCGCAAAATCCGTCGTTTTGGTCTGTCACCAGTGATATCCGTTTCAATCCAAATCCATCAATTTTCTCCAAAATGGTAGCGCCCAGTAAATAAGGGTGAGGTATAAGTACTGGATGGATGTAACAATAGACAACTGTATTTCGACCTGTGATTGGCTAGATACTTCAAAAAGTCGGTGGAGCCTCAGGTATAGGCAGGTCCCATTAATGGCCAGACTCCCTTTGGCATACACGGCACTGGGGCGTGCGTGGTTTGCGCGCCCTCTAGTGGGCTGACGATGTTGTCTCCTGCACACAAAGAGAAGCAGTGCACATGCCATAGTGTACTTTGTATCGCAACATCGTATGGGCACGACACGGACTATCTGATCAATGTACGCAGGTTCATGCTCCCTGCGCATGGCTTTCAGCAGCGTCATCGGTGAGGCAAAAGGCACAACAATGCACAACAAACAACCACACAAAAGAAAATAGTAGGTGAGAGAGAGGGAGAGCAAAAAAAAAAAGGGGGGGGGTTGCATCTTCGGGCATTGTTCCAAACGTGTCTAAATGCGGTAACGTCGTTGGCAGTAAATTTATGACGACACTCGTCTTGAAATACTGTTAATTTCTTTTTGAAAGTAATATGTTGTCAAATCGTTTGTTTTCTTGCATCGTCACTGTGATGGTTACACGTTTCAGCGTACGGCTGTCTGGCGGTCACGTGATGTCACGTGGCCCTACAGAGCCACAGGGTGACCTACGTGGTGGTTGGCCCTGTAAAGGTATCGTTTTAAAACTACGAAGTCGATCATCCACTCTTACCGCAATGTACGATGCTTGTATAGCTGCGGTACTCAGAAGAATTAAAAAAAAATTAATTGCAAGAGTTCGCTAAGGGGATGCCTATCTCTCTCTCTCTCTCTCTCTCTTTTTGTCTTGCTATTATTGTTCCTTCTGGGTTCTGTTTGAACTGAAGCATGAACACTAAAAGCCTGTATCTATATTTCGGCACCATCTTTTCACGGCTGGGAACTCTTCCATGTAATGCGATAACATTATTGCCCTAGCTCCTCAGAAATTTCTGTGATCTGCGCCGAAAACTCAGCTTGGTCGATAGGTGGTGCCACGGGAACTGTGTGCGCAGAAGAGTTTCTGGACAGTCTAAGAAGAAGACAAAAAAAAATTCAGCAGTAGCATCACACCCACGGCTCCCGCGCAGGAAGCTCGTTTATTGACCCCTACAATGATATGCAGGCGGATGGTGGACGGTTGCCGTGGTTGTGCAACCTTCAAACTCATTTATTTACCCTGAGGACCGTGAGGTGATTCGAAGGGGAGTGGTTAACATCTAATAATATACTGTTAATATGAGCAGCATAAGGAAAGATTTAAAAAATCCACATGAACAAATTGCAAAGATGCGTGGAGGTAACTAAAAAATAATATGAAACATTTGGGTGGATTAGAGCAAACGATGGCACAAGTGTACACCATGAAGATTGCAAAATAACTATCCGGCGAAATGGTCGCATCAATATTTCTTAAATTGTTTGGCGTTGGTAATGGAGGTAATGGGACCGGGAAAGCGGTGCCACTTCAGCGATGTACGAGACGGAAATGAATCGTGAAATGACCTTGTTGACGATGAGGGAACATCTACTTTCTGCGAGTGATCGGTACGAGAAGAGATATGTAGGCTGTTGGATTAACGAATCTCTACTAAGGTAATTATTATGATAATAAATATTCTGAAACAAACAGCGACGAGTCATCGTTTGGCGAGCGGAAAGCAAAGGCAGATTGAGGTTATGTTTTATAGCAGTGACACTGGCGGGAGGGGGGGGGGGGGGGGTGTTGTAATTACCGAATATGAATTGGGTTGCCCTGTTTTGTACTGTTTCTACTGTGTTCGAGATTGTGCTATGATATCAGTAACCCACACGGAGGTTGCATATTCCAACTTTGCAAGGACTAGTGAGTTGAAGGAATATCACTGAGGGACCAACTGCTTGCTCGCGGTTCCTTTACTTTCACATCTGAATGGTTATGTGCGGTACTTAAAGGGAGACTCCGGGATAATTCGAAATTCTTATAGTGACCGTGTAAATAAGTTTGGTACATTCTTCAGAAGTGAGAAACAAAGGTGGTTTGGCTTGCCAAAAGCGCAGGGAAGCTTTTATCGACACCTGAAACTCCTGAAGACTACCTTTCCTGTACACTGCATGCATGACTTCACAGGTGTTCTCGCGCGGGCCGTCGGCTAAGTTTCGGGCAGGCGCTTGGTAACTTCTTCGTGCGACATGATGTAGTAGAAAATTCGGACAAAGTAGCACAAATTGAAGATTTCCTTCTCTAACGTTAAAACGTTGGATGTTTCGGCTGAAAACTCGAAGAAAGAAGGTGACGAGGCTGTCAGTTCGAGAACAAACATGCAGCCAACTTTATTCGCAGAGAAATCGGGGGAAAGCGGGAAAGAGGAGAAAATACATTGCTCAGGGTCGGCTCAGGTTAAAGCCCAGGACGAGCGTCGCCGTAGCTCACAGCGGGGTTCCTTGAAAGGGAGCGTCAACTCAACGTGCATGGTCTTTTGGTCATCTCCACTTGTTTTGCCAACATCCTCCCCCACGAAACGAGGTATTTCTTGAACTCCTTCCAAAGTCTGTTTCAATGGGGTAAGGTGCTGAGCAGGTCACCCGTTCTGTCACAGGTGATTCCCAGCACTCTTGTTACCTTTTCTGTTGCCATGGCCCGATGTGTTTCTGCGCCTCCGAAAAGCGGTCATCGGAGTAGTTTTGTGGTTCAGTCGAGTTCGATGCCCATTTTTTCAGTTCCATTCCCGCTGCGCTCATTATCGTGCTCGTCGCATCGACAGTGCTCTTCGCCGCCTCCGGTATAGATGAGTCGGTGTGAAGATAGTCCACGTAGAATGAGCTGGCATTTGTTTTGGCGATCTGCTGGTCAGGTCCCTGGATACTGCTCAGATGGTGATGCAGAGTAGCTCCTAGCAGGGACGGACTTGCCTTGGTGCCGAATGGCACCCTGGTTATCCTCCATACTTCAACATCAGGGAGTGGTGACCAGCTACTGGAGAGCGTGAGAACAAGAGGAAGGTCAGAGCGTTTCGATCCTGCTGGTTGACAGAAACTTGGAGGAAGGCCAAATGGAGTGCACATGACCAGGCGAAAGCCGATACGAGGCAAATAACAGCCATAACACCTTCTTCTATTATTATTTGTTGTCGTTTAAACTACGCCAGAGCAGAGCATTTTTTACGCTCTGCTTCTAATACTCCTACAAACCTTTCGTAGGAATGTTTCAGTGAGTAAATTTTTTGAACGAATGTACTCAAATCAGTTCAAAGAATGCCGATCTAGGACGACGCCGGAGTAACCCATGATGGGGCCAGCGATTAACAGCTATTTTTACGCCCTGTTGATAATGCATACGCCCCTCCAATGCCACGGCAAAAAGCAGCCTAGAGCCGATTTGCATTGCACCGCTGTTGGAATTTCGGTTTCACTTTGCTCCTCTTGAACTCTCTTTTATCGTTTCCCCCATAACGAAATCCTCAGCGCATCGATGCTTTTTCTTCCTTCCAGCTCTTTCAACCCAGCAGGGGTAAAACTTTGAGTTTCACGACGACAATGCTATGCTCTGTTGGGGTACCTTCTATTTGTATTATTACTCGTGTTTTTTTTCTCTCTCTCTCTCTCTCTCTTACCTTTTGTCATTCTCGTTTTGCGTGCAGTAATGCGTTAAATTTCTTCAGCGTTATTTGCGCATGTTCAAGCGTGCATCATTAGGGAGACATTGTTTTCACAGCTCGCGGAGCTAACTAAATAGAGGTACTTTTAGGGTTTGAGAGGTTATGCCTAGATGTGAACTCTGATAACACTGACAGTATCAGCCATCTTACCATCATCATCACCATCATCAGTATCCGCATCCGCACTGTACCCGCGCACGTAAGACCCGCCGGAGCAACCGCAACCGCGGATATTGTATATCCGCACATCCACAGTCATTGTATTTGTAGGAAACCATCCGCATGTGGAAAATTTTATCTTACAAACATTTTTACATAAACATAAACGAGTTATTATAGTTAAACTACGAGTTTTAAACATAAACGAGTTAAGGCGTTCCGCTCATTGGTGGTAGTCAAGGTCGAGAAGAGTGGGAGGTAGTGCGTTCAAATCCTACCGCCGACTGTGCTGTCTGAGGTTTTACCTTACGAAGACTTTCCAGACGAATGTCGGCACAGTTCCCCCCGAAGTCGGCCCAGGACGCATACTAACCCCCTACCCCCTCTGTCCCCCGCTCCTTCCTGCTATCCTGCCTCAATCTGTACGCCGCTCATAGCCACTCAAAATATATATTTTTATGAAAATCACAATTTATGTTTATTTTCACTTTTTAGTATGCAAACCACTTAGGCGCATTATGTCACCCTAAATTGTGCAATAAAATGCAGTTAAAGGCACAACAACACAAAGGATGCACACTTCGACACCATATTGGATTCTTTGCGTCAATTGCGGCTTTCGGGCTCCACCTGGGGGACGTCGACAGAGACACTAATGCTTATTTGCGGATAAAATGGGGATATCCGCGCGTACCGCGGTGATGCGCGGGTTTGGCCACATCTTCTCCGAGCGGATTTCAAGACGTTATATTTCCATCCGCAAGCAACGATCTAGCGCGGATATCCGAGAGTGTGCGCGGGTATAACCACACCCGCGCGCACATCTAGCAATGGCGTCTCTATGGCTGCTTCAGAGCGCGCCAGGAACCTCCTACGGCCAAGTTTCTAAAACGAAATGTCAGAGTAGCTACACAGAAATAGTTGTCCAGCATCATACTCTAGAGCAGGGGTGCCGGAGTGGAGGCCCGCCTGGGGTTGTCTCGCGGCCTGCGTGGCCCTCTTGTAAAATAGAAAAATATATTCGGCCCAAGCTTAATGGACGGTTGTGCTCTGTACTCCTGCTGCAGTTTATCTTGCGTTAATTAGTGATAAAAAAGTGTGGCCACTGACTTGTAACAGCCGATGACTCTCTACCTAAGCAACGAGCGGGGCCGTTTGGCACATCACAACAGCGAAGACGACAAAAGTAACACAAAGAGAGCCAGGAAACTTCGACCTTTCAACATTTAATCAACCGTTCCTTGTCTGTCTCTCTGTTGGTGGCGTGGTGTCCCCGGATGGCTCTGTAAACCTGTCCTTGCGTCTGGTTTTTACTTGGTTGATGTTACTAGTGCATTCCTACCAAAATTTCAGAGCAAACCCTATACACGGCTGAGTTGTAACATTGGTACCTCCAATGCCACTAGAAACGTACTGGTTCAGCCACAGGCTTGTTGATCTCCCGAGTGAATTCGAGCCTATAGCCTTCGAGTGCAGGAGACTCCAAACAGAGCTGTTTGCCTCGCCGTTTTCCGCAGTTGTTGACAACGTTCTTCATGACTAACTAATGGAACTGACTTCGACGGTGTGTTCGAGACGGTCCGAGACATATGGATCATTGCACAGAGGCGCCGCCTCTCCACGGTGGCTCGGCAATGGCTCGATATGCTCTCACGTTCTGAGGTTGTGTTTGTGCGCCCTCACCCAACGGGCGTTCGGCCACGAACGATTGCGAATGTGAAAATGCACGCTTATCTCATGCACTCAACCTTGCCGCGATAAAATGAATAAATAAGTATTGTGAGTGAGCTATGGGTTTTATATAATCTAGGAACATTCGTTTGAGACGAACGTAAACACGAAAAACAAACTTCAGCTCTGTCCGTTATCACCGCTCCTGAATCTTTGACTCCTTCCTTGGTGCTGAAGAAACATCTAATGACATCTTTGGAGGCTCATTTTCAGTTTTTGATTTATTCTGTGCATGGGGCAAGCGCGCATTCCCTTCCCAATGTTCCTTCTCAGTCGCAGCCGGCGCGCGCGCCGGGAACGAGCGTTAGTGCAAAGTAGGTAAGGCCAGTGCCAAAAACAGGCGGGAATCCGAAGCCAGCGTCGAGACGAGGCGCTTGTGTGGAATTATCGAGTGTCTCGAACCCAGTGTCGACGCCTGGCGGTGCTCACGCCTCTGGGACCACGCGATCGCGCGTTACGGTTAAGTGTGGCGACGGCTTTCCTGAAAGTCGAATGCAATAGGAGTGGACGGTATGTGTCTTATCAATGATCTTTAGTTTCACGAGTCTGTTCAAGGCCTTCCACCTACCCGTCCACCTCTATTGCACTGTACTTTCAGTACATTGTGCTGCTTGGGGTGCGACGCACCGATAAGAACAAGTTCGTTGAAGTTGGTGCGGCTTCGTCTTATCCATACATTAGACGAAAGTTTCTGAAGATACGTACGTTGTCGCGGACAAACCTGTCCATGTTTGGTACAACATATGTTCAATAATAATAATGCGTGGCTCTACGTCGTGAGACAACTGTGTCAACATACGTCTGCGTGAAGGCGTTTTCTGTGATGGACCGAAATAAGTCAAAGTTACGCTCACAACTATAAGAAACGGACATCAGACGTTGCAATTGTGTCATTTTCACACGATGTTCAAGTTTTCTCATGACACAGCAAATGAAGAGGATTGCTGACCTTGTCATTGAGCAAGCTAAGTAACCCCAATATATACATTTTGTGTCGTTTTAAAGGGGCACAAAACAGGTCGACAAACATTCTCCAATTATTATGCCCAATGAAAGAATGTAGCTCACGATATCTAAATATGAAATTCTTTTGCTTCCAGCGAGTGTCTTTAACAGGAAACAATGCCATTCAAAGAGCATAATCCTCGCGAGCCTCTCCTTATCCTTGGAGCCGGGTCACGTCACTATATTCCAGCGAATAGCAACACCGAATTCTAGTCGCTGGAGGTGGGGGAGATTTCGCTCTCCTAGCCAATGACGGACCCCACTGAGACAAGCTGCAGCTCGCGAGGGAACCGGTTACGGGAACATCGCGGTGACCTCGAGGAGCAATACAGCACAGAGAACATAGTGCGCATGTGAAATAGAATATTGAGGGTTTTTGGTACAGTTTTAACTGGCTACCTTGGATTTCGCAAGTGGGAATACGTTTAGAGTTGACCTCACTTCTCGATATTCCAAAAAAATTAATGTATAAGCGTCCCGTATTCTAAATGGCTGAAGATGCGCGACGTCAAAATGACGTGTCGCTATTGTCGCCAGGACATCGCAAGGCGGGGCATGAGGGCGAAAGAGTGCAGTGAATATTCATTCGGTTTGGAGCCATTATTTACTTTTTTGGGACAACATTTTTTTTGAAAACGTTCACCGTCGGCAACGTATCACAATGTATTTAAAAAAAGTGCGCCTCGTATACCTGTTTAATGCCCCTTTAAGTTCTGTGTTGTGTCCCCCCCCCCCTTTATATCAGAAACAGACAACCTCACAGCTGTGGTATGCGGCCCGCGTAGCTCCTCGATGGCTCAATACAGCCCTCCGACACGAATGAGTTCGGCACACCTGCTCTAGAGCATCACTGCTCATCAGTACCTTGACGTTTTGCTTACGACATCATTACGGCATCGCAACCGAAGCGAGGCTCATTCCCATTGTAGTTAGCTTTCATTCCCTTACACAGACTACACTGGTACCCTTAACATCTTGTTCACCGTCTATGATGAAGCAGAATGGGTGCATGAGCGGTATAAGTGCCTGTACGCAAGGGTTGTTGCAAGCGGCGAGTGTATGTTTCCGATGAAGACAGTGTCATTGGCGAATTCCTGGTAATGAATAGTTTGTTATACACACACCAAAGAAAAAAAATTGACGGCGATTAATGACTATGCGTTGGCATTATAAGTTCCTCTTGCTTGTAATTGCTTGTCTTATGCTTTCCTGGTTCCTGTCCTTCTAATTAACTCCCTAAACCTCTAGTTAACTAATCAACTACAACTATCATTATTTATATTATATATATATATATATATATATATATATTATATTAATATTATATATATATTTATATATTACTATTATATATTACATATATCTATTACATTCACCTTTCGCGGGCAGCACACCGATATTGGCCCAATGGGCCACATTGGCCAATACTGGTCCCATGTGGGGTGCCAATGTTGGTCCAACATTTAATGTGTAACCAGGCTCCCTAATGGACCAATATTGGCTGCCTATATTGGCAAGCCCATATTGCGCCATTTTTTCCTTGATAACCCCAGCGATGAGTCCGTGTAACAATAAAGCATTATCCGGTATAATATCCGCCACTAACGTAATAATATTTCTGTCGTGTTGTTCTTTTCTTTTTCTGTGGATCTTTTAATTGATTCACGTTACATGCCGTTACAAAAACAACACTGCCTCGTCTTAAACACAAAGAGCAGGTGCCGTGCCCGTTTTGCTCAACAATCCGTGGAGTCCCAAGAACTACCAATGAGAAACACCGTATTGCCGACTGTAGAGTCCCTCAGGACTGTAGGATCCCTTCATTGAGATTGCGTTATATGACCCAAAAACTTCCAACCTGCTCTTTGAGTACGGAGCGAAACACTTTCGTGACGGTGACGGACATAGTCCTCATCGTCTCCCACTGTCTCTGTAGTAACTACAAAGCACCTAGCGTTACAGAACAGGCATCCCTTCCTATCAAACATTGTGTTTTTTACTTGACCTGCCGCTTCCATTGTCATTAGAGAAAGCAACGACATTTGTGCCCGAATGAAACGTCCGATCCGAGTGTCGCGCATGCGCATAGTTGTAGGACGCGTATTTCCCACGCTGTGAGTTGGTTCGACCGATTGGCATCGCGAAGCAAGATGGCGGCTGTTTGCAGTATGTGTGCCAGTTGAGTTGCCGTGCATGTTACAGTCGGACTGCCAGATATGTTGACAGGAACAATGTGTATGGTCTGCGGGAAGTTGTTGGATGTAACGACGTATTGAGCTGAGCATTTCACACGCTTCAACGTCCAATCTTGCCGTGCTGCTTGGGCATTTGGTACAAGTACCAATACTGGTTCGTCCCATTTTCCGCAGTTTCAGTTAATATGGGGGCACACCGGCAACATGGTGCCCGTATTACCGATATTTTCCCCACTGCTGACTTCAACTTGGCAATATGGGTCCCATGTTGCCAAGTTTGAACCAATATGGGGAAAATCCTGCGAAAACCAAGCCAACACCAAGCCAATATGGGCCCAATATTGTGTGCTGCCTGTGTTTATACTATCTATATGTATTACATATCGTCTTACACTGCTGTACACGGGCACCACACTTACCCTTCTACGACGCCGGCTTTCCTTCAAAATGGGGCTGCTAATGCGTACGCATTAAAAACACCGATATTCTGACAGGAACGGTGCATGCACCTACTCAAAAATAGAGCAGGACGACACGACGATGGTAGCACGAGAAGACACGATTACTACCCAAATTAAATGACTTTTAAAAAATTACGAAAAATTACAAAATAAGATAAACAATACAAAAACGGCATCCAAACTGAATGACAATCGATCCGTGTCACATTTTGTCCCACGGGTTAAACCAAATGGCAGTACGTGCGAATGAGTTCGAGGATTCCCTCTTGCACTGATAGCATACCCTCGTCAGTAGACAGGTAGCAAAAATAACAACGATAAATCATTAGTAGAAATTTAACACGAATCAAAAGTTGTACTGCAATATTTTCAACTTTTTGACATGAAGGAAGGAAGACTTTACTCTTTTTTCACAGAACTACCCTCGTTCCTTGTCGACTCTCACGCATGTGCGATTGACACATCCCACATAGGATTCTTACTTGTCTTGGATTGTGATACTTAACCAGCTGAGCGTTGTCCAAAACGCAACAATTGTGTTAAATAATCGAATGTTTCGCTAGTTTCCAGAAAAAGAAATAAAAATATAACGAATGTACCTGTATATAACTTCATATGTTCTGCCCTGGTGTCTTAATCATTGACGGTGACATCATTTGCAAATGACATTCGTTTTCTTCGTGTAGCTCGATGCAATACAAACTATAATGGCTGGGAAAGTCACTAAATTTGCCGTGTGAGAGGGGTGTAAAGTTGGTTCGTATGCGATGTCAATTGAACCCGCAGGGGAGTACTGCTTCTCGCCATCCGTCAGATTTCTTCTCCGCCGACTCCCCTGGTGTAATTTTCGGGGGCAACCACCTTAAAGGTACTGTAAAGCAGCACCGATCAAATGTCATTTAGAGTGGCTATTCAATAGTCCAAGCCACCAGGACAAAAACTGTGCAAGTTTCATTCCAATCGACGGTGCAGTTAATTAGAAAATTACAATTAAAGATTACGGGCAACACTGTACTAGATATTCGAAATGAATCCGTACTTCTGACACATACGGCGGCAACCACATTGCATGCGTATAACACTGGGCCCGACATAACAATCCACCACAATCCACCATAAAATCCGCCCCTGCAATCCACACAACGATCCACATCTGAGGGTAAACGGATAAGCGAACTGAAATGAAATGCTGAGCCGTTGAAAAATATGCGTCAGACGTTCAAGAAGCCAGACAGCGTCGGGCCTTCTTTGTTCACAGAGGTTCACAGAGAGAGTTTGTTCGTTCAAAAGAGGCCGCGAACAAAAGGAGCGCGCAGGCACAGCAGAGAAGTAGGAAGAGCCCCCATCGAACAGCGGCAGCACTGGGTTACTTCGCAAAAACAGGGGTTAACAGGTTAAACTGTCAACAGGGGTTTCAGAGAATGCATAGGTAAACAGGAAAACTAATAATATGGTTACTAAAATAACGAAGTTCCAATGTAATAGTGTGTAATACCAATTTTCAGTGTTGCCCGCTGTACAGGGGGTTGTTTGACACCAGGCGTCGCACCGCTCCACTACGCCGCAGCTTTCATGGCAAATTAAAAATATTTATAGCGCGTTGTCGGTCGTATGGTTCCGCATATGGTATTTAGAAGCAACAAAGTCTCTAGTCACATCACCGGCATATCATGCTTGTCTACTGCTTTACAGTACCTTTAACAATCTGGGGAAAGTCCCACATATGAATTCCAGTGTGCTCGTCTCTGTCGATGACACATCTGTTCCTGAGGTGCCCATAATTTGAGACACGGTGACGACATCATCTAGTCAAACCTTTCTTGATTGGACCATAGGCTTTCAAATATAGTAGACCATATATATTGTGAACCTGCATGTAGTGAAGATATGGATGCAGGTAAGTAAACCTGCGGTCCGGATATGTCGAAACTCCAATCATAAACACCTGATATAGTGCAAATACTGATATAGTGCTCCGACCAACTTCACTATAAGGGGTTCTACTGTATATGCAAACACCGTTTACTCCTCCGGGAGACGACCTAGGTGAAAATGCTGTGACCTCCCTCTCGTAGCAGTTGCGGCTTCCCTTCTACTTTATGGTGTGTCTTCACAGTCCTGGAGAAGAGCTCCCTCTCTCCGTAGTTGAGGGCATCGGTCTCCGTTTTCTTCTCTTGTACCAAAACCGAAAAAGTACGCCTACGCGAAGGTTTGCTTTTCGTATACAACAGAAAAGTAGAGAAAAGTGTTGAGTTCGTCCCTTCGTGTCTCTTGTCTTCGTGTGTTCTTATATTCAAGGGAATAGACAAAATACAAAAACGTCGTCAAGTCCACGAATGAGGTAGTGAGAATAAAATTCAAACTGTTAGATGCTCCTAATAGTTTGAATTTTACTCGTGGGAGCAACAACAACAACAACAGATAAATTAATGATGATGAATGGGGGAATTCGCCACATGAGGTGCGGCCCACTACCCCAAGGCACAATGAACGGAATGAGATGTGACCTGATGATGAGGCAATGAACGACGCTGTAGTGAGTGGAATGTTAGACAACGAGAAACGTAGAGGTCAACTCACATGTGCGCGTAAGCAGGATTTCGTTTTTTGCGTGCTATCCACTAGCAATGAAGCCATTGAAACACACAACGGCGGCACGTGCGAACTGCTTGATCTATGTCCACGGTGCAGTTCACCGACGTTTGCTATGGGCGGCGGAGAGTTACAAAATCTTCCGCCTCACTGCACGTGTACACTGCCATCAATGTGAATCCGTGGCGCAACAACCAAGACGTCAAACTAAAATACTGCCGTTAGCAACGTGGCCTTGAGCTTGGGGAAAAGACACACGAAACGAACAGCACAGGACTCTAAGACAACCCTAACTGTGGATCCGACAATTCAGCATCCATTTCGTTGCGTACTAGACTTCCGCCAGGAAAAGACATCAACAAAGGATACTGCTAGCCAAGGCTGGGACTGACAACAGTGGTGATATCCACTTCACGTCTACTGGGGATGTACAAGATTTTCGCGCACTCTCAACGCGATCTGAACCAAGCGGCCGGGGGCGGGAGGAAACCATCAGTGGCGTGCCAGAAGCCTGCAAACAACAAATGCTGCCACCAAAGGACAGATTCGACGCACTTGTGACACTGTGGCGAAAACAACTGGAGTGAGAAGGCAACGATCAGCCGCGGAAGAGCCTTCTTCTGTGGGTCCTTTCTCTGCAGCAGCCGCAGCACTGAAGCATGGCTGCATTCTCTGTGGCGTCGCAACCTCCCGACGTCCAAGTGTTTTGGCACTGGAGAGGGTCTCTTTCTGACAGCATGGAAGCTCTCTGTTGGTGTGTCATAACGATGCAGCGGAATCCTCGAAACGTGCGCAACAAGCTCCCCAATTTTAAGGCACATCTACAGTAGCACAAGGTCCCTTTGGTGGCACTATGTAAACACGACACGGATTACTCATATTGTGTTACGGATGCACAGTGCATCGATCTGATCTGTAGAACAGTTCTATAAGCCCTCAATGACCTCGTTGCAACATCCCCAAGCTCAGCTTCTCATGGCGGTTCGATTACGTCACCTGGAAGACCCGCCTTTCTTTGTTGTCAGTATACACCTACATCCTGCAGTACGAGCTCCTTGAAGCCACCTCGAGCCATTGCCTGATTCACTAGAAGCTTCACGCTTGTACTGCATGATTTCAACGCGCGTTATAATGCCTGGCGAATTCGTAGGACCGATGAGAAAGACAGTAGACTGTCTAATGGAGTATCGACGACCGTCTCACGTGCCTATTAAACAGTCTACCTCCAAGATGTTTGCGATCCCCCCGCCACTAAATGTTTGGAAGCTTTTATGGTGTTCTTCAGACGTAGCCTTGCACTTGTCGTTGCTTACACATATATCGACATCAATCGACACCAGAGGTAGTTACGATTCTCCTTTGTTCACCTTTCCCGATACACTACTCTATCAACGATTGCCGGAGTAATTTCATTCAGTAATTGGAATGTTGTTCGTGAAGGCCTCAGAACGTCTGTGTACAGCAGCGTGTCACCAGAGCCGCCATTTTGAGCAATTCATTTCGGAATACACGATACACCTGTCAGTTCCAAAACGGGTAATTAACAGCACACGTCGGCTATTCCTAAGCAATAAACCACATCACGTCGCTACGTTGTTGTTATGGGCGCTATGTTGTTGAGCATCGTCATGTCTCGGTAAATGGGGGAGAAAAAGCAGGCTTACGCACATCCACTTCCATTCTTGTTCATCGTATTCCTGACAATGCATGGGCCATGAGTCGTGGCACAAACACATCAGGAATGTCGCCCTCCGCGAGGAATGCCAAAGAAAGTACATCGCGTGATGAGGTGTTAGAGGACGTTAAGAAGCCTTCCAGTCACAAAATATAATTTACAGACCAACTACAACGGTATAATGTGAGGGAATTACCGCGCAATCTGTGGTCACATTTCCCCGTATCAAAATTCATTAAGACAGCAGTTACGTTCACTCCATGACGCCCGTATCAGTGAATTGGCATTTAAATAAATGTTCCACAGAATCGTAAAGCGGCCAATGGATTTCTCTTTTGCTGCGCGTGTGCCTTAATTATCAGGAACATTTGAACACAACCAGAGGGGGAAATGTTATAAAGATAGCTCAGAAATGTCAATTGCCTGTGGTCTGTACCCTGTGATCGGTTTCCCAGCGATGTTTTCAAATATTACGGTTGTCGTTTCCGGTCCTGAGAGAGCACAGAATACTAAGACGGCGGCGATCTCCGCCTGCGCGGAAGACATAACGTGAACGACATGTTGTATAGGGCGCCTTACGTAGATTGCGGAAATCGAGGTACTCATCGAGGCGCTGCAAAAGTTACAAACTTTTTCTCCTTGCTGTAGTTCCTTTATTTTTTTTAAGTGCCTATGGCGGTCAGAGACCTGCGGCATTTCTCCAGTGTCACGTATCCACATTGGTCGGTCTGGAATGTGATATAGATGTTTTGATCTATATAGCCCGAGACTTGACATGAAACGTGACCGTGACTATAGAGTAGGGGAGATGGAAAATTGGGATTATGTGTGACTAACAAGTGTGAAAAGCAAGTGTCGTTGAACTTCGTATGGTTCATGACCCTTACGCGATAAATGTCAAGCGTAAGCTGCTGCGTCGAAAACGTTCATGCTAGCTCAACTGCTGTGACTCCGCCATGTATACTTTTGAGCCGTATGCGATCATTATAATGTCACACTGAATGATTACGTTGCGAAGAAAACTGAAACGCACCACGAAAACTTACGTTAATCAGCAACAGCACAGACGCAGATGAGCAAAAAACAGGACTACTGCTTTGTGCGTCACAACAACTTGCTTGAAGAGAAATAGTACACGTACGGGAGGCCATTGCTAGACGCTCTAGAAAGAAACGACACCCAATCACCCGGTCCTTCCAGGAATCAAATCGTGAAATGATCATCAACGAAAAAGTTGACTCGCAATACCCTACAGTTCTGTAACTCATAAGCTCCTGGACCTTTAAATACACTGCCATTGATGAGGACGGTTCCCAGTGGAAGAACAGTATCTCTTCGACTCGAACCCGTTTGCTTCAATCTATACATTCGACGGTCCGCTGGAATTTCCTCTTTTCGAAGTGAAATGGCCTGTTCGTCACTGACCGGTGAAACGGCCTGAATTTGTCCACGAATTTTGGCACTTTTGCGTGCGAATAAGTGTGGTCTGAAACTCGCGACTCCGTCGAGTCAATGGTTTTCTCGTTAGATGCTGAGTTAGGATTCCTAGCACTGAAGCATATACGACTGAGCCGTCCACTGTTACTTCAACCGGGTGTAAGGGTCTTATCAGTACTTCAATGCGTCTTCATTCATGCATGCACTCTCACGGTCTTCATCTCTGCAAAAATTATTAAATTATTCAATCCCGTCGATATCGCTCAGTTGTACCGCCTTCTGTGCGCATATTTATGGCTGTCACGTCGTAATATCACATTGCTGATGCATGATTACCCGGTCTTGTTTCTTCCTTCCAGAGCACCAACAAAGCAATTTGGTGCCATTATTATGCGCAGCTGTTTCCCTGGTAATGAGCTTCTTAACCCTCCTCTGTGGTACGGGTATTTCCGCTGGTCGCTTTATGTATGTGGAAGTACAAGCATATGTAAAGCGTGTTGGTTTAAGGCTACCGTTGTGAAGAACACACAGAACGCAGCACTTGTCCGTCCATGTTTTTCGGTGCTTTCCTCACCATATGGTAGCAACATTCATGTGGAACTATCGATGGTGAATTAGTCGTTCGCCCGCTTAACATCTGCATCATTAACGTCATGCACGATATGCACATTATAAAAGGTCAAGTATATAAGTTTCTTCAGGTGACCTCATTACTTTGCAGCTTTTTTACGTGACTTATAAATTAACGAATTTCCGTGCGCATTTCCGGACGCGTTTCGTTGTTTTCACTGGGGCGTCACCATCGGCACCACGTGGAGCCGAAACATCCTCCCACGACTCCCAATATTCGTCCTACATGCTCTTTCATTTCCAAACGTTTTCAGACACAGTTTGCTCGTTGAGTGTCGACAAATAAGAACCTCCCGGCCGTGGCGTCATCGTATACTAGCGAGCTTCCTTTGTCTTCGTGGTTAAAACGTACGGTTATGTTTTCGTTCTCCGCCTCCTTTCTTTTTTCTCGCCTGTTTTGTCCTTGTTTCCTTCCTTGCGGACTTTCTTGCACGTTTCCGATAAAACTTTTAACAGTGAAGCGAGAGAAAAAGCACCATTATTTCTTCTGAAGAAGATAATTTCAAAATTTTCATAGCAGGCTCTGTCGACAGAACGGCAACGTGAAAGGAAAATAATATTCCGCGTTGCAGCAACATAACTTCAAACTTCTCTTCGCTCGCGTATTTCACCTTCTAATGACCATTATTGGCCACTCCAACGTTGTCATAACTTGCGTCTTGGCGCAATTGCTCTGGCAGCACTTCATATATTCTCCAGAAGAAGTGCATCTGCTACGAGAAGATACGAAGTGTGCTTCGTGTGTACTTTACGGAAAAGTGTCTCGTAAATCCTAGAGGCACGAGAGTAGTGTGATATCTGAGTGCAGTGTCAATATTTCGCATCATGTAATACTTGGGCTGAGGACTGACGCTTTCCGGAATCAAGTTCCGCTTCGTGCAAGAAAAAAGAAAATAGGGAAAAAGAGAAGTTGTTATTTTAAGGTATCGTCAATAAGGCTGGCTATTCAGGGTAGCCTCGTTTAACGTCGATGAGGATTAGGGGGAATTGCGAACAAGAAGAGATTTGTGGACGGACGACGGTTGTGCATCCTCCGTGTTGACAGCGGATGCCCTTCGGAGCGGAACAGCGCGAACCATATTTTGAAATGACGAGCGACTCTTTCCGAACATGGATGATTTTATCGCGTCTTTTTGATGAGCGGCAGGTTACGTAACACTGTTACTTCCATGAGATGTGCTACAGAAAGAAATTTTGCATATTGCCGGTTACGTCATCATAAAGTTCTTCTACTATGCGCTTGTATTTGGTCTGAGTAGAAGTGTGTTTACGGGCGAATAGTGATAAACAAGGTTGTTTTCATTAGGGGCGTCACCATCGGCACCACGTGGAGCCGAAACATCCTCCCACGATTCCCAATATTCGGCCTACATGCACTTTCACACCGTGGGTCGTGACAACATGAGTTGTGATACAAAAAGCTTATGATATGCCTGTTAGTGCACTCTGCGGGGAAAACACATTGAGGGTGCGAGTAATAAAGTACGTAGATAGGAAATTTCAAGAAAGGACAAATTGAAGCTTTTTACTTCTTCATTTAACATCGCTTGGACGAATGATCGTCAGATGTATGCTTTCCGAATCGTCAGGTCCTTCTCGTTTATATTTCTGTGCAGGAAGTAAAAAGTCCCAAAAGGATGGCAAATATGAAATGTCTGGCCTTGCGAATAGTCATTTTAAAACCGGAGAGGATATGAAGCGAATAGTTGCACCGCCGAAGCGAATGTGCAGCAAATGGTTACAGAACTGGTACATATAAGAAGGAAATTTTTACATAACCGAACCGAACACAAAGCGAATATTGGTATAATCGAACTGAATGCGTCTACGGGGGCAGCGCAAACGAATATTTGCCGGACGCGGAAGCGACGGGCAAGTCACACCAGCAGTATAGCCACGCAGTTTGGCCCATACGAACGCACAGCTTTTCTCCATACCGTCCCCAACATTTATCCCCAATGAAACATGTCCTTGGACGTGAATGAAATACACCCACCTCAGGCATGTAATTGAAGTTTCTCTACACACAAGAAAAAAACGAGAGTAATTTTCTTTGTTTTAGGGATCAGGTGCATAGTCAGGACCATTATTTCCTATTGGTCCTAAATGCAGGGAACCTCGTACGAAGTTGAGTGTAGTGCTGAGGATTAAATGTAAAGATTACGGGACTAAAATGAGAGTAATTGCGATCTAGGAATTTTTAAGCTGTAATTGGTTGGTCAATTCACTCCTCTCCTCTTTTTGCCTTCCAGTGTGAATTGGCGGTCTCTGCACGTGAGCCAGCCTTACAAGCTTCAAAATATAACACATGGATTACATTATATTACTTCATAGTACGCCCGAGAACGCATCGAATTAGCCCCGCGTCACCCTTTCCGATTAGTCGTATTGCATATGTTGTCAAGGTGAATCAAGTCCAGTTTGCACCAACAACCCGATGACTGTGCAGTCGCTCCGCAGGTCTCTAATAGAAGTAGCAGCGAAACCGACACAGACGAAGAGACACAATATAAAACTGCTACTCTTAGACCTGGCTTCACCAACGCTGGCTAACTATGAACCGAGATATAGGGTTGCTAAAGTTGACATTGAGTTCTTTTTTACAAACGTTAGTTGGTGACGTGATGAATGTTTTAGTGACAATAACTCCCTTTAGTGAAGCAGAGTTAAGCATCAAATTCAAGTTAAGGGTCCGTTGATCTCGGTTCAAATGTTAATCGGCGTTGATGAAACTGGGCCTTAACTAACAGAAGTTCATTAACAAACATCGCTTTAAACTTGTGCGGAACAAAGCAAAACGGATTATGTACGTTTGCACTTTGACAGGAAAGGATGTCTAGAAAACCTCTTAGATGTTGCCCCACTTCGACGCGCATAATCTACCGTGGTAGACAGGAAATCAGCAAAGCCCTGCTTATGCAGTTATCTAATCCATACTCAGCAATGACCAAAGCTTCCTCGCTTTCTCTCGTGAGCTCTTCCTTAAAGGAAGGATATGCCGATTTTGAAGTGCCGCAGAACTGAGCGATACTCGAGCTGTGTGTTCATTACCGAACACTGAATATGTGTGCGAAATATCTTGCTCCAACTGTTCGTAGTTTTTTAGAAAACAGTTTTTTTTAGTTCCCACGCCCGGTCGTCAGACCGTCGGCAAACCCTGCGCACGGGCGCACCGCCGTCACTGCTCTCGGTTTATCTGTCTTTGGCTTGGCATGGACTCATGGCTTGGAGGAGGAGTGTCGTTGGGAGGAACCCGAGAGGTCTGCCTGCCTGATTAGGCGGCATGTTTCTCGGGAAGGGAAAGGTGGTGGAGAGGAGGAGAGGAAAGGGTGAAGTGGAAGACCGAGCGGAATCCGCTCGGGGGGAGGATAGCTGCGTCCATGGGCCGACTTCAGGGGAACTGTGCCGGCATACGCCTATTACACATCTGAGGGAAACCCAGGAAAAACCCCAGAGGCACAGCCGGCCCGCGGATTCGAACCGCGGACCTCCCAGTCTCCAAGCGCACGCGTTACCGCTGCGCCACCGGAGCTGGTCTCTTGGCTTGGCCGCTTGGCTTCTTTCGTTTCGTCCTCTGTGCATCATACATAAGCGAACAGCTGTTATGTTGTTGCTAAGCCGGAAACAAAGCATGTGAATATTTTTTTTTTTTTTGGCACGGCGTCGTTTGGAAAGTGCACTTCCTTGTTCTGACCTTGCCTTTTATGGGCTGGAGCGATATGATACGTGATATGCCACGGCGAAGTTGTCGAAGATGCGACGGTGCTATGCTGTTAGAACAATTCATCGGAGCATTCAAGTGTTACCTATTATAAGCTGCCAAAAGACCAAGCAGTGCGAAGCTCTTGGCTGACAGTGGTGCCTGCTAATTTCCACTGCAATGATTTCGTACACGAATGTTATCATAGGTTACGCGCGACTCCAGATGCAATTCGGAATCTCGGCACGAAATCGTCTGATGAAATTCTGAGGTGCCCGACGCACAACATTTTGAACGTGCCACGGAGGATCAAGGCAAAAAACGAGAGCAAAAAAGGTAAGTCGAGGTTCATATATAAAAAATAGCAAGCTTAATGAATCGATTGTGCAGCTGTCCTACTGCGCTTACTCTGATATAACCACGATTAACAACACAATAGTATTGATAATCTAACTTCTGAATTATCACAGGTGCACGCTGAAGGCGGAAATGAAGCATGATCTGGCTTGCATCTGGTGCATGAAGAAATTGCTGACACGTTAGTTTCAGTCTACCTCCACCACCAGGTATGACAATGTGATGTTATAATTTGAGTATTCACCTATGTTCAACTTTTCATGTGCACTCGCATGCAGACATCTTGACACCACTTTTAAATCTGCCCTCAAAGTTTTAACCTGTGCTTTCAGGGTGGAAAACAAAGGTCGCCATTCCAATTAGCTGCTATCTCCCAGTTCAAGCACTTTTGCTGTCTGGACGCTGGTTCCTGTGGATGGGGTGTTACAAGCTTCACTGTCTGGTATAGAAGGTACGTTACATTAGTTCAGTTAATTTGTCTTTTGCACATTTTTGTTACTGTTAGCTGGATTACTGTTCGACATACAATCCTTTGACACACAGAAGCGGATGTCGCCTCTGATAACGTTTTAGAATTTTCAGTGTCATCAACGTCCGTTGAGGAAGGTGCCTTTACTATCTGTGAATCTTTAATTGAAAAATAGCCCAGAATTCATGTTAACATTGTCTACTCTTATTAGTTCACTGTGTTCTGAGAGCTAAGAAAAATGCAACCTATTTATTTGTCACAACTTCACACTGGATGTGGTACTGGCTTGACATGTAAGCTAAAATACCTGGATTCTACAATAATTGTGTTGAACTTGGTGCATTACCGTGGGCAATGCCACATTCACTAGATTTGTGGTGGGTCCGGTGCACAAATACTGTGTGCATACTGCATACATACATACTGTTCGATAGGCAAAAATACCTGAGAAGTGCTGTGTAGTCTTTTTACCCAAAGTCCATACTCTTACTGCAAAGTCACAGTACGTAGAACAGCAATGTGCAGGTATGCTGCGATAGAGATTCACAGCAGAAAGAAGACTGTTGAGAGCATCTAAATTTTAATGAGACGAGACTTTCGTGCACAAGGCTGGCTCTTGTTAATGTCTAACATGAAGTTACAAAATCCCAGAATATATAAAACATGTTGTAATGTAGAGAGCGAGGGTTGGTACAGACATAAAAATAATTATACAATCATATATAATAAAATAAAAAGGGGTACAACCCCCCCCCTCAACTCAACTCAATAACTCTACTTATTCTCTACCTTACAACATGTCTTATATATTCTGGAATTTTGTAACTTGATGTTAGACCTCAAGAAGTACAGCCTTCTGTGCGAAAGTCTTCTTTCTGTTGTGCACAATCATTATACAGTAAATACGACTATCCATTTCTTGTCATTAAATAATTGTTCTTTTTTCTTTTCTTTTTTTTCTGCAGTGATGAGCA
Organism: Ornithodoros turicata; assembly: GCF_037126465.1. NCBI lineage: Eukaryota > Metazoa > Arthropoda > Arachnida > Ixodida > Argasidae > Ornithodoros > Ornithodoros turicata. Next base: position 58,011,015 of record NC_088202.1, on the reverse strand, counting down.
TCCATAAGGACACATGCCACAAAGGGAGTCTCTTTGGGATGACAAACCCTCATCACCTCATGAGGATACAATGGTTGACGAATGGTTCTCAAGCACATCGAAACTTCAACAAATAATTCGTGAAAAAGCCAGTCAGTGCTAGCACCAAGAATTGAACGTGGACCGTCCTGCTACCAGTCAGAGATGTTACATTTCAGGCGCTCATTGACGTTTGGTGAATTACTTGTTGACTTTGTCCCAAGGTGGAGCCGGCCACAGCTCATTTGCCTGTCTGTTAATGTTGTGACGTGTGTTGCGTTTTTCTCTTTGTGTGTTCCAGACTCAGAACGGTTAATTTGGATCAGGTCAGGTACGTTTCATTTAGACATGGCAAACATAAAGTGCTGTTTCTCAACACAACTTCGCAGTGGCCTTCATGCATTACTGCTACGGCCATTAAGCGTGAATGGAAAGCTGCACATTATGCATGATGCAAAACCCCAAGACTAGGGAACACGAAGGGACAGACACAAACACGTCCCTTTGTGTTCCCTAGTCTCGGGGTTTTACATATGCATCATCTTCACCAGCTCGCTTGCTTCCTTGCCATTTTTTCTGCACATTATGTTCACTCTACTTTTATCGTGTGCTATATAATCTTGTTCAAGTTCTGTCAAACGACGTGTAATTCTATAAAAAAAATTCAGTACACTGTTTATGTGGGTTGAATGGTAGCGCATGAATGCAGGAAGGAAACTGTCATGTTATGGCAAGTGTTTACATATTGTACATTTAACTGCTAATTTTATTGGTTAGCTTTCGCCGGCGTATCATGTCAAGCCATGTTATATTAATTTGGAACATGTTCTTCTTAGTAGCCAGAGCAGCTGATACACAATGAGAACATAGCCCGTGTGTGTTTGTCTTTTCCACCGCAGCCCTTGGGTTCCCTCCCTGATGGCTACACATGTCAGGGATAGGTTTCAGAACCGGTAGTTCCCGCCAAGTGTGAATTGCTTTTCAGGGGATCATCTCGCTGGCAGATGAAACATATGGTTTAAATTATTTGCAGGACAGGAATTGCGTAGCTCAAATACTACTCCTACAACGTAAGAGTGGTTTCAAATCTAGCTTTTTTGTGTTCCTGACATTATCGCACAAGATGTACAGTGCAATCAACAGATGCTATTTACAAATATGTGTTTTCTACTGTGTTGAAATGCGGTAGTCTGTATCTGAGAGCCATACTGAAACACAGGCAGCGAAGGACAGACTTTGGATGCCCTCGAGAAACATGGCAACACATTGCGGGGACTCTGGATGCTGCCTAAATTTCCAGAACACACAGCTCAAGGCAGCGGTTAAATAACAAGTGGTTAGAGAAATCCAAGACAGTTACATGTGTGAGCAGTCCGCTGTTGGATTTGCTTCTGTCCGAGATACGTTATCTCAAAAACTAATACAAGGGCTGATACACCCACGGGCACACTCAGAATGATACTAGGGCTGCCTGTGAAATAGAATGAGGAGAGGGGAAGATATATAAACCTTTTTTCTTGTCTGTTGTTCTATTCGTTAAATTCTCATTTGCTTAGAAGCATATATGTGCATATTCCAGAGTCTGCTAATAAATATATCAGTTTAGAGCTAGCAGTCGCATTGTAGATGTCTCATCCTGTCCTTGGCAGCCATTATAAAAAGGTATGAGCAGCACAGATGTCGTTTCGGCAGTTGAGTTATAGGGTCAGGCGGACTTCCTCTCGAAGAAAATGTGCACCTACAAGATGACTAATTGCCTAAAATTCATTAATGAGCTCTTTAATGAGGATATTTCGGGCAAAAGCGTTATAGCAGAATGATAAGCTATCCTCGCTGCAAGCCATTCTACGTCTAACAAATTCTGAAACACGCACGTGCGTTAAGATATCCATCCCCGAATTTTGATATACAAATGAGCCGAAGCCGAAACCGAAACCGCGGCAACCGGGAACGCAAGGAGCATAGCGCTCATTTCATGTCAGAGGGAGTAGGTTCCCATCTGCTGGTCAGATAAACCACTTTCCGGCCCAGATATAAGCCTCCGTCGGCGTAGATGATGTGCACGTTTTCGGTTTCGGCTCATTTTCATACCGAAATTCAGCGATGGATATTTCACGCCACGAGCTCTTTTCTGGATTTTAAAAAGATAGAATGGCTTTCAACGAGGATTGTCTCCCGTTCTGCTGTCTCGCTTTTGCCCGAAATTACCCGAATGAAAGAGGTAATTAATTGATTTTAGGTAATTAGTTATCTTGTAGTTACATTCTCTCTTCCAGAGGATGTCCGCCTGACTGTATAACTCCACTGCAAAAACGACATCTGTGCCGCCGCCTCATAGCCTTCTTCTAACAATTATGTAAGGGATAAAAATAAACACCCTGTATATTGATGCTCCCAGTCTCCTTAACTGTGTTTGTTTTTATGCGCCAAGTAAACTCACGCGTCCTTGTCAGACTTTTTACCCTTCTGTGCATTTTAATTCTGGCCCTTTGCATCGTATTCAACGCATCTATAATGCATCCTCCCGTGATAGTAGCATTGATATGTTTTCGTCCTATGTTGTGTTTAAACGGGAATTGTCTAGTTTGGCGCATTAGGCACTTGGTTTATGATTCTTGATTTTTTTTCCCTTTCTTACATTACTGTAAGCTGTATTTGAATGTTTTCAGTGCACCATCTAGTAGGATTTTCCGTTGATGGGCACTTTTAAATAAATAAATAAATATTAATCGCTGTAGATTCGTCCAAGTCGATAGCTTAAAGGAGCAATGATGTGAGATGGCTGGAAACCCTGTCTCAATCGTCCAACTGTCCATCAGGAGCCACCATGCAATATAATTTCGTTGTGCAGTGTATTGTCACTGCGCTATAAAATTTAAAAAATAAACAGCCGGGCGGGCGACACGATCCTTGCGTGACGTCGAAAAGTCCCCGTGTCTTTCTTCTTGTTTATTTTTTCTCAACTCACGTGCTTCTTATACCCGCTTGTGCTGCGCCGCTCTACCTCACACAGGAATAGGCTACGTCACGACTTACCCTCCTCATTTTGCCGTTTCTCCGATTTGCAACTTCCAAGAGTGCATGACTTTTGAAAGGTGTGTGAAACGCAGACATCGCGCTCGCACCGCTGGTCCCCTGCGCTCGTCGCTCTTTCGCAGGAGCTCATATTATTCGTTCCACAACACGTCGCAGCCAAAAACAAACCAAAATTTAAACCAGCTCGCCTAGTGCCCTAGTGCTCGCCAGTGGCCTAGTGGTTAGCGTGCTGACCATGTCACGTCGAGACTGAGAGGTACCCGGGTTCGAATCCAGGTGCCGGCTGCGCTGTCTGGGGCTTACCTGGGTTTTCTGCAGACGCTGTCTGACATATGTCGGCACAATTCACTTAGAAGTCTGCCTAGGCGGCACATTCCCCCAGAACGTTAGTCGTGACGTTGCCCACCTCTGTGAGGCCACAACGGCGGGCTCTTTCAGCAGTACCACCACCACCAATATTTATAAAACAAGGGTCGCTCCAGTGCCCCTCTACTGTGTTACATGGACAAGCATAAATGACGCTGCTGAACGAACATAAGCCCATCGACCATTAAGGCGGCGCATCATAGCCGGCACTTCGTCGTCTACAGTCGAGGGATGGCGCAGCGAGCGAAATGGTTCGCGCAGTCACCACTTCACAACATTTTGGCGCTTGCTTGGAAATGCAGTGCCGCTGATGTAACGTCTTCTTTTTGTGTTATTTTTGTTTTCTCTTGGCGCGCGACGGGTCAAGCGAAATCTTGTGCAAACATATGACCGCTCGTGCTCACCCATGCCAAGTCCAATACCACGGTCCATTGATACTCTCTCTGGTCACGAAACTCCGCCGGAGAGCAATAGGTCAGGTTTGCCTAGGACGAACCGCCGCCGCGCGGAGGCGCGCGCGTCGCTACTTGGGGAGAAAACGCCAGCTGATACGGGCAAATGCCGCTTCTTCTGCCCGCGTTTTGACCCGTGTAGACGCTTCTTCCTGAAATCCACGTGTATCCTTAGACTGTGAATACATTTTGGCTAATCTGTGCATGCCGCAGACGTGTTGTGTCCCTGCGTGTCGCTCGGGATATGATAATTCTGGTGAAAAGGTATCGTTTTTCGCGTTGCCGATTGATGCCATCAAGCGAGAGAAGTGGAAGCGTTCCATACCTCGGGAAGAAGACTCGCGTTTCAGCTTCGAGTCAAAGTGGACACGCGTGTGCGAGAAGCACTTTGACGCATCCGACATCGTCAAAGCGGACGAATTCCTCGTGAGACGGGTAGCTCTGAGTGTCGCCGCAAGCAAAGAGAAGGTCACCATGCCTCGCGATAGGTCAAAGCTGCGTCCTGAGGTCGTGCCACGAACTTTTGACGGGCGTCCGCAATACTTGAGCACCTCAAAGCCTAAAAGTCGTGCAACGAGGAGGCTGCCAGCAGCGAAACCGTCCTCGAAAAGGAAGCGGGCGAGTAGTGGTGGTACAAGCTCGGCGCCTTACATCGACGTTGGAACAGGAGAACTCTGCGTTCAAGACAGACAGCTAGGCGCATCTGAACAGAATGTGCGTTGCTATTGATATAAATCCGTTGAAACTTGTCTGTTGTAAACACATGGCTGCAATGCAGCCAACAAGAGGCCATCATAAGACGCATTCATGAATTCATCGTTTCTAGCCTGCAGTGAAACCTGCAACAATTCCTGTCGGATTGATTCACATGTGTGCATAAAAGCAAAACTGCAAAAGCAAAGAATAAAGCAGAAGCTGTGGGAGACACAAAAGAAGCAGTACACCCTGCAGATAAAGTTGGCACAGCTAGGTCCCTGCAACCTGCAAGATGTCACATGTACAGTGCTGGACAAAAGTTTACGGAACACGCTCCAGCGCATTCCTTCCTCAATGTGACACGCTAGCCGCGAATGGGATCGTACTGACTTACAGACACGTGCATAGGTCACCCAGTCACCTGTCTGCAAGTCCGTACGGTACCATTAGCTGCTAGTGTGTCACACTGAGGAGGGAATGCGCCGGAGCGTGTTCCGTAAACTTTTGTCCAGCACTGTACCTCATATGGATGTCACATGTCCGAGTGCTAGCGCTGGATGCAGTGCGTACTAGATCCAGAAAACAGCTGAGGTGTTTTTTTTGTTTTTTTTTGCGAGATGTCGGCTGCACTTCTTTTCCCGCGAAAAGAACAAGAAGCTTAACCTGCCTACTCCCCAATCACGCCCTGCTGCAGGTGGCTGTTAAGATTCACCACTGACGGTGAACAGTGCAAATAAGTCTGGCCATCCAAGGCCGTAAGACAAGGTCATTCCACGAGTTACCCTGGAACATTGTTTTTGCCGATTATCATAACTGATGATGGAAAGCCCAGTCACTCACGGCCATTGATGTTCTGCGATATAAAGTCCTCATTGCCAGTGCCACTGACTGTGTTGTTTCATCATCACTGTTGTTTCGCGATTCATAAAATTTATAATATAATCATAAAATGTAGTTAATTAGAACCTTCATGGTGTGGGAACCGCCCTGCAATAGCGACATTGTGGAGTTCTGCTATACCTAAAATAGTAAATCTGCAATAATTGATGATTGGGTGCATTGCTATAGCGCAGGGGGAGTCTTCATTTTTTCATACATCAAACGCGATGGAAACACGTACAGTAAAGCGTGTCGATGAGATAACTGCCTAAATGCAGCGTTTTTAAGTGACAAATCACGTACCGAATCGTTAACGCTATAAGCGCCGCTGCGAATTTGAGGTCAGTCCCATGTGGACGTCGGTATGTGAAAGCAATTGCTCGCTGAAAGTCCTCCTGCGTCCGAAGCTGATTATACTACTCAAGCTATATACCGCTGCACATTCGTACACGTGCAAAATAATTAATAAATTCAACTACGCTGAACAACATTATTTGGTTTGTTGTGCCCAAAACCACCCAAAACGGCCAGCTCAGCCCATCGCCGAACATACGTGTACGATGCGCCAGACGCGACCGTCACCCCCTGCTGCTTATGCGCGCGCCGCCGCGCGGCAGCTCCGGTCCCTAGGCTAACTTTCCGGCGGAGTTTCGTGACCAGAGAGAGTATCAAAGGACCGTGCCAATACTGTAAACACGCATATTGCGCTCAGCCAGACCGAACAATTAGTGGAGCGGCTTTTGAATGCGCACAGGCTGTCCAGCTGTCACCTGAACTTCTTCGTTGATCTGTTGCTGCTCCGTGCTGTGTTGTTGTCGGGCGAAGGGTTAGTCACCCGTCGTTTCGTGTGATTTCTGCAATGCTTGCGCATATAATAAACGAAATCTCTCGTAACACAAAAGACCTAGGTTGGACACGACGCGGTTTAAACAAGTTGGTGTCCACATGTTGTAGCCTACCGACATTACGCGGAAATTGCGAAACGAAACCGCAGCCTGTTTTCTTTATTTCTTGTCACCCTCGGCTTACAAATTTTAGATCACGTTGTGGTGGTGCAAAACGCTTCGTTTACTTGCACAATCAACGGAAATGGAATAAAACTGCAAAGAGGCTGCATAGCGTTTCCCATATCCTTGGACATCAGTGGAGGAGGAGGAGAAAGGTAAAAGAGAAGAAAAGGGAAGAAACGCAGGGTAGAGGAGAAAATTGTGTGTGCGTGGACCATACAGCTGGTTGGAACGTAAAGTGCGAATGGAGGTTTCTAGTTTGGTCGAGCATATAATTCGGGTCTGTTGTGCTCATCCTGGTCGTCACTAACCACGGCCCCAGACTTCGCCCAAGTACAGATCAGCAGGCCGTGAACTGGGTCTCTGATGTCCCATTCGTCTGGAAGTGACCTTCAGCTCGTGAATCTCGGAGTGAGAGCATTTCATAACAAATTGTCAGTGTGAGTGTCATCTTGCCTATCCGCGCAGGAACTTCCAGAAATCCACTCTAGCTTTCTTTCTCGTCGAGGCTGCCGACATCACATGACCTTGTCTCGATTAGCTAAAGGCACACGGCACACTGATTACAATTCTTCTGGCTTAGCGTACTTCCTTCTGTAATCGGGAACTCTAATTCGCAGACTTCGAGGATAGCCAGGGTCAACAGGCTCTGGCAGGGGGTAGTCAGTAGTTATAAATTCGCGCAAGGTACACCACCCTTTTTTCGTCCGAAAGGCGTCGTCCAGTACTTACAACGAAGAGGCAGTACTGCCGGTTGGTTATACGTGGAGTTGGCCGTGGATCTGGTACCAGCAGACATGCGCGCACTTCCACAGACCGCACTTCCTCAGTTCCGGTACGTGACTCTGTCCTGTACGCTTGCTACCGTCCGCCAGTTGGTCCTGATATTTCGCGAATGTTCCGGTTACCATACACGGCATGTTTAGTGCGGCACATAACTGAGCACCGGCTCAATATGCCGTCGTTCCACTAGAGAGGACTCCCAAAACTACAGCGGTGTTCACGTCCATATGATCTTGTCCAATGCTTGGTGGAACGTCAGTGTCAGCCACACCCTATAGTGTGCACGTTGTGCACTGCACTGTTAGTTCACTGCGCAGTCCTTTTCTGCGTTCAGAAACGACTTCCATGCCCGCAAGTTCACAACAGAATGGGTGATAGATTCCGAGCGCCTTGAAGCTACTGAACAGATGCGTTAGTGAAGACAGACATAACTAAAGCGCACAATACTGACATGTAACTAAAGGCCGAAACGTTGACATGCGAGCATCCAGGTCTTGTAATATTTGCTTCATCGTGCGAGCAACTACACATGTATAACTTTCTGAGGTACCACTAAGGTATTACTGGCATCATATGCTCACGTTCATCAGTGTCCGCCCTGACGCCCCCATTGTGTAACGGTGTGAGGAAGACGGCACGGTGGGTGTGCCGTGCCGCCGGTTTTTGACGCTTCTGCCATCCCAGTGCTCGCTCATGACATCGTAACGCTGAGATTCATTTCCCAATCTGAGGGAACCACCATTTCTATCCATTTATTTGCCGTACTTCGACCTGGGTCCCAAGTGCTCCGATTCCATTTAAGCTTCCATTCTGATTCAACTTCGATCCTGAATAACTTTTCTCAGCCGAAGCATATGTGCACACTTGGCCATCAAATTGTCCGCTGTACCTTATTGTACACTAAACGATATGGACGTGTCTGAAATCTGCCCCAACCAGCTCCATCCGCTGCCCGAAATTCCAAATGCTTAGAGTCTAGGGGACCGCACTTGATCCGCGCTCCTAACCACGTCATAGGACGAGGGGATACCCAGTGCGGTTCAAATAACTATTGTAAAGTTGTCCCATGAATCAACAGACCCCCCTTCCCGTTGACATCCTACTGATGAGTGCTAAAAGCGCTGCCAGGTTTCCGGCATCCAGTGTAAAAGAAAAGATTTCACTGTACAATCTATCCAGAGCCACTATTTCTTTTTACAAGCATGATCCTTCCACATTTCTGTGGCTGCGACTGGGAATTCCAAGACAAATAAGTTTCATCTACTGTCCCCCGAGAAAATGAGCATCGTTGAACAAACAATAAACAAAATTTGGGGCTGGGCTACGATGCCCGTGCTCGTGCTCCCGTGTCATGGTCAACGTCGGCCTCGTCGTCTTCCGGCCACGTGCAGCGGTATATCATTTCCAGCGGCCAAATTACGGTGAGCTAGTCAAATTGTTGTTGCTTTTGACGACACACTCGATGAGAGGTGGCAGCACTGCGCTGCCCATTCTGAAGCGGCGTACGCCACGGATGACCATTCCTGACAAAAACTCATGTGCCGAGTCAACGGCTTAACATCTATCGGCTTAATCTATCTTTTTGTTGGTATTGGTTCGTGATATGTTTTTCTAGTGCGTGATCGAGCCTGATTTTCGATTTTGGGTGGCTCTATTTTGTAAGGGAGCGGAATCTCGAAATATAGCTTTTCCCAAACCTTTCGACGACGATATAAAAATTTCTGAGTCTAAAACGCAAAATCTGCTTCGATCAGGCACTAGATCTAAGCATCCTCTTCCATTTAAAAGCAATTGCACGGAGATCAACCAACTTTTCGCGGCGCTACGGGAGTTGAAAAATGTATGGGGATTCCCATAGAGCATCGTCGGTGGTGATGCACCGCCTTAAGACATATCACACCTAAGCTGTATAGCATAGTCTTCGTATTCTTTCAGAGACAAATCAAATAAGAAAGTTAAAAGTCTCAATAATTGTGTTACACCACACACACACAGAACAAGAAGAAACGTACACAACAGCAGAAGCGTCGTCGTTACGCGAATGCTGCACAGCCGCCAGCATCTTTTCCGGTTTGCTCCCAGAGGAACGATAAATGATGTACCGCAGGAATGTCCACCAAATATTGCGCTGTGCATGTCTCCGAAGGACTGTAGCGAATCCAATCGTCGTGCTTCAATTTGCTCAACTCGGTACACATGTGTGAGAATGAAGTTTCTTGTTCATTCTTCGTTCCTGCGCAGGGAAGAAACGGTGGCAGGAGAAAAGAGGCGAACGGGAAGGAACATGAATGCAACGGCCACAAAGGCCGTCCGAATGAATAATCTCCGGAGTCGTCGTAAAAAGCCGATCGATGAGCATGCCCCTTTCATTCCCAGTTGTTTCCCTGGCCGCTGCTGAGTGATTGAGAGCGCAATGGCTGTTGTCACGAGTGTGTTGATGGCTTCCTCGTGAAGGCTCCCGAGAAAATAGTCATATGAAACGTGCTCATAAGCAGACACGTATGTGGGTCTATACGAAGGGGGGGGGGGGGCTATAAATAATGACGGCGGTGGATTGTTAAGTTTTACTATTTACGGTTCTTTTTTTTTTTGTGATAGACAGTAGCACGAATAACGTGGGGTCTGCGAGTTCCGTAGCATGGAAAGCTACAATGCAGCACGCATATGGGGATATTTAAACCGGCTTCAGCTTCTTTCATGCAATCTTGCATCTTCTTGGGTTCCACGTGACCTTATTACGCCTATTCCTCGAACGTTGCCTGCTGAAGAACTGCTGGCTAAGTCCCAATGTGAATGAAACAGCTTTTGTTTTTCAGTTAGGCTTTCATCGACAACTAGTCTTTCGTTTAATTTAGCTCTACTTTATTAGTTTACGCCTAAATGTATCACGAACTTGGAAAACATTGTCCCGGAATGCGTGATGCTGCAACCACTTCAATTTCAAATGACTATTTCCACAAGGATCATGAGCGTACAAAATGTTTATGTTAAAAAGCAATGCATCCCGCACAGTCTACTAGATTCTTTCGGAAATCGATATTCTTGACGGTGCGATTCCCCGAGTTGGGTTTCAAAAACTGTCCGAACGAAAGGCAAATTACATTCGTATAGCACGGCGATATGTAATTAAACGATGTATCAGTTGCCGCTCATCGATATGTGACACAGCTTCTTATTATTATTTTTAACGCATAAGAGAACAGCAGGTGTGGGAGAGCGCGGTTATATCCGCCCACCGCATCCGCGCGACATCCTATAGTTTGCGGTTAGAAATAAAACGCTTCGAAATCCGCGCGGATGAAATGCGGCAAAAACCCGCATTCATCCAGAAACGCACTGCTGTATCTCCAGACGCTCCCGAGAGCGTCAGTGCTCAGGCTTATTTAGGGTCAGGCCCAGTGCTCAGGCTTATTTCCCATAGAGCTTGTCTACCAGCTTTCCTGCTTATATGCCGTTTTATCAATCTCCCTGTATGGTTCATGAGTGCGCCATCTCTAGCATTGCTGTGCCTTCACCTGCTACTACTGGACATCTCTGAATGACGTACGTTTCTTAGAAGGGTTGTATGTTGAAGGTGAAAACGTTTGGAACGTAACATTGTCGTCATGTAGAGTGTTTCCTAGAAATACAATGGTATCGGATGCGCAGATGTACTCAGTACCCGCGGATGCACCTATTTCAACAGGCATGTTTGCGGATGCAGCCCTTATTGCGCCGATGCGGATGGTGTAAACCGCGCATCGATCTTCTCCGCGCTTACTCTATGTGCATGCTTATCCATTGCTTAAAAGTTGTCTCGACTGTCCCGATTTCATCACGAAGAACGTCTATGCCTTCTCAAACATCAAGGGATCCGCCGTAGCATTGCTAACCACCACATACCTCTTCCCACACACAGTGCACGTACTCACAGAGGCGCGAAGCAGAAACCACCCTTCGCAGTCGCGACGTCTAAGCACACACCGGCAATCGCACGGGCGAAGTGTGTGGCATTGAACAAGCCCAATCGACCGAGAACAGTGTGGCCATGCGGCTCAGCTGTTGAGCGCAAGGCAGCTGGAACAGCTCACGCGACCTCACTTAATCCCCTCTAGCTCTCATCACCAGGTGGAACGCGGCGTGAGAGATGCGCGTCCCTCATCCAGCCAACATATACAACAAAAAGAACGCGGAGAAACCCCACCCCGCGGATCGCTCTGCTGAAGGGCCAATCGGTCTGTTTGTTGATGCGGTGAATCAGCCGTCAGTTTTTCCCGTCTACTTTTATGTCTGTTTTGTTATGTACTTGATCCTCCCGATAGACGAATAACGACTCTCGGCTATGGCCGCTGTTTCCCGCTGCGATGATGTTTGTGCGTCGAAATGTGTTCGTCGACGAAACTAACCATGTTCTGTTCACGTGAGAATACGAGAGGCTCCGCGCTATCCGAGTACAGGAAAACGAAGGATTATTAGACGGAGCCGTTCTTGCAGAGAGCCGTCTGTGTAGCACTCACGTGCTCTTAAAGGAGCAATGAGGTGACATTTAACATCGCTCGGAATCCTGCCTCGTTTGTCGCAGCTGTCCACCAGGAGTCACCATGCAAAATATTATCGCGCTGTGTTGTATTACAGCTCCGCAATCGAATTTACAAAAAACAGTCTGAGAAAGCTGTCGCGGAAGGCCGACACGATGCTCTCGTGACGTACTGAAGGCTCCGTGCCTTGTTTCTAGTGTTTTTTCTTCGCAGCTTACGCGCTGCTTGTACATGCTTGAGCTGTGCCGCTGTACGTCACTGGTCACTTGAGGGGATTAGCTTACGTCACGACGTCCTCTGGTTCTGCGATGCACTCTTTTCACGAGGAGAAGGATTTTCTAATGGTGTGCGGAACAGAGCCCTGACGCTCGCTCTGTAGGTCACCTACGCTCATCGTTCTTTCGCAGCAACTGATTTTATTCGTAGGAGAACACTCTGCACCGAAAAAATCATTTTTTTTTTGGGGGGGGGTCACCTTAGTGCTTCTTTAACACACAACTTCACAGCACACACGCTGAAGGAGAATCGTCGCCTGACAGTGTAATAAAAGTGTGAAGAGAGCCCGACAGTGTAATAACTAGAGCGCGAATAAATGCGCACTAAAAAATCGAGAAAAATGCAATCAGCTCTGGATTCAAAGTCTTCGAAATATGCAGTAAAACGCGAAATGCTTCGAACATTTCCAATATTTTTCGTTGTTCTTGGTATGAAAGCGATACAGTGAATGTACATTTGTCGAAAGTTGAGTATTTTATTAAACAATGAGGTGACATTTAAAGTGGCTTGAAGCACGACCTCATCTGTCAAGTCATTCATTGAGAGCCGCAGTGCAAAATAGTTTCACTGTGCAGTCTACTGTCACTGCGCAAGTGTAAAAAGAAAACAGTCGAAGAAATAAGCAGAGGACAGCCCACACGATCCTGGAGTCGACCTTTACCTGCGAATCTCAACACTCCGTGTGCACTCCATGTAATATCGTCTGAGCTCAGTGCTCTGGTAATTTATGGCACAAAGGACGCTAATACAGGGGTACTGGCACTCGAAGCAACTGCTACTCACAATGCATCAGCAATGCAGTGCCAAGGAGCGGTTTCTTGAACACAGTTGGCACATTTAAATGTGCTACCTTCCTGGCATTCACTAAAAACATGGTTTCCAGCACACTGTAGACAGGCAACACCACGATCACACGTGGGTTTTATGTGCCCAAAGCGTCCGCAAGAGGCTTTGGCCTGAAGACACTCACAGGACATTTGACAATTCCAATGTGCACAAAGTTGGGAAGAGGAACCGATGTGTCGATAGCTGTGTGTGTGAACTTTTGTTTTTCGAAAGCAAAATTAAAGAAGAAAAAACGACATCCTTGTCGTGACGTCGAAAAATCGTCTTTGTTTCTTTTTCGTCAGAAGTAAGCCCACGCGCTGCCTATACCCGCCAGAACCGCGTGGGACGAGTACCTGCCAGGGGACCATGCTACGTCACGACGTTTCCTCATTCTCTGATACGGTCTTTTCAAGAGCGCAGCATTTTTCAATAATTTGCGGAAGAGAGGCATCACGCTCGCGCGCGCTGCAGGTATCAGAGCACCTAATTTTTGAACAGCGACTCATTTTATTCATTACAGAAGGCGTCGCAGCAAAAAAAAAAAAAAAAAAAAAGATGGTCATCTCAGTGCTCCTCTAAGAATCATACGGTAAGATAAGGTCGCCTTTGTTCAGGAACAAACAGCGAAGAAGAATTGCGCAACATATATAAATCATGCATCCGAAGGCATTGCTTTCAGCACTCCACCACAGTGTAAATAAAAATGCGAAGGCTGCCCGTCTTTGTAACGGTAAAGAAAATGTAGAGGGCAAAGTACGGCCCGCCGAACATGCACGCACACCGAACGCACTCCGACGCAGGCCGGGGGCTCGACCTTTGAGCCTCGCTGTGAGAAGAGATTACGGATATTTGTGGGCATCGTGCGCTCCGCTCCGCTTTGACGCTGAAACTACTTGCTTCGTTCAATGGAGAAGCCAGCGTGAGTGTTCAAGGCCATACCCGGCCGATACACAGAAAATACTCCAATCTGAGCGGAATTTTCGCGAAAGAGTACGAAAGATTTCACGGAACCCGCAAAACCTAAAAAATGAAAATAAAAAATAACAAAGAAGAACAAGAACGAGAATGCTTTCGCGCCTCGTCACCTGTAATTATCGCAAAATATGCAATGTGCGGCATTTTCATGCGAAATATGCGTACCATATAGGGACCCTGCGACACCTAAAGGGGGCGCGCTGCTTCGTCGCGACACGCCGCCAGTGGCGGTCCTGGAAGTATCCGACGTGATACCAGGCCGCCCGTTGAATGCTTCTGAAGTGGAACCGTAGCTTGTGTGCGACCGCCGTAATTAGAAGGGCTAATATTCTAAGTGTAAACAATGTGGAACGTTTCTGAGGCGCGAACGAATAGAATGGAGACAAACAGCGCGGAAGCAATCACCGTATTTATAATGTATCTAAGAGTGCGGAAGAAGAACAGACACTGGCGTCTGTCTGTATCAAAACACCTGTAACTGATACGTCTAGATGATTGTTAGTTGACGTCTCACGTCTGGCTTGCTAGCGAAGGCTATACAGGGTGTCTTTTTTAATACAGATTTTTCATTTAAAAAAACTATAAGGGCTATAGGCATCCTGTTTTCACTTCTATCGTCTCTGGGCCTGCAGACGTTCTTAGTCATCTGTTGCTCAACCGTCGAATGACTAACTACCTAAAAAGCGTTAATTAACTTATTAGTTATAAAAGCGACGAAGTTGTCCCAACGAGGATATCTGTTCCATTCGGTGACCTCATATCGTAGCCGTTTTCATAACAAAAATCAGTTCGGTAGATTGTCCGCAAAAAATGTGTGAAGGAACACCATTTTTTTCTTTATGTTATTCATTTCGCATCTTCGAAGACCCGTCTTTCCTTCACCCCCAATGCGAGAGTGTGAAAGAGCACATTGTCGCCTCTTGCGTCCTGGAAAAAGATTAAACGAAAACAGAAAATGGAACCCAAGATAAGGGCGGTTCCTATAGCGTTCCCCATACATGTCTTTTTGTTTTGTTTCCGCAAGTTAAAGCTCATCTTCGACGCATGAGGCGGCGCTGTGCTCCTTCACCCTCTCACATTGGGAGTCAAGGAAAGACGCGTCTCCGAAGATGCGCAATGAACGAAATAAAGAAAAAAATAGTTTTCCTTCGCGGTTTTTTTGCGGACGATCTACCGAACGGATTTTTGTTCTGAAAACGGCTACGATATCAGGTGACCGAAAGGAACAGATGTTCTCGGTTGGGACAACTTCGTAGCTTTTATAATTAAAAAGTTAATTAATGATTTTTAGGTAAATAGTCATTCGACGGTTGAGCAACAGATGGCCAAGAATGTACGCCGGCCAGAGATGACAGAAGTGAAAACAAGATATCTATAGCCCTTATAGTTTTAATGAAAAAATCTGTATATAAATAAAAAAACTTGTGTACATGCATTTCTCTGACTCCAGCCACTGATAACATCATGTTTTTGACTGAGTTTTGTATTCCTTTCGTCGTCTTTGAACACACATAGCTTCGTCACTGAACTCTACATCGTGCATCCGTTTTATCCATACAAATAAACACGTGATGTCACATCTTATTGTCTCAACTTGTACTGCAGTTTTTCCTGTATCTTCAGATGCAACAGTGCTAAAGAGATCCTCAAAGAAGAAGTATGAGTTTTTACCTCGGCTCTCGCTGTAGGCTTGCGGCACGACAGTTGTGAAATGGTCGGTGCGTAAACTGAACTTCTGAACTAAACGTTTTGGACAGCGTAGAACATCTGTTCTCACTATGAGACTCGTCAACCACGGCTGGGAACAATAGCTCTGGGCACTAGCGACGAAACACCTCAATCATTAGGGAGTTTTAGTAGACCGTTCCGTAACGCACGGAACGTTAACGAAGAGTACGTAGTTCGCTACCGTGAAACGGATAACAAGACAGTTTTAGCAGATCGTCAGGCAACGCTACGAACGGTACGGTAAGAACTGTGTTGCCATCCAACGGTGATAACCTGAATTACCATTCCCTAGTTGTCTAGGTATCTGTTTCCGAACGAACTGCCTAATATAACTACGTTTTCGTGCTCTGTTCTTGTTTTCTTTGCGTTTGAAAATTAGTTTGTTGTTCCACCAACAAACGAAAGGACAACGGACACTCCCTGCAGGTCAGTTCATCGGTATCACCCGCCGTTATGGCGGACGCTGTTGCTCACTCGGACTTGGTTGGCAGCATCCAGAGGCCAGAAGTTCGTGTGTTCGAGTGGTACAAGGTATACCGCTTCTTATAAGAAGAAGATGTAGTCCCTCGTACTGAGGCGCAGTCTCGCGGCCTTCACTTCGAACACAGTCGAGGAGGAGTTGCAGGCAGTCATGTTGTTTTGTGCAACGAAAAGGACGGAACGCAAAAAGATGAGCCGATCGTTCCAACGTGAAACGCGGAAGCCACGTTTCCGTTCCTGCGCACGCGCTCTTGCTCACGTGGAGAATAGCGTTCCTTCCGTTCGCTGCGTAACGATCTACTAAAACGCTCTATATTATCTCGAAATAAGTTGCCGTTTGGTCGGTCCATTTGACGGTGATACAGTATCCAGAGACATTTCACCGTCACGAAAGTGGCATCTGTAAATCATTGATCATTTGTTTCAGTTTCATCGAAACTATAACAAAAGAAATAGAATATATTCGTTCATGTTGTGAACACCTCATGCAAGGGCCGAACGCTATTAGCAGCGAGTCTAGTGCTCTCAGTGGTATTGGAAGCATAGAAATCACGAGAAGTTAAACATCTGGTACTTAATGAATTGTTCTTTTAGGTGCTGCCTGCTCGCACTTCACATGTAAACAAAGCTGGCTACCCGGCGGCTATGACGCAAGCTACTTTCTCCGGAGGCCGCATTGCGGCGCCGCCAGTTTGTCGCACAGTCCCCATAGAACCATTCGAGCCTCTGCTGAACCAAGGCCAAAAGCGCTTTTCCATCGTCCAGATGCGAATCCATATGCAGAAGGGTTCATTTGCATGGGAATCCCCGCTCATTGTAATAACCTGTGATTTGTGGAAAGTGCGCGCCTCACGCCTTTCTGTAACAATTAACACAGCTGCTTAATCGTTACAAAAAGGCCTACGCCGCTTGTTTCCAAATGATCATGGGAGAGAAGGAAGTCAGGACAATAGTTGACGAGGAGCGTCTTACGCGGCGAAGGTTCGATTTGCGAGTGTACGAATTGTGTATCAAGCTATGACAGAGCTGCGTTTCCGATCCTCTACGAGCCGCTCGTTGGCGCGAGCAATCCAGCAAGTTGTATAGTGTGGCAAAGCACCTTTCGTTTTCAACCCTTATCAGCAGCAAGCTAACACGTACCGGCTTACTTTGTAAATTGTTGTAGTGTTCCAATCTGGATTACAACTACAGATGTTTCGACATAATTTCCTGACCTATACCTCACCTGATGTCCGATGCCGAATTGAAGGTACCGTGCGTTATCGTTATTAGTGAGCTTTAGAATATCGTACGCTACCGTCTTTGCTTATGTAAGTGATAGCGTTGCTCGTACAGCGCACGCGCAGGACATAAACAGAGCTTTGCGCATTGCGCAGAACCACCACGACGTACTTACGTAAAGGTGTCAGCGTACGATATACTAAAACTCACTATTATTTGAAGCTGGCGCGCTCCAAACGCCACGTGGCGACACGTTAAACCTGTTCCTCTAGGCTGGGATTTCAAAGAAACGACACGACTGGTCATCACGCAAGAGCTCGTGACGAATCACAACAAATCACATACATGTACTTAACGCCCGGTACGGAATTAAGAAAAGTTGAGCGTCGAGCCCCTGACCTCCGTACAGATATTTGTAGAATATTCTTCGTCGACAGCGCAAACATAAGGACATCCGTGCCTACGCTTTGCACCCTTATATAGAACGACCTCATACGCGCTATTGGGCAGTTTCGTCTAGTGTACTGGATGTTTGTTTATTTGTGCTTTCCCATATGAGCTATAATTTCCAATATCAAAACGGGAAGTTTTCACGCGTAACGTTCGCGAAAGCAGCCATACATGATCGCACAAAGGGCGATATTTGTAAACCACAGAAACTGGTGCACTCTTATATTTGGAAACGGCGCAGCGACTCGTTTGCATTGCATTTGTTTCATGTTTATCTTTCAGGGTGTGCTGGGTCATTACCATATGTCCTTTTATGGCCTTTCTCTCCGTCTTTGTTATCTTCTGCGAAGGAAACAGAACGGAATAATGTGTACACGGAGGACACAGCGGGAGATGACATTTTGTTTGCGTGGGAATCGTGCGCAACGCACTTTTCTTTGATGTCCTCATATATGAACGATATATTGATCCCTTTGCGTTGGGTGCACGTGCGCTCCGACCACAGTATTTGTGCAGCAGTACATGCGGGGTGTACGTCGACCACACCGGAGATTGCTGCTATAGAATACTGCGCTTCATTTCTTTCGAAATTTCATATTGACTATTACATATATATATTATAAGTTCAGCGTTCGCATTTAGAAAACGACACACGCGTAAAAAGGTGACGACGGTGAACTAACCGACTGCCGTCAACTTTCTTCGCTTTTGTCGCTCAAATGAATATGGATTTCACTATATTTGTACTGACACGAAAGCTCTGTGGCCGCCAATGTAAGTCGAGTTTACACTGTATCGTGTACAGTGTATCGCGTATCGCTTACGGCAAATGGATTCTTCTAGCTGCCGTTTCGTATGGCTTCAAAGATCAAGAGCATATCCTGCTCTATTGCCCATACTCCGAACCTTCCAGTACTGCACTTCAAATATTCAGTATCAAATCCAGCTCATCAACGCCATGCCTAGGTGCACTGCCAGACTTCCTGGTTACTGTGGGCCTTCAGTCCTTCATGTGAAGTTTATTGTAATATTTTATCATATTGTCACCATACCGTATTTTATATTATATTATATTTTACGATAATTTACCGTATTGGTAAACGTGCTAGAATTAGGCCTGCGATGAAGCAGCACCGCAAAGCTACGTGCGCAATTATATCCTATGGGCGAGGCATGTGGATTTCGAACACTTGAGTGAACACAAAAAGTTTGGGAACTAGAAATTTTCAAAAAAATCCAACCTGGCCCAGCTGACAAATCCCAGCGCAGCATACCTACTTGATGTGGATCATCGCGTTGTTTTGGCGCTGGAGTACTAGTGACATGTCTCGTTAAGAGTTTATTTTACTCTAGCAGCTATAGCTGTGAAAGTAAGTTATTCCTATTACCAGCGAAAGTTAAATTGCCTACACTATGCTACCTACGAACAAATTGCCTATCGTTTCAGACTCTGTTCGACGCCGTGGCTTCCAACTCGCGAAAGATTCTGTGGATGTTACATAATGCGGCGTGGCCCTCGCGGTAATGGGGCAGGCTAATGGCGATCGAATATGCAAAAAGTGGCGTCATCAATCAGTGCATAAAATCTTGCTGGTCTGAAGTAAGTAGCGTGTCCGATATTACACGTTAACGACTCATGTGGTGTTGCTGGAAGTCGGGAAAATCCGCGCCGACATTTTCTCTTTGGAAAATCTCGCATAGTGTAATCTACGAGTGTGAATTTTTAATAGATTATGGAGGAATAATTTTTCTGTCGTTTGGCAGGATTTCCGTAGTCGTGGCTCCTCAGGACGCAGAGATGCTGTTTTTTTTTTTTTTTTATTCCGTGTTAGCGCCGCGAAGCAACTGTGGCTATGAGCGGCGTGCAGACGTGCACAGACGGAGAGAGGACTGCAGGAAGGAGTGGGAGAGAGAAAGGGGTTAGTATGCGTCCTGGGCCGACTTCAGGGGGAACTGTGCCGACATTCGCCTGGCAAGTCTTTGGAAAACCCAGGGAAAACCTCAGACAGCACAGCCGGTGAAAGGATTCGAACCCGTGTCACCTCCCAGTCTCGGCGTTGAAAGCGATCATCCTAACCACTATGCCACGGGAGCTGGTGCAGAGATGCTGTGGATGTTTCATAAAGCTACATGGCGTTCACAATAAACGAATCGTCTAAATTCCGTCCGGATATGCTGGAGCCGGGGAAATTATCAATGAATATAGCAAGTTTCGTGGGCCTTTCGTCGGGCAGTGCATGCGTTCAAACGACTTTGTCCCCAGGTCCAGCCCCTTTCGGAGCAGTAGGTGAGAACGGGGAGAGTTGTCACGCTAGTCAGTTGTCACACTCGCTACTTAAAGAAAACGAAGCAGAGCAGATGAGCCCTTTTCCTGAGCTGTTTGTTAGCGGCACGAGTACCAAAGAAACTTCCATTGTCGTGGAAAGTATGGCAAGATGCATACAACACAAAGCTTGTTCCAGTGACGAATGGGCACCATTTTGCGTTCTGGCAATTTTCTATTTCTTTTTTTTTCTCTTCTGGTGCCTCTCTACAGCCATCGGTTGGTCGACAAATCCTGCGACATGGCTGCCAACCCCCCCCCCCCCCGCCCCCATCCTGGGAGCACAACCAACCAATCCGTCAACACACCTACACCCACACCTTGGGCGCATTCGCAACGTGCCTCGGATATTCAACCGTGAAATTGAAATAAGAAATGGCCGGGGCAAGCTACAAACAAAGACGGCAAAAAAAAAGGACAGAAAGAAGCTTCCAACTGCGACTTCCTGAAGCTATTGACATAATTCAATGCAATCTCTTGTTTATTATTGTTTTATTTTTCCCCGTCCCCGACTTTCACAGGCGTCAGATTCAACTTTGTCTGGAATAACATTCAAGCCAACTTATTCTAGTCATATATGTATGGTACGTATATATGCATGTCGACTGGAACAAAATGCACTGCAGCAGGTGTGGACCAACTGATACATTGTCAGTATTTCAGAGGAACAGTGCTGCTTTTGACCGCCACTACAGCTAAACGCGTTTCTCGCTAAAGGTTTTTGATTTGATTTGGAGTTTTTTGGCGCAAGAGCAGCTCTGGCCATGCTGCGCCAAAACAGTGGTTAAATATAGCAAGCTTCTATATAGTTAACAATTAAAAGCTGCGACTATGGCAAGTATCTCGCTAGAGATACGTTACATGAACAAATGGTGGAGATGGAATATCTTTATTCACATGAGAAATGTTAGAGAAAGCATGGTCGTCTGTGTTGTTTGAGTGTGTTATGCGTGAAGCCCATTTAGAGATAAATTTTAGCCAGACGCGAGGTCGCGTCCCTATTCCTATAGAAAATACTTGGTCCATTACTCGTTCATGGATTGGACCGATTCATAACTCGGTCGCGTTCATAATGTGTGCTATAGAGCGGTGCAGTTTCATAAGTGAATGTCCATCTTCCATGTGGTTATATTAATTATAACGCCTCTGGCTTATAATATATTATGTTCATATTTGTGACATCCAGGAACGGTTACGTTTGGTGACCTATCTAGAGACATTTCTAGCTACATTGACCAGGCTTCATCTAACGACTTTTAGAGATCTCCAGCGAATCATCAGTTGGAGCGTTCTGTAACCCTGGGTCGACAGTACCTGACCGGATGCGGCAGTTTATCGAGTTTATCGACAATGAAGTTTTGTTCTTGTTCCGTTGTGCATACGGCTGCGAATCAGCGCATTAAGCGCATCTGCGTGCGCTTAAACCTGGCGAGGCAAGTCCCTGATCGGTGTTGGGTGCCCCGCTGCCAAGTACCCCGCGCTAATGTAGCGCGACTTGCAGTACTCTTCAGTGCGTGGTGAGGTGATGTGTCCGACCTAGCACTTTGACGGCAGTGAATAACAACGTATCCATCATCGACATCTGCGAAGGCCGCACAGCCTGGAGTCACTGACTGGTTGTGGTGAGACCTAGAACAGGGAGCATGCACGTGATCTCAGAACACACGGATTTTGTCTTTGACGACCCTAGGTTATCCGTTGTAGTGATAGCAATTACAAACCCTCTCGGGGGGTGCCTAGTCACGACCGTACGTCAAAAGGTGCGAAATACGTATAAGCACGGTCCTTCAATACTCTTTATGATCAGGAAACTCCGTTCGAATACAATAGACTAGGTCACATAGGGACAATTGCTCCCGCTTGGGGCGATCGCGTCGTTCGGGGGGAGACACCGTCGTGGAGCAGACGACGTTTCCGCAGCACTGCGTGTTTTCAGGGAATATTTGATAAGCTATTTTTAAAGTTCATTTTGTGTTCATAGCAGAAACATCGAAAATTATGTCTGGCGGAATGAGAGCCAGGGGATACACATGCTATAAATCGTATGGCTCGATCGTTTTCGGCGAGGAAATATACTTATATTGTTTTTTGATGTGGTGCCATGCACAAGGCACCACATCATGCACCACGGCTATGTCACTGATACCACGTGCCATGCACAAGGTCTAACGCATCGTAGAGAGCAATGTTTACACACTTTGGGAAGAGATGATGGGAAAACGTGTTGTGAGAGATCACAACAAAACCAGCAGTCACAATGATTGTTGCCTCCTGAATGTAGTTTGGACGAATACTCTGTAATTACGGAGGGAACGATATGTTCGTTTGCCGATTCTAACAAAATTCAAGCTGAGTTATTAAATTAACACGATAGAATTTCCTCTTGATGAAGTGTGGCCTGATAGCACTTTCCAACTATAGAATTTGGCTGACAAGATTCAGATGTCAAATCATGACGTTGTAGATAGCCTCGGCATATGAGTCAGATCAGTTCCAGGACATTTCACTGAACACGCTATTTAAAATGGTGGAACGGAGCTTCATTTGGGTGGTCAGAAGGAAATTTTGGGATTGCCCAAAAACTACATTTATGAGAACAACACGGTGGTATCTGGTAACAAGAAAAAAGAAAACTGGAAAGAGATAAGCAGTGAGAAGGAGAGAAAATCTATTGTGTTACCCTTTCTCTTCAAATTCACTATGAAGACAAGGAAACTATATATATTAAAGGGACCATGAAAGGATTTTTGACAAGCCCACGATCATTTTTAATTAGTTCCCCTGTACTAAAGCATTCACTCTGTGAAATATGAAGTTGAAAATCGTACAAATAGCGAAAATATTCTATATTTACCACAAGCGTGAACGGCAGCTGCTACGGCCCGCCTCCGAGGCGAACTGGCCGTGACATCATACACAGAACATGTTGCCGATTCGCGGACGGGCTTTTGCGAGCAAAGTGCAAAATTTTCAAATAAGCTTGCATACTTTGTCATGAAATATGTTTTAATTTGACTTGCAGAAACGAATGTAACTAACCGTTGACACAGAATCCTACGAGAAATGTAATATAGCCGTTGACCATACGTTGACTGTCAGCATGGTTACCGGAGCAGGTTCCGCCATAGTTTTCCTCTTTGAACTTCTTCTTCGTCAGAACATACCTTCGTCGGTGACATTTTACGAGCTGCTGCGTACCGAACGATCCATAGACGCTGTATGTGTCGCATAAGCTCTTCCTCAATTGCTGATAATTTGCCTTTCGCCATATTTCAAGTGATTTCGACGGGAGATATACGACGTCGTTGTTGTCCAAACCGAAACCATGCATCCACGTGATTCGGCGGGGTGTGTCTTCCTCGTCGTTCACAGTTGGCTGAGAGGATTGGATGGCGATGACGTAAGCCCACTTCGAAGGCATATATCCAGCGGTCACGCCCTGCTATTTTTGTCTGATAACTGCGCCCTCGTTGTACTGAATACAGTTAAAAGTCGATGTGTGTACGATAGTGATGGATCATGAGAACGGTTTCTCGCAGAGTACTCGGAATCCTCGAAAATCATTTCATGGTCCCTTTAAGCACTATAGACTGCCATGATTGGGCTCTAGAGTCTGTAGTTTATGGTCCGCAGAAGCTTTTGACGCATTGCAGAATCATTGCGGGAAGAAACAAGAAAAATGAATAGACAAAAAGAGAAAAACATCATTCCCCCGCCTGCCTGCTTCCGGTGCAGCAAAAACTAGGTATGAGCGGACTTCGTTTACTAAACCGACTCGGCATTACATCTTTCCCTCCAAGTTGTACCCTAAGACATGTTATTGTATTGATATCATGTTGAATGATATATCTTTGAAAATTTTACGGTTCTTAGTGTTTGTTGCTACACATGTCACACAGTGATCAACTTGAAGGAGCTCAAGAAACTATGCTAATCGTAGTACATCTCCAATAAGGCTATTAGCGAATGTTTTCTGTTTATACCCGTATACCAAGTCATCGCTTTTTTGTAGACAAAGAAAAATACGTTCATTCGCAGTCCTCGTCAAGTTAAGGCTCCCCTTCCATGAACAGCATATAGCCATCACGAAATGATGCACGCTCGAATCAGGCGAAGTCTCCTTTATGTGTGTAGATCATTTTTAAATACGAACAGAGTGAAAAGATTGCAATGAACTTCAAGGATATTTAAAAAAGAACCCCTGCTTATGCACTCAAAGCGCATGCACAAAGAAAGAAAATGTGTACACTTCCAAGCACCCATAGAAACACTATGCAATCCATACGCGTAGGCACCGGCGGACACGAAAGCCTCCCCCCGAACGATCGCCGCGCCACCACGCTCCGCTCGGCTGCCGACATGGAGTTCTCGGGCGAGTTTCGTGACCAGAAAGAGTATTGAGTGACCGTGGTATCAGTGAAATAGCCGTTGTCACATCCTCCTCCTCCTCATTTAAACGTACATTTAACATGGAATACAATGACATCGCCAGATTGGGAAACACTTCCCTGAGTCAGAGGAATACCGACACAATACGAAGAAAACGACACTACAGTTGAGCCTTCACTCTTAGAAATGGATATTTTATCGTGTCTTCTACAGACAGCCGAAATACGGTAATTTTGGGGTTTCTACGTAGAGGCCACGCAAAAGCGCGGGGGATGACGTCGCATCGCGTGGTTTCCCTCGTAGAAGCCACAAAAGTGGTGTCTGTTTTATGCTTCACAGTTTCCTCCCTTCCCGGTCGTTTCCCCCTCCCCGCCGGCTCCTGCTTCCCCTCTCCCCCGGCGCAGGCTTGGCAGGCAGGCTTGCAGTCAACAGAATTCGTTTCAAAGGGGATTGAAGACTTTATTTTTGCAAAGTTGTGAAATTGTGGCAGTGATACAGTGAATATTGACTAGACTAGCAAACTATGCAAAATACCCTGTTCACAGAGAAATGACTCAGAGAAAATAAAAATGAATAAGAACCACACATAGTCAAAATATCACATATTACACGAAACGGGCTCGACGTCGCTGCTGCGAAACTATTTGCAAGCTTGAAACTCGCTACGAAACAAGTTTCGCTGGGATGCAGACCTGTTTGTTGCTCAGGGCATATGATCACCAGCGGCTCTACATCTCTTTGTGCGCTCTGTTGATAGGGCAGTTGTCACCCGTTGTGCAGGGTTTCCTCCATGCTTCCCATCCTGGTCTCGAATCGGAATTCTGCTTCAAGACATAACCGTGACAAAGTAAATGACGACAAAGACGCATTACAAAGTGGATAGCAACAACATTAACTGTAATAAAAGTCACTATCGACAACAGTGAAAGGGTACGAACTATAGCTTATACTAAAACGATGATAGGTGAGGCAGCGAGGAGAGAAAAATGGTACATTGGTACCACAGCAGTACCAAGTATTGTGAGCGTAGTACCTTCTCCCCCCGCTCACCATTGGCGGCGCCCCGGTGCCAAGACAGGCCTCCACAGCTCCCCGCATTTGCGGCAGTAGAAAAATAAAATCACGTCACAGTCACGTGGTATTACATCGTCAGGCATCATGACGGATGCCCATTGGCCAAAGGAGGATGCGCGCTCCGGGATTGGTTGACAAAGTTTCGAACTATCTGACAGCTCCCTTTTCGCGGGCAGACTGGGCAGTCGGCCAGGCGGGCAGCTCCAAGCAACGTCGCTGCGTCTCCGCGGCTCGCCGATGTCGGTTGACCAAAACGACCAAAGAGGAAGTGTACGGGGGGTTTGTTCGTGAGCTATAGTGACTCTGGCCATGTACTGATCTCCGATAAAGTGTCAACCTACGGACATTCTTGCCGGGTCGGAACTGGAATGCTTGGTGAGCTGACGTCTGAGGAACACTTTCGAGCGCTGTCGCATTTTCAAATACAGTGACTAAGAAGAGGGTGTTCGTAACGACAAAAGTATTTCCCGTGACTGTGTGACCTACGGTGCATCGCCAGAATGAGAAGAAGATGCTCATCTATGAAACGCACGCACTCGTGGACTTCGCTCGCCTCCAGAAGTAGACTGTATGTGTGCTTTGCAAGTTCGAACTTGATTTGGTTGCTGTCTATTCAAGGAACGAAACGTCCTGTACGCACGGTGAATATATGAGTCAAACATTTGAGTTTATACGTTGCATCAATAAATATGTATTTCGCCTATCAAAAATGTCTTAGTTATTTTGGAATAACGGGCGCCAGGTATGAAAACCAGTAGAAGTCAATGGCAGCCAGGGCCGGCCGAAAGCCGAGCCAAACTGAGAGGTTGCTGATTGGTTG
Organism: Ornithodoros turicata; assembly: GCF_037126465.1. Lineage (NCBI taxonomy): Eukaryota > Metazoa > Arthropoda > Arachnida > Ixodida > Argasidae > Ornithodoros > Ornithodoros turicata. Next base: position 57,984,697 of record NC_088202.1, on the reverse strand, counting down.
GCTGCTAGGCATCACGACGCATTTTCATTGGTCGTATGTCCAGTGTTGCCTGAATTATCTCAAACTATGGACTCTATGGGGAGCTGTGGGCGCCTGGCCAAGACTCGTCCTCTCCCCCGCTGCTGGCCAGAGTGTTCTGCTGCCTTGCCTCGCGTGCGGACGCACGCTCTCCCGTTCGTCAATAAACCAGTTATCATTATGTAGCCACAGTGACTCCAGCCTTATTCACCTTCATCCCTTTATCATTCTCATCATCACTCCATTTCTCATCATCACCCCACCCTCACAGTATGTAGGAGGAGAGATCAAAGCGGTATCTTACTGAATGCGACTGAGATCAACACGCTAGTCAGGCCGAGCTATCCATGACGAACGAATAACTACAATCAAATCGTCTCGCATGCAAGTCGAACGACGCGGCCACTTGTATTACCTTGCACATGGTCGACAGGTGAGTGTCGGCATTGGACGCATGTTCCGGGTAACACTTGTGCCGTGTACCGGCTAATATCTGTCAGTCTTCGGTATGAATCGCACGCAGATTTCCTCCAGGCGGCACGTTGAACACCAGTGAAGTCTCTGCGGCACCCCTCTGCGGCCAGCTGAGACAGAGAATGGTTACTCAAACCACGGTCTAAACGAGCCCCCGAAAGACAAAAACATCCTGCGCCATACACAAACGTTAGCGCTCGTGAAGTCCACGTTTAGAGGCAATTCTAACAGAGCTACAAACCGGATACAGCTGTTAACACATTAGCGTCTCTCGAATGCCTTCACTACTCAACTTCTCAACCATCACCACATAACTTTCGTTGACGTTCTGTCACGACCGCCATGACACTTCTATTCGCACCCGCACCTTCCAAATGCTCGTTAGAAGTGTGGTAAAGTAACAGGTAGCCACTGCAGTAGTAGTGCTGCTACCATAGTTATCGCATTAAAGTTTATTAAACGGAGGTGTCTTATATACCTGTCAAAGAATCCCAGAATCAGCAAAGCGAGGAAACGCTGGCGGCAAGGTATCGAAGAAGAGGTGAGACCAGTGCCGCGCCACCAGCACGTCTGGCCCCGTCGCATAGTTCACGTGACTCCTCGATGCCGGTCTGGTGATCACTCCGAGCGCAGAGAGACCACGACCGCGATACAACAAAAATTCAGACAACACGAAATGGACGTCACGACGTCCGATCCCTGGTCACGTGATAAACGTGTCTTCAACACTGCATGCGCGCAAAAAAAAAAAAAAAAAAAGCAAGACAATTTTTTAAGGCATTTTCTTTTCACCCGGGTCATGTGGGCATCTGTCGTCTAAAACTTCGGCTTTGACCGTGAATCTAGAAGACACGGCAGCTCTTGACGGCACGATATAGAAGACCTATTTCTAAGAGTGTTTTGTGTCGACCTCTTTGTTTATTTTTTAATTATTGTTAATAATAATTGGGGTATATTTACAAGTACGGTGAGTCCGCCCACAGGTTGTGTGGCTACATGCTGCATGTGCCACAGGGTATAGGACGTCGGATAATTAATTTCGACCACCTGGGGTTCTGTGGCAGCAATGTTTACCTCCCCCAGATTGCTACCGTCTTCGGCCGGGATGTGCCGCGACCTTGAGCACAGCAAAGCAGCACGCTTCCGACTCAGCTACCGAGCCCTTTGTTGTTGTTGTTATTATTATTATTATTATTATTATTATTGATGATCTATGTGACAGTGTGTTACATTATGGTGTAACTTTATTTGCTCACTGCAGTGAAACCTGGAAAGCCAAAGTCAATACATTCTAAGACGACGTCTAAAAAGTATTGCCTATAATGTTGCAGCCTTTAGCCATTTCACTGACCTGTTTCGTAGCTCTAGCTTCTTTTCCTTTTTCAACTTATTTCAACATGTAACGGCATATAAGCACTTCCGGGATTCTTCTTATAAGGTACATACGCATAGAACCGATTTCTCCAGATGCAGGATGTTTACGTTTATCGTGCCATTCTCCTTTACGAATTACGGTCGTGGACGTAGATGTTGCTATGTTCCGCGTATCTGTAATCGATTACCTGTTCGTCTCTTATCCATTGATGAAACCCACAACCTAAAAACGGCATTACAGAAACTTTATTATATGAACTGAGACCTTTCTGCGAATCGATATTTCAGACCCCTCTTTAGCTACCTTTATTTATCTTTTCTGTTTGTTTGTTTTCTTCTTCTTCTTTCTTCTGTATTTGTAGCTATAGTTTTTGTCACCTTGATCGTTGTTTCATTTGTTACACTATTCGTTGACTTATCTGTGTCTTATTTCTTGACCTATGACTACTTGAGTCTGTGTGTGACACGCCGCTGACTGCCTCAGGCCCTGTGTCACAAGCCTTCCGGCTTAGACGGGTCTGTTGATTGTATTTTATTGTTTATGTTGCTGGTTAGCAGTATTCTTAGAACCTGTCTCAAAAGTGTTGCTTATAAAAATTGCTCCATGGGGCGTACTGGAGAGCTTTTTCGAGATCTCTGTTTTCCATCTTTCGTCAATCTTCTTAAATCTTCAACTGCACTGAGTCGTGTTTGGGAATCTTCATTCAAGATACCAGTCATGGTGGACCGTTCAACCGGAACGAAGGTGCATGTCTAGTTTAGCGGCGCCACTCGATTTCAAACTTCTAATCTACATACCTGGATAGAATTTTGCATGGTGCATCGTAATCCAAAATAATCAAGCGGCGGTCGGTTCCACGAATTCCTCCAGAGATCAGTTTCCCCGGGAAAGTTTCGGCAGCGGCGACCATGTCATCTCCATGCGCCCATTGTTTACCTATGACAGCTTACGCACACCTCGCACTCTTCCCAGCATGCATTTCGCCTGTTCCCTCTCGCTCGTTGCCAAGAATGCACAATGAAAGCACTAGATCTCGACGGGTATCATTTGTGGTACTCCTACGCACCAGCCATAGAGCTTGGTTTCCCTCACTAAACGAAGTATAGTGAGGTTAGGTTAGGCCAGGTCAGTACATATTACACGCGGGGGGGGGGGGGTCCGGGGGGAAGCGGCAGCTCTCCCCCCGCCCCCCCTTGTTCGAGACTGTGCTGACAGAAGACAGTGCCAATTTTGGCGCGGAGCAATTGCGTGAGGAGGAGGCCGACTGTCGTCCGATAGCGGAGTTGATGTGCGTCTTAGCAACGAACAGGCGAAAGGCATGCTGGGAAGAGTGCGAGGTGTGCGTAAGCTGTCATAGGTAAACAATGGGCGCATGGAGATGACATGGTCGCCGCTGCCGAAACTTTCCAGGGCAAACTGATCTCTGGAGGAATTTGTGGAACCGACCGCCGCTTGATTATTCTGGATTACGATGCACCATGCAAAATCCCATCCAGGTATGTAGATTAGAAGTTTGAAATCGAGTGGCGCCGCTAAACTAGACATGGACCCACTGCGTCAATTATATGATCGTGCTTAGTTAAGTACCATGTAAGTTGTTGTTGTATCTGTTTTTTGTTTTCTTCTTCTTTTCCTGTCTAATTGTGTATGTAGTTGCTTTGCCGTTGACTGCCTCCGGGCCCAGCGTCACAAGCCTCTCGCCTTATGCGGGCCTGCTTTGTATCTTAGCTTTAAAGACATGAAATAATACAATCATTATTATTATTAATATTATTATTATTATTGGTGTTATTATTATTATTATTATTATTATTATTATTATTATATTATCATCATCATCATCATCATCATCAAATTGTTCTTCCTGCTCAAAGTAACTTCAACAGCTCGTTTGTACAGTTTCAAATTGTTCTGTTAAGGTCTGGTTCGCCTTTTGACTGGCTTACTTCGTTTTTGTTGTTCATTTCAGTAGATTTACATGCAAGGTGAGTCATCCTACATTTGTGTGGCGACATACTGCGCTCTTTAAGAGCGTACAGCGTTTGGTTTTATCTTCTGCACTTTTAGAAATCCCCATGCAGTTTCAACCCACGCATCATCAGTAATGAATAAGTGTGTTACGTTACTACGTGCATACATGGACCGGAATTACTTATCGAGGAGGGCTTGACATTTAGGACAAACTAATTGACATAGTATTCGCCGCGTGCGCATTCATCCTTGCGCATTAGAATGACGAAGTTGGTGTGCGTTCCATGTAGCCTTAGGACCGCCGGAAAACGTCAGTCACGGAAAATAAATGAAGCGAAGAGCTGCCCCTGGCGGAACACCAAATGGGACGTAGTGGGACACATTTTAATGGGTAAAGCGTGTTCGATACGAACTCTAATTATTTATTCACCGCGCAGCAATGGTACGTTACTGCGTAGACGGTTCCAGCAGCGGCGTGCAAGTCCCTGAGTGAAACGGTCGGTTTTACTTTCACAGACAGAGTTTCAACAAAGTTTCTCCTTCGCTTTTGAAGAGCTGTGAGTGGATTCCATTCACGATTTAGAGTGAAACGTAAGTTCATGATACAGTGATTATACGTGTACACATACGGAAGGACCGGCCTCGGTGGCTCAGTCGGTAGCGTGTTCGCCTTCTGACCCACAGATTTCGCGGTTTCGAACCCGGCCGAGTGATGAGCCGTGATGAGGCCGTGTGATGAGCTTTCATCGCAGGTTAAAGAACCGTCAGGTGGGCAAAAGCAATCACAGACCGACCGCTGTGGCGTCTCTCATGATCTCAATTGTCTTGCGACGTAAACCCCCAATAATTAAATTATTAAACATACGAAATGTTTCCAACTGAAGCACTCAATAGAATGGAATGGGTACAACAAAACAACAACAACAAGTTCATTTCAAGATCAATGGCGAACAAGTTTCATCACCAGGTGTGATACTCTACCTCATTGCTGGTGCTGATATGGGGAAAAACGGGAAACAAAAAATGAACCTGTTACGTAGGCTAAATAGAGTTAGTGGAAGGTCACGGCTCCGCGACATTGACTGGGGTTATAGTTAGAAATTGACAATGGCGTGAGGTAAGGAATTCAAATCTACACAATGGGTTGTCCAAAAAGGAAACATCACGAAATACACAATTTTAGTAGCAATTCCCCTCGAAGCCCGAAACCGTGATCTAGCCTTGCGCGCGTGTGGTTGGGTTGGGTGATGTAGGATGATCGTGGCGGAGTAATACATTTGGAAAACAAGAAAAGAAAATGCGAGACTACAGCACATTTTACTGATTAGAAGCATATCTCTTTTAATCAGTAAGACATTGAAACTAGGAGAATAGTCTGACGCAATGAAGCGCGATGTAGTGTTTTGTATAACTTTCAGGCCGTTAATTATACGTTCCGCGTTTGGGTCCCACTTCCGCAGTAGCGTGGACGCTTCGGTGATATTATTGTGAGTAAGGAGTGTAAGCAGTCAGCTATTTGCTCTGGCGAGAGCCAACATGGGAATGATTGCATCCTGTGTGATATCTGACGATTTTCTGGACCAGAAGGAAAGGCATAGCGAGAGAGAGAGGGGTGCGTGTTATAGTCGCGGGTTTTCTTTTTACTGCGAATTGTTTCGTGTGATAACCTATAAAATGCATAGTAAGTTCTGTGTGACTCTATGGGTTTACTTTACGACAGCTCAGTTCGGATGACTTGACGTTCTATAGGGTATACTCTGCTTTGAAACACTCGTCGACCCTTCTATGGTCTGAAGAGGGACCACACTTCGTATGAGTCGAGCTGTGTGGATAACCACAGTTGCTATACAGTATATAGTCAGCACGGCAGAGCAGAGTCAGTGGTGAATGGTGGCACAGGCGGATCCAAGATTTTTCGGGGGGGGGGGGGGGGTGCGCACGGTTCCGCCTTGAACAGCATGCTATTACACCACCAAGGTCAATTGAAACTCTATGTAACGACTGAAATCGAGGGGGTTAGGTTATCTGGACCCTCCCCCCCTTCCTCCGTAAATCCGCCCTGAACGGTCGAGTGTTCGGTCGAACGAAGCGAAACTAAGTGACGCCGCAAGACTTTCGTCATAGCCTACGTCAACAACAACAACAACTTTATTTTGGCTTTGGAGAGTGGGGAGGTTCGTCGCCACAGGCGATACTTTACCCCATTGCTGGTGGGAATGTGGGGTATAAAATAACGAGCCCCGTCACAATAACGATCGAAGTCCGATGGTGTCCAGAAATGTCAGAAGAGCTTTGAGCGCAGAGCGTTGCTGGACTGGATTAGGCCAGGGACCAAGCAATTTCGATAGGGAGAAGGGGCGAGAGTCCAGCTGACGCAGAGACTCGGAGAGTGTGGTTCGGGAAGGTTGGTAGTGGGAGCAATGAAGAAGAATATGCTCCAGATCCTCAAGCACACCACAGTGGCAGCAGGTGGGAGAGTCAACTTGTCTCAAGCGGTAACGCCACTGAGCTGTAAAGGCCACATCGAGGCGCATTCGGTGGATTAATGCAGCATCTTGAAGAGAGGTGTTTCGTGGCATGCGGAAAGCGAGCGTTGGATCAACTCTGCTCAACAAGAAGGGGAAAGAATGTCGGTTGTCCATCGGCGGGAAGCCAGGGGTGTCACTGGGCGTCGGAGAATTGAACGGCGGTCTCCTCTCAGCAGAACAATGCTGGTCCGTTTCCGATACGAGAGTGCTGCTTCTGCGGCGCTGTCGGCCTGCTCGTTCCCCACGACACCACAATGGGCTGGAACCCACTGGAGAACTAGCCTGTGGCCTGCTGCGTAGATAGTGTTGTAAGCCATTGACACATCTGTGACTAGGGGTGCGGATGGGCCTCGTATGCCGGAATTTTCAATTGCTTGAAGTGCAGATTTGGAGTCTATGAAGACTGCCCATTCCCGCGGTGTAAAATCAGCGATGTGTTGTAGAAAGAAAATGATGGCAGAGAGTTCCGCAGCTGTGGACGAGATTGGGTGTGAAAGGCGTCTTCCGTGCACTACGCCTTCGGATGGTATGACGAATGCTGAGGCGGACTTGTTCTTTCGGGATGCGCCATCGGTATATGCTGCCGTAAACGTAAAAAACTTCTCGTCTACCAGAGCATGAAAATGGGCTGGGAGGACTTGAGGAGGGACCTGATCTCTTCTTTCCAGAAGGTTAGGAAGGCGTACAAAAGTGGGCGGTACCGGTATAGTGTCCTTAGTTATGAAGCCTGAAGCCTTAGCTATGAAGCGATGTGAAATATTCAGAATGTTTACAATATGCATGCGACCTGAAAGTTTACAGGCAGATCGAGCAGACCAGTGAAGCACTATTATTACAACACGACATTAATGGCATTGAACACTGGTGCACTAATAATGGGTTGCAGCTGGACACAAGAAAAACAAAAATGATTACCGTGACGCGAAAGAAAGGCGCTGTGAAGCACGACTACTCGGTATGTAAGGACAGCATTGAGAGGGTATGTGTAGTGCGTGATCTCGGAATGTTATCCGATTCTGCGTTGAGGATGGAACCGCATGTGAGAAGTATTGTAGCATCAGCAAAGCGCTCACTTGGTATGATCTTCCGTGCTGCGATTCCCTCTTTTGAAAACAAGGAATGTTTCTTAGCGCTCTATAGATGCTTAGTTAGATCTACACCATAGTTCGCGTGTGTTGCATGTAACTTTTTAAACGGTAAACTACCAGAGAGAATTGAAGGAGTCTAGAGTTCAGAAAATGTGTGACAAATTGTTTATAGAAGCTGTTTCGACGAATATAATTGGGTACTGTATAAAGTTGGAATAACCACCCTACAAAGACGTAGGACTGAGTTTGACTAATACTTCTTGTTTAACGTTGTTAATGGGTACGTTGATTGCCCGGATCTTCTCTCTACTGTAGGATTCCATGCACAACTTAGGAGCTGTAGAGGTGCACGTTCGTTTTATGTGAACCATCTGTATTTGATTTCGCCTGTAGTCAGATCGAAACTTATATTTAACAGAACTGATGACCAGGATATTGGTATATATTCGACGGCGCGAGACTTTAGGCATGCTGTACAAGGTTCAGTGCTAGAATGAATATAGGATAGTAACTTTTCTCTGTATTGTTATCTACCGTTAGGCTCTGTTTTATCATGTTGAGTGTTCCACTCACTTAGGCCTTGGCTGTGAGAGGGTACTTGTTTAATAAACAAATGAACAAATAAATATTCAGTTCTTAACCGTACATATAATCAGAGTTCGAGGTAACTCGTTACAAGTAACTCGTTACTGTAACTAAGTTCCTTTTTTTGGTAACTTTTAACTTAACTCGGTACTTTTGCGCCGTGGTAACTTTCAGAGGAATTCGTTCCTTTTTCAGGTAACTTCGCCAAAGTAACTTAAGTTCCAAGTTACTTTTAACTCGCTTTTCACTCACGTCCACATATTTTCTTGCTTTCTCTCCGGTTCCTTCATGGTATTTTTTGCCATAAAACGTGATATTCAATCAATGACAGTATTTTATTCAGGAAGTAAGAACCGCTGCCATTAAAATGAAGCGGGACCATTGTGCGTCCACAGGGAGTAAGATGCAAAGCGTTCGAATGGGCCTCTACCAGAGAAACGTCATTATGACATTGGTAGACTGTAACCGAAACAAATCAGAAGGAGAGGGCTGCGTTCCACGAACGGGCACTTGTTCGCTGCCTCCCCTTGAAAGAAAAGTAGGACCGAGGGTCGCGTCCCTTTAAGGGACCATATAGTAATCCCATCAAGACCGTGGCGACCTTGTTCACCTCTAGCTTCGAGCGTAGTTCAATTCTACCAAATTTTGTTGCTGTCGAACACTATGACGTAATTTGTTTACAAACAGGGAGAGGTGAACAGCTATTTTGTGTCCGAAGTAACTTGGAAGTAACTCGTTCTTTTTTTAAGTAACTCAGTAACTGCGAGTTACATTTCAAGCTGAAGAACTGCGTTATTAACTCAGTTACAATTTGCACACGGTAACTTGTAACGAGTTCTTTTTGACGGGTAACTTCTCAATCTATGCATATAACCAGTGCTGAAAGTGGAGGAAAGCTTCGGAGGGAGACTAGTTTTCTACATGCTCATTCATGCCGCATTATGTCTGACATATCGGTGCCCCGCGACTTATGGGTTTATACTCTATTCACACTCTCTGTATTCATATTCGCTGGTTCCTCGACGTGCAGCTGCATACCTTCTATCGCGTACAGCGCCCGTAGCACTGAAACCAAACAAAAGCATGGTTGCGCAATCCCGGAAGAACACGTCCACCTTCACCTGACCGATGTACAGGACACACAAGCGCTGAAAGCGCGATGCACACTTAAGAGATTAATTATATTACAACGTCGTTATGAAACATCTGAGAGTGATTTTAGCGTGTATTTTGCTAACTTTGCGTCATATTGCCCGCTCACGTCTCTGAACACTATTTTTCATTTTCAGGGGCAGTGCAGTGCTTACGGCTCGTTCGACTGGAGATGCCTGGCGTCGTGATTCGCGGAGATCCAGTGTGGCTGAACTGCTCCTTCGACCTAGAGTCAGACGAACTGTATTCTGTGAAGTGGTATAAGAACAACCAAGAATTCTTTCGCTACATTCCTAGTGACAGACCTCCAGGCCAATCGTACGGCCTCGCTGGCATCTACGTTGATGTAAGTATCTGTTCTCCTTTTCTTCTTTTAAACTTCTTTAAGCTTCTTTTAAACGCGTCAGGTAAAATAGATTTTCATCTTAGTTGCCTCTTACTGTCAGAAAAATATACGAGTATCCCAACAATGGGTGTGGGGGCGGGTGACGCTATCCTATGTTTTTTTTTCTTCTTCTTTTTTAAAGTGGTAGCTCAATATCAGCAATGATCGCCGTGTATGTCCGTCCATGGCGGTCGGAGTATGCCTGGAGCACGTTTTGTTACTAAGTCTGAATCTTCTCATGTATTTCTTCCTATTTGACGCGTTAAATGCTTGCGGCAGCCGTACAGAGAGCCATTGTTACCAGTGTCAAGTGTATTTTACCCAAACCTGGGTTGAACTAGATGTTGCTTGGATACATAGTGGTCCGAAGTTTGCTCACAGCGGATTGTACTGCGCTACGAAAATCCAATCCGAGCCCAATTTGAACCGCAGCCGCAGTAGAGCTAGCAAGAATGGTTTAAACGTTCCACGGGAAAAATAGAAAGCACACCTCGAAACTCGACGCTGCCTTAGTTTGTTTTATTCACTAATTTTAGATAGTTTCATAAGGTGCAAACATAGGGAAATAATACATATCAGACGATGAAATGATGGGGATTTTTTTCCCACAAAACGTGCGGGTTTCACCGATCCTGGGGGCTTAATCGCTTCATCGTCGTTACGGTCGCTACAAGCTAACGAGTGGCGGGAAATTCAAAAAGGTGGGCACGTGACACATTGCGCGTGACGTGTACCACGGCCTTCACGTATCGCGCGAAGAGCGCCTTGCACGTGTTTTATCACGTGCCCACCTTTTTAAATTTCCCTCCCGCCTTTTTGAATTTCCCGCCACTCGTTAGCTTGTAACGACCGTAACGACGATAAAGCGATTAAGCCCCCTGGCTGGGCATGCAGCTCCCGCCATATGGCGGACTGAGTTATTTGGCGGCTGGTTCGTTGGATGACATGTGATTACCGAGGTACCTGCAAGCCGCTGTGACGGATGCTGCTCGGAGGGGGAGGGGGGATGTTCGTCGTGGGTCGACCTGAAAGGGAACTGTGCTGACAGTTGCCCTATAGCAGTCTCACAGACATTTGACGGCGGTTCGCGATAAGTTTTGGTCGCCTGGGCTTGAAGAGGGCGCGTGGGAGGCGCAGAGGACAGAGAGACGGCGCAAAAGGAGGTAGAAAGGAGGATCAGATCCGGCGCCAGCAGGTGTTTGCGCAGCGGCCTCGGAGAGGGAGGTGTGCCGTCAGGAGTCTACAAGCAAAACATATCAAGCCTGTTGGTCTCTCCGTGCGCGTCATTACATAGTATCCGGACCACTGCTCATACACACTTTTATCTTGTCACAATTTCAGCACTTGTTTTAGCACACTCGAACCTTAGTGCGCCATTAAAACTCAAATCATCATCCTGATTATCATACTGTTCAGCCTCTACAACACCACAGAAACGATTGCGGGAGTGCGAAGATCAGGGTGCCGAGTGGCAGGAACAGAAACGACAGCGCCCAGCAGCAGAATGTAAACGACGTGCTCGTCTGGGTGCTGCGGGTCGTGCGACAGCAGTAAAAGTGAAGCGACGTCACCGAGCCCGACAGCCATAGCAAGCACATCGAGATCAAGAAGTAAGCGCGTGGAAATGACACTTCACAACAATTTAAAAACTTTCCAATGGACATTTAATAGCAGTTCGAATTTTCCGCCAACAGCGGCGCCGTGGCGCTACCGCATTTGAAACGCGTTTGGAAGAATGGTTCTGCTTTTTCATGCTCCGGTTTTGAGAAGAAAAATGTGCAGAAGAAGAAAATGGTGGAGGAGTTGTCCCAAACGTACATTGGACTGGCTACTCCAGCACACTTAGGGTGGCGGATTTCGTTATCACATTTCTTCAACTGCCAATTGGGATAACACTTCAGGAGTTGCTCTGTATCGCTGGTAGCTGAGCAGTATGCACTCGGTCTCGTTTGGTACTCCACGCCGTGGGGAGTCTGGTAAAGAGCCTGACGTCGGAACGCCTGAACAACGGGAACTCTTTCTTATGCTTGTCCACTGCGCTTGCGTTGTGTTGCGTTGCTATCCTCTTTCCCGCGCTTTCGATCGGATTTACTATTGGGTTAACGCCCGAGTTGGAGCAACGAACTCTCCTATGAACAACGTTGTAAGGGGTTGTAACAGAGCCTGATTTCTAGACGCACCTGTCATATCTTGCAAAGATTATAATGAATTATTTTCTGCCAAAATTGCTTCTGGGTGGTGGCCAGTTTTGGAAAGTCCGTCATTAGGCCGTCATGAACAAACCCTGGGTCTGGACAAACGCAGGGACGCAAATACAAGCACAAACAAGACTCAAAACTACACATGATTGTCGAGAAACAAGACACTGTTTGAGTCTCATATCGCTTTCTCTATGTCTTTTCCAAGACTCAGGCTTTGCCAGTGATAGTGTTGTCCTCCATCTGGTTTGCATTTTTCGCTTCCTATCATGCTTGATGCTTGCACTACTTTTCTGATTTCGGTGACAGAGATAGTGGTTCTAAACTGTTACGAAGGATTATTGGATTGGGAGATGTCGACAGTCTCTAGCTGTTACGTTATATTCATTGCTTCTTCCTAGGTTTTTTCCATTGAGTGCGAGTGTGTCTCCTCTTGGTATTTCGTTGTAGTAGCACAATAAAGGATTTCACTAAACCGTCAGATATTTGAGGTACTCATAAGTATGGTTAAAATGGCTACACTTAATTAGTCATGTCAAAAGTTACTATAGGAGTATAATCTACACGGCGTGTATACAGGCTAAACGAATTACACCTCCTTTCACGAAATCGAAGAAGCTATTCCGTTTCAGGGATACAAAATTAGCGAGTACAGATGAACCAAACAATACTAATTATTAATAATATTGCGCTCATTACAATTATTACTATTACGCACCACCTCTAATTAGATGTAGTCATTTAGCCATACTTCCTAGTGCTTGAAATATCTGACGGTTTATTGGAAGAATTTAGTGCACCACTGCAACGAAAGACCGAGGGGGGAGGGTAATGTCGAAATAGGCTTGCCGTTGTTGTCCACACGTGAGTGTGCATCGTCACGGCTCAAGACTACAGCCATAAAAAGGAAGAAAGAAAGAAAAGTGATGAAGGGGTGGTGTGTACAGGATGGATGAGACCGAAGTGCCCTGTGGACGGGAGGTAGGCTAGATGTGTCATTGCCCAGGACCCGTTTCTTGGAGAAAACGCACGAGGTTACGAGCTTTTGTAGAATAGTTCTGCGTGTAAGAACATCCGGGGTATGGGATGTGCACCACGTATGCATGGCCAATGGAACGAACCCCTAGCGAATTAATACATACAGTCAACCCTCGTTTTATGAACCCTCGATTTACGAATTCCTCGGTTTATGAACGGCGTCACAAGGAACCAAACTTTTTCAATGCATTTCTCCCTCGGTTTATGAACCCTCGATATCCGAACTGTGAACGGATTTTCAGGGAACGAACCGTAAAAACATGAGTGTTCTGACCTCGATTTATGAACGGGGTTGTTGACGCACGGGGAAGTACTAGGATCCCGTCAATAAAGATGAACAAAGCATAAAGGTCAAGCACCCGTGCAGTGTCCCGAAAAAAAAAATAATAAAAAGAATAATTAGAGAGTGAGAATAGAGGAGTGCATTACCTCTGCTGACGGTGAACACATATGTGAGCTGCTTGATGATGGTGCTTTAGTGCAGTGATCAAATGATGGTGCCCAGGGTGATCATAGTGACAGTGAAGTAGCGGGACCGTTCCGAAGCTGTGACAGCTCGCTCAGCTTGGAATCACATTCACAGTACGATACAGTGATTCGAGGACCAGGCGAGTCAAGTGCCAGACTTCGATCGTCTCTTCCGAAGAAGACAAATACAGCGAATGTATGGCGCAGAGCACAATTACAGAGTATTTTCACAAATAAACGTAATCTAGTGCACTTCCCGCCCCATTTCAGCCCATTTCTCTTCCGCGCACCTTGCACCTCGATTTATGAATCCCTCGATTTATGAACGATTTTTCGAGAAACGAAGGGTGTTCATACATCGAGGGTTGACTGTATATGATGAAACAGAGTCTGTAGACGTGTCTCATTTGAATAACTGTTCTCAACATTTCCCAACCAATTCTACCGAGTTTCCACTGTCTCTGTCACCGTGTCGTAGTGCAGGGAAGTGATGACAGCATTTCCGCTTACCAAATGTGGCCAAATAGCTGAAATAAGTTTGGGAGTTTGGCAGTTCGAAACGCTGCCTGGGATTTCATATGCGCATTGAAGAATGCTGTCACGAATGTCACTCAGGCCTCTGTCTTCTTGAGCCCCGCGACAGCACGTCACAGCCCCCAAACTCGCGAATGCCGTGAGTGAAAGTGCTGCTGGTGCCTTCACTTGCATCGTACTTTGTTGACTTGGTAGGTGTCACCGTCATTTTGGAGAGTGTGCGATCATGAAACATTGGATTTCAACGCAATATTCTGCAGAAAGGTCGCTCGCAGCATTCCGTTCCGAAACTACACTGTCAGAGTCTCCAAAAAAACTTCTGTAGACATCGAATGCTCTGGCAGCATTTTCGGAAGAGCTGTCATTAAATGGTGCTTCACTTATGTCTTCATCTTACACTGGTATGAACACAAAGACGACGTAACGCCTGTGTGTTGCAGACAAAAGATAAGCTATCTTTCCATGATTATGATTGCTTGTACAGGTCCCGACAAAAGTTTACAGAACACGCGAGCTGTGTAGTTTCCCCTCGGTACGACACCCTAGCGGCAAGTGGAAGCTTGCGAAATCAGGCCAGTTCACTGCCTCAGAGGGGTAGACGACGGCGCTCTTAGTGACACGCTGCGGTAGTTTTGGTACGATTACCCTTGTATATGCCCAGGAAATGAGTTGGATTAAACTGCTGCGCTCGCCAACAACACGTGACGCAACGTCAGTTGTTTATCAGTCAATCAATTATCAATGTCAGCGTCAATTGTTTATCAGCCGGTCACCACTGAGTCCCATAAGAAAGCAATTGTTTACAAGATAGATTTCTTTCTCTTCTCTATGACGAGTTTCCAATAAAAGCAATACGTCGTAAAGTGTTGCCACCATGATTCATCCTTGTTATATCATAGATAGCGGCGTGCTCCCAGTCTTCACAATCATTGAGTCACGTGTTGTTGGCTCACTTCGTGGGCCCATACAAGAGTAGTCATACCGAAACTACCGCAATGTGTCGCTAAGAGCGCAGTCGTCCACCCCTCTGAGGCCGTGAACTGGCCTGATTTCACGAGCTTCCACTTGCCGCTAGGGGGGTCGTACCGAGGAGAAAATACACCGCTCGCGTGTTCCATAAACTTTTGTCGGGACCTGTACCTGCACATCTGGATAAGATCGCAATCAGTCGTCCTAATAACCTACTGCAGAGTCCACAAGTTTGGAAATCGTCATGCTAATCGAAAACGTTCTGGCAATTGAATGATAGCAGTTTTTTCGCACACTACATTGCCTCATCCACTACAACGTTCTACTAACCCCACGCAACTGTCTTGGAAGAAGAGAGAAAGAGAGAGTCAGAGAGACAGAAGAAACTGACAGAATTCGTGAGACGTAGCCTTCTTTATCTTTGATTGCTATGATTACTAAGAATATCCATTATCACTCAGCAAGCACTATCTCAAAAAAAAAAAAAAAAAAACGACAGACACGATTTGGGGAGTCTTTGTAGATTGTAAGCGCTCTGCGAAAGCGGTAAAATAAGGAAGTTGTCAAATAAAATATCAGCGACATGTCAGCCACATGAAATGGATAAGGCGATTTGGGTCTATCATGATTTCGAAACGCTTACCGTGAGCACCTTCCGATCTACTGAAATTCGCTATTACTGGCCTTACTACGTCATGCGCCACTCACGTATGCTCATTGCAACATAACCTTTTCGCAGACTCCAGCAACGTGGAGAACGTTGCTGACGAAGTACGAGCAACAGCACCTTCCTGATTGCAATAACAGCTTGGGAACGCCAGTGCGCCGCTGCATGTTGCAATATAAAAATTCGGTGGCCCTGGCCGAATATCCGACGGAACGCCACCTATCAACCCAAAACGTGGTCACACCCTTCACAGAGGGTGGGAACGTCAAGAGTTGCCTCCGAGAATCCGATTCTGCCAAATTGACTCATCTCTCGTCGTCTGTTTCGGAAGGCTCCTTCATAATGCAACTTATCGTTTCGCCAAGCCCTGAACGCTGTTATAGAGCTATCCTTCTAAATATGATCTTCCCCTTTCCACCCCATGCTGTTTGCAATGTATTATGCAGCAGCGCAGTTTTCCATCAATAACGCAACTTGCCATCGCTCTCATATGTGAGCTGCCATCTTGAACTCTCCCCCTTGTTTCCATTTCCGCTTACGCAGCAGCTTTAGCTCTCCATAATTAATCGGGAACCGAACCACTGATCTCTATGTATAAAGGTTGGATCGCGCATAGGAGAGGGGCGCGTGGGAGAGAAGTGCGGCAACCGGCCGCCATGTTGGAGGGCCCACTGGCGCTGGCTGCCCCAATAGGAAACAATGGGAAGCGATTTGATTTGGAATATTTATTGCGCTTTTAATGCCACTCATTGCTGATTAGCACACATCTTCCTTAGGAATCAGTGTGCTGATGTATTCCAAACGTGCTTCAGCCGTGTTCCTGTAGTTTTTAATGGTAATTGCCTTCTTTTTCTTCTCCGCTGCCTGTATTCCGAATAGGGGTCGTTAACTGTCGTGCACAGGGCGCACACGCATTTGGTGAATGTGAACTTATAAAATTAATTCTTTTTGTTCAGAAAGGTTTCACACTGTTTGTTATTGTAAGGTACTTCCGTTTTTATATTTTTTGTTTGTTTTCGTTTGTTGTTCGGTTTTCGTGTGGTGTTCCGTGGTTCTCGTTCGTTATTATGTGGTTTGGTATTGTATGGTTCTCGTATGACTTTCTCCGTTATCGTATTATGTTCTACGAGTGCCTCTGTGTGTGTTCTACAATAAGACCTCGATCCTTACTCTGAAGGGGCTCACCACCAGCAATGGGGTGGAGTATAGACCCTGGCGATGAAACTCCTTATTCCTTATCTTAAAATAACGTTATTGCCACGAGTGCTTTGCAGTTGTTCAGCTGTCAGCGTATTTCATTACAGAAATTCGTAGCACTGTGCACGAAGAGCATGCGCATTCATGACTTCACACGCTGTAGGAGCGACTGCACATACGAGGTTAACACAGCAGTTTATTTACTTCCACCGTACCTCACAAATTAAAAGAACAGTGGAACAAACTGGCATATTGGCGCAGGTTCTGCATCCGCTTCTTCGGCACAGCTGAGCGACTGTGACGGGAACCTGCAAGCACAAGCGCGTTGTTTATAGAAAATACACGGTCTTGAGATTTATAGGAGCAGCCACACATACTTCCTTAGTACGTAATGGCACCAGCGAAGTAGCAATGCAAACAAGTCCGAGTTGTCAGACGCATGCGATACGAATAAACAGATTTTTCCTCAAAATAAAGAGCTTACCTATGAAAAATTATCCCTCTTTCTCTGTCTGTGTGAAGTGTACTCAAAGCTGCAACAAACTGTCATGACATGCCCATTAGTTTAAAGCAAATTTTAAAAACTACGGGCAACCCCGCTTGAACTAAATGCAGACGACAGAATTCGTTGGGCCCACCAATATGGCCCTTAGTATACTGCGAAACCACAACAGGAACCATTCTGCTGTCTACTGATCTCACTCTATGTTAGAAATGTTATAAATATTTTCAGCAGTGGAATGGTTATTCCACGAGAACACCTTCATTTTACGTCTGTCGAAGCAAGAAGTAGACGAGATAGCGTTTTTTTTTTTCCTTATTTATTTTCTTGTTCACCGAACTTGGGAATCAAAGCATGTACACGCGCACGCGCTTTACTGATAAGGTGACGAACGAACATCCGCCATCCGGCATGTGTTATCACATCGAGACGTTCAGGTGTGTGCCATTAGGCACACCCATCTGCCGTTGTTACGTGAGGACTTCGACGTACTGTCCCCTAATTGACAACCATAAATGCAAGCAGAAGGAACAGTTGCCGCTGAAGAAAGCTTCGACATCAAAAATGTTTTATTACTTACACGGAGACCACGGGTGGAGACTTAGTTTTCCTTTGTAGTTCGTGGCGAATCCGCATGGTTCGCTGCGAGCGACGACTCGATTTATCCTTCACTGGAGGGACCCCCCTTCCCCATGCATTGGATAGGCGGATTGGCACACCCGTATTTCTAGCCCACCATAACCACTATATCACGTTTTTTTTTTTTCAATAAAAACCTACCAGCCTATCGCCACGCACCTCGTTGTCGAGATCCAAGACTCAACGTTGAGGGATCACTAGGTGGACCCCGTATTTGTTATATATTTTTTTGGGTGCTGCGTGTTCTGCAACGAATAAAATGTGCTTCTGCGAAAGAACGACGAACACATGTCGCCTGGAACGTGCGCTGGAGGCCCACTGGTCCACACCCCTTTCAAAAATCATTCCCTCTTGGAAAGAGCGTGTCGGAGATCGTGTGAAGGAGGAGGGTGCGTCGTGGCGTCACCTATCCCCCTGGCAGGGCTGGGGGCTTAATCGCTTCATCGTCGTTACGGTCGTTACAAGCTAACGAGTGGCGGGAAATTCAAAAAGGTGGGCACGTGACACATTGCGCGGGACGTGTACCACGGCCTTCACGTATCGCGCGAAGAGCGCCGTGCACGTGTTTTATCACGTGCCCGCCTTTTTGAATTTCCCGCCACTCGTTAGCTTGTAGCGATCGTAACGACGATGAAGCGATTAAGAACCTGGTCATGTGACTCTTTGACATAGACCGCGTTAGCAGTGAAAGAGAGGCACGGGGACCAGGCTCGTGTGCCTTAGTTTGTTGAGGTGATCGCTTTCCACTCCGCGGCTGGGATGTGACGCGGGTTCGAATCCCGTCACCGGCTGTGTGTCTGAGGTTGGCCGGCAGACTTTCCACACGAATGTCGGTACACTTGTCCCTGAAATCGGCCCACGACACATACTAACCCCCTGTTTTCCACTCCTTCCTGCTGTCCTCTCTCCATCTGCAAACGTCTGTACGCCGCTCATAACTACAGTTGCTTAAAGGCGCTCACGCGGAATTAAAAAAAGAAGCAGAGGGACTTGCCGAAGTCAAGCGAGCCGATCGTGCAGGCAGCCGTGCTCCTGGTGGACAGCTTGACGTACTACACTGTTTCGAGCCAACTTTAAGTGTCACCCCGATGCTCATACTTAAAGTTTTACGCAGCAGGGAGACAAGGACAGAAGGAACCAGACGGGAAGTCTGCGTACCCACAACTAAAGGAAACAACAACAACAACTTTATTACAAGATGATGAATGGGGTGTTTCATCGCCAGAAGCGATACTCTATCCCATTGCTGGAGGTGATGTGGGGAATGAAATAATGAGCCCTACACAATATCGATCGAAGTGCTATGGTATACAGAAAGGTGAAGAGAGCTTTGACGGCAGAGTGTTGGTGGGATCATAGGTGGGCATTTTCCGACGGCCTCACTCATCCTCACCTCACGAAGCACAGACTTTATTGGCCTCACTCGCCCTCACCAAATTTTCCTCACCGCTAACTAAACCTCAGTCGCCCTCACCCTCACATTCCATTTTAAATTTTGCCCTCACAAACCTCACCTCAGGGCATCGGGATCCCGAGAGGCCTCACTATCATCATCCTCACATGTCTTCACCTCGTGAGGCTATTCACAACCCTTTTGGCCTCACGTATATTCACCTCATGAGGGCCCTCATATCCTCACGGCGCCTCATGTACTTTCGCCTATTGAGGACCCACATGGCCTCACGAGTCCTCATCCTCACGTGCCCTCGCCTCATGACGGCCCTTACGGCCTGACGTGTCTTCAAGTCACTAGGAGGCACATGAGCCTCAAAAGAACTTTCCGTCATGTTCACATGACACGTCGGCGTTGAACTACTGTGTCGGTAGTTGGTACTAATGATACTGCGCGGCATTAAACTGTTTATAGGGTTTCGTGCTGTGCTTGGATAAATGTGGTAACAGTTGTTACTGTCACAGTGAGGTTTAACGTTAGTGTTTGGCATCAGCATAGAGGAGCCCGAACCCATCACCTCATCCGTGAGGCCCCTCACGAAAGGATTTATGGCCTCATCCGTGAGGTCCCCCACGAAAGGCCTCACGGCCTCATCCGTGAGGCTTTTCACGGAATACGTTGTACCCTCACGTATTGATGGCTTCACGACGACTGGCCTCATGAGGGCCCTCACGGTGGGCCTCATGAGGGACAATGTCTCACGACTGTCCTCGTGAGGAACATTCAGCGTGTTCTGACCTCACTCACCCTCACCTCATCGTCGTGAGGTGAGGGTGAGGCGTCTTCGTGAGGGTCCTCATGAGTGAGGACGCCCAGCTATGGGTGGGATGGATGTGATCAGGGACGAAACAATTTTGTGAGAGGGAGGGGACGCGAGTCCAGCTCGTTAAGGAATTCGGAGAGTATACGGTTCGCGAAGGTTGGTGTTGTGTGCAATGGAGAATAATGTGCTCTAGATCTTCTACAGCACCGCAGTGAGTGCATTGGGGAGAGTCAACTTGCCTCAAGCGGTAACGCCACTGCGCCGTAAAAGCCACATCGAGGCGCATTCGACGAACTAATGCAGCATCTTCGCGAGAGGTATGTCGAGGCATGCGGAAAGCGTGCGCTGGATCAACTCTGCTCAGCATGGCGGGGGGGGGGGGGGGGGGAGAATGTCAGCGGTCCCTTGGCGGGAAGCCAGAGGAGTCACGAGGCGTCGAAGTACGGAACGACGATCTCCTCTCAGCAGCGCAATACGCATTCGTCTCCGAGACAAGAGAGCTGCTTCTGCGGCGCTGTCGGCCTGTTCGTTCCCTTCGACACTGCAATGGGCTATAACCCATTGGAGAACCAGCCTGCGCCCTGCTTCGTAGACAAGGGTGTAATACATTAACACATCCAAGACCAACGGTGCGGATGAGCCTCGGATGTCTGAATTTTCAGAATTGTGTGGGGAGAAGAAGAATGAGGCTACATGAAGGTATGCGTTGTGGAACATCACCTTGAGATGCTTGAGGGAGATGCTGGAGTTCTTCACATTTCCTGATATTGCCTTGTTTGAGCAATATGCGCAATACGCAACAAAGTTTTTTTTTTTTTTTCATCAGGCATTACCGGTGCATTTTTGTATTCCTACTTCACGACAAATATATACATTCAACCAACGCTCCGACTTCTCCTGCGTCCCACTTCAATCACTCTAACCAATGGACTGGCGGTTCTTTCGCAAAGTGTTGGATCCTGACATCAGGCATATGAAATCCCTCGTCACTTCACACGCTTTGCACTTCGTCAGGCGATGCATGGTACCAGCATCTGTCTGCACCTTCCTTGGGCATTGCAGCACATTACGCAAATCTCTTATAAAAGTTGGCGTTTCTTTCTTTCTTTTTTATTTATTTCTCTCGTTTTCATGCATCAAGGAATGTCGAGAAACGAAAAGTTCAAGACCCGCGGTAACCTAACTACTATAGTTAACAAAAAAAAAGTTTAACTAGTAGTCGTAACCACCAGTTCTGCAAGTAATCTCTAACTCGATTCGAACTACTGTGCAGTACTTTAACTACAGGTCGTTAGCTGCTGCCCAAATTCGCGAATTGCTCCACTCCTATTCACTATCCCCTTCTGACTTCGTGAAAACAGCGTGATCCCCGTTAGCACTTGTTATAAATTTCCTACGCATAGCCACCCTAGTAGCACAATGTACTGAAAGTCGACTGCAATGGGGGCGGACGGATAGGTGGGAAGCCTTGAACAGACTCGTAAAACCAAAGAACATTGATAAGACACGTACCGTCCACCCCTGTTGCACTCGACTTTCATTACATTGTGCTGCGTGGGCGGGCACCACTTTTCATACAAACAAGCCTTGCTCGCGTTCGCATATTATTCTAAAACAATTCAAAATTGCCGAAGGGAATGTATCCGCACCTAAGCACGTACTGCTTCTTTAGGTGCTCCAAGTGTCAGCTTCAAGTGCGGCACGCATTGTTTGCGTTCCTGAAACGTCAGTTCGAAGCACCTTCCTGGAAAGCGGGAAGCGATTAGTCTGGAGCTGTCGACGTTAACGTACGACGTGGGGTAAACTAGGGCGGCGTTCCTAAATGGTATCTCGTTTGTGTGGTGTATGAGCAGGGTGTGCAGTACGTATCTGCAACGTTAAAGTGCCACTGCGGACTAAATCTCGTGTCTTGAGAATCCTACCAAAGTACTGCTACTGAAATCTTCATGTCTCACTACATTCCTGCTAAATATTTTCTGTCTACTAGACTAGGGACTAAACCAAAACTGTCAGTTGTGGAGTTGTAGAGGAGGATGGGGGTCTTGGATTCTCTTATATGTGATTATGTATCTTCGTTTTCTTTTTTCGTTTTTTTTCCTCGGTTTAAAAAAAAAAGCGCGCCTGAAATTTCGAAATACCGCTGAACCTGTCGGTGGATTTGGCACATCGAGTGTGCAAAGACCGCCATGTGTCAGTGTGCGCCTCCGGCACACTATTAGTATAGAGCAACGGCAGCATTAACTTGTGTTTACATGGAAAGCCGGTTGTAATTTTTGGAGGGATCGTTTAACGGTGTCATTTTACACGTGATATATACGTATTATAGAGCAGAGGGAAAGCAGAAATGACAGCGCTAGACGTCCAAGAATTAAGGAGACTGTGAAGACGTCGCTGCCAAATTAACGAGTGGAAGTATGATCCGTCTTGGTTTTGCTTTCAGTGTCAGAGAGGAGCAAGAGGGTTTCAGACGTCACCAAGACAGTAGCGGTGACAGTTACTGAGTGCATAGTCCCTCAAACCAGCACTTGTGCATAATTCTCCGATCATAAAGCGTTGGCACGCACTCTTAGAAAAAAAGTGTGGGGCAGTTACACTTTTTAGGAGGTAATACTTGTCGCATATGTTGTGCCTAAATGGTTGCAAAGTTCTACCTGTTACCTACCGCGACAGCGATATAGGGTTACCGCTTCTGATTCGGTGAGCAAGGGTGGCGTAGGCCTCTTTATAGCAATTTGGACATATGGTAATCAGAGAAGGATAGCGGATGTATTTTCGTCACCGTTTCCATTCTCGTTACTGCTATATCTTCGTTTCCGTTATCCGTTTCTGATACCAGCTCTTCAATTTCGTTTCCGTTACTGTTTCCGGTAATGAAACGGCTGTCACAAAGCGGCTGGAGGACATCCCTTCCGGCCCTGAAAGCCGCATTCGCGACGACTTCGCCGTGGCATATCAAGGATTATATCGCTTCAGCTCATGAAAGGCCATGTCAGCGCAAGGAAGTGCGCTTTCCAAACGACGCCGTGCAAAAGAAATGTTCACAGGCTTTGTTTCCGGCTTAGCGATAACATAACAGCTATTTGCTGATGTACAATGCAGAGAGAAGGAAACCAAAGAAGCCAAGCAGCCAAGCCAAAGACAGATAATCATAGAGCATTGACGTCGGTACGCCAGTGCGCAGGGTTTGCCGACGGTATGACGCGTGGGCGGGGAAACTAAAAAAAAATGCTTTCTAAAAAACTACAAGCAGTTGGACCAAGATATTTCGCACACACATTCAGTGTTCGCTAATGAACACACAGCGCGAATATCGCTCAGTTCTGCGGCACTTCAAAATCGGCATATCTGACCCTTAAAGGGGGCGAAGGGCGTGGCTTTGAGGGTCGCGTAGCGATGTACATCAAGGACGCCTTGCGGCTGCTTTATTGGTTTTTCGATGCTCAATATCTATGACCATCGTGTCATACCTGATCGAGAGATTCATGGGTCACTATTTCGAAGAACAGGTGTTTCAGAATTTATGCATTCGTATACGTAATTGCTTTATCTCTCTCGAATTTTTGCACCAACATGGCCCTCCCTTAGTTGCAAGTACGGGTAGAAAACGGATTGAGGTTGCAAATCACTCTGTGGCGCACGCAAAGTTGTAACCTTCATGGTGGCACAGCAACTTGAAATACAGCCTTAATTTCAGTGCCACAGCAAGCTTCGAAACAATTTCGACTGAAGCACCACGTATTTCATTTGCTGTTAGAAATGTGTATGCGAAACGCGACTTCCGTTCGTTGAGACATTATAAGAGCTGTTCCTCTGAGACACTCAATATAACGCACCGGCCACCGAGGCCCGCATTTCCGAATTTACTCAATTTACTTGTACCACGACCAAATCTGCATTTGCAGTGATCCAGACGGTCCACTGCTATATGCGAAGGACACGTGTGTATGTGCAACGAAAATCCCCACCCGTATTTAATTACACGGTTACCAGAAATACTCTGATGCCCGTCCGAAGCATCCGGTCTCACTGCCAATTACACGCCGAGCGCAACACCATGCAATTATCAGAGCGTCCCAGTCAGAAGCCACAGATAGCCAGGGCAAAGTTCTGCTCAACTAACTCGTTTCGCAGTCCCATAAGCATGCAAAGTGCGGGCTGCGCCTGCATATTAGTTCTGCTCGGCCGGTCTGCAGGCTAAGTTGAATCTGACATGAAAATCGGCTATTGTCGCAGTTGTAGATTGGGTTTGCCTATGAAGTGGTATACAATAAAAGCAGCGTATTAATCGTGTTGAAATGGCGCATAGTCTTTTGGAGAGGCTCATTGCATCTAAGTCTGCCGAGGATCGCATGAAGGTCACTGCTTTTTTCTCACTGCAAAATTCCATGAATTCCACATTACTTATGAAAAAAATGGAAATAAGAATGTACATATTCATCTATAAAAGATGAAAGAGAAAACTGCTCAAAAGGAGCTGTCACATCCATAAGAACTTCGACAGGGGCTCTGAACCTTCGTTTCGTTAGTTCCACCGGCCAGTATTAGCAGCAGCTTCATCAAGCACCTTCGATAGCACGACGCGTATCTAATGATGTGTTAAAGAACGCGAACATATGAGGGTTTCCGACTCTTCGTCGTGAACATAAATTGGACAGTCTGGCACTTCTTGTGAGGTACCGCCCATGCAAATTCACATTATGGTAGGCCAGAATTGCAGGGATGGTGCAGTTACTCGACAGAAGGAACTTGTTACCAGTTAAGTTACTGTGCAAAAGACGTAAAAAAAAAGAAAAGAAAAAGAACAATCTAACTCAGCCACTAACGAAGTTACGGGTATTGAAAATTAACTTTAAGTTCTTAGTCTGCTTTGGAAAAGAAGGGAGTTACTCTCAAGTTACTAGCTACCTAATATGTAGACCGGTAGAAATCCAGTGAACCGGTAAGAAAGTATCCAGGGAATTGCCTCAGGACGAGAGCCGGCCAGAAGAAGAACAGTCTCTGTTCGAAATATCGGCGGCTCTCGTCCTGAGGCAATTCCTTTCTTGCTACCTAATACGTACTTTTTAGTTATTGACCTTTCTGTAATTAATTCAGATGTTGACCTCATAACGTGCGGCGCCTTCCGTGTTATAATTATTTTGATATAAGAAAACTATAACAGTATCTGATATGACGAACGAAGCCTACCTTTATGTGCTGCTCTGGGGAGGGATTTAATGATTTTGATCTCGTAATAAGGTTCTTGAACGGAACGCAAAGCAGGCATTGAAAGTTTAGGTGCCATGAGTTGTCCTCTACGTGTGAGGTCCATGGACAACGACGAAGTCACCCCGATATGAACACGCGCTACCAGCAGCAGCTCCGGCACCCTCCTAGCCTGAGGCCACGAACATCTGGCCGCTGGGACATTCCATCGCCGCAAGTCAGGACTCGTGTACAGGATCGCACGGACATGTCGTAGAACCGCGCCAAGTTTTAATCCAGCTACACAATGCCCTCAGTCATTATAAATACACTGCTCATCGCTATGATGAGTGTCAGCTTAGCCTCCTACACGGCCAAAAAGAATGTGTACCGTTCACCGCGCAACAACAAGGGAGTGAGTAGGTAACCGGCGTGCAGGTAGCTGTCGTTTAACTAAGGGAAGACGCAGCTCGCGATGTTTGCAGACGAGAATCGAACAAAAGGAACTTGGAGCTTTCCCCAAGTTACCTTGACAAACTTACCTAGAAAAGGAACGAGCTCCTCAAGAAGTTACTGGAGCTCAAAAGCAACGAGTTAAGTAAAAGGTTACCAAAAACTGTAGCTTAGTTACAGTAACGAGTTACCCCCCAACACGGCAGATGTGTAAGTTGCTGTGTATCGGGTAGACCATAAAATTGCTTAAAATGCGTTAAGATATTCCCGTATTTTTATCGGTGCAGCCGAGAAATCCCCACTGTTCCATGCAAGGGACCACTACCGCTGTTGTCGTAAGTCATGTAATGCGTCATGTTGGGATCCAGGATATGCCGAAATCATTGGGATCCCGGCTCTTTTTCTCGTTCCGCAGTCTCGAGATTTTCTTAGAGAAATTCCGGGATTTCGGGAATACTGCAAAGCGGAATACTAAATAAT
Source organism: Ornithodoros turicata (assembly GCF_037126465.1). Taxonomy (NCBI): domain Eukaryota; kingdom Metazoa; phylum Arthropoda; class Arachnida; order Ixodida; family Argasidae; genus Ornithodoros; species Ornithodoros turicata. The sequence goes on along the minus strand of NC_088202.1, from coordinate 57,958,576 downwards.
ATACATAATACCAACGATATTAGCAATACTAATAATATAAAGGTGAATATGCTTTGGGGAATATGGCAAACCTGTCGGCGCAGCCGCGACGCAGAGCAGTGGAATAGAACTTGTTTAATTTCTAGTGCTGGTTTGAATCATGTGCAATTATTTGTCCTTAGCTGCCTCTGAGGCACTCTAATAGCATCTTTCCTACGTTGCTTGGTGCCGGTGAACGGGCTTAGATTGTCGACTCCCGTGACACACGCGTCGGAGCTCTGTGCATTGCTTTGCTCTTGAAGGCATTGACGACGTTGAACGAACTACGTGGCACTGTGCTGCCGAACAACAGAAAAAAAGAAGTAGAGGGCTAGTGATCGAAAGGGGCGGGAGATAATCAGGTTTATTTACATAAATAATGATAGAAGGGGTCACTTCTAAAATCAGGAGACAGACGAAGTCTAACGGCTCCCCGTAAAAGCCGGGCCATTCAGCCAGAGTGCGATTTTACGGTACTTGCATGCCGAAGACGTGTTGGACGTTATGTTCAAGTGAAGAGGTGTGGCCAAATCCAGAAAACTGTTGGGACTTCAATGAAACGTCTTCAATGGAGTGATGGTCTCCATAGTCATCTCCTTCGACAAGATGTGATCCATGCACATTTGGCAAATGAACCATCTGAGTTTGAAAAACCTAGGCTTTTCTTCAAGAGCATACACTTCCTTTTAGTCGTCAGGTTTTGATATTTTCGTGATTCCGCTCTATAAATCGTGGCTCTCTTTCTCCTTGGTGCTGTATGAAATTAATGCGTGGGCGATGTACGTGACTTCGAATGAAACTAAGCCCCTTATTCGGGGATACCATAAAAAAGGCATCGTCAAATTTTCTATAAAAAGCGTCGCACACTAAAAGTACTGGAGATCGTTAAGTCAGTCTTAAGAAAAGTTACTTGAAAACGTAAGTGAGGTACAATTCCATTCACTACATGAACAAAGTAACTAAGTTAAGGTGCTAGGCTCGCCACTGTTAACCAATCTCCCGTTTCCGTGACCTCGCTCGGATAAGCGCTGGACTGCCGGGGAACGATGGAAATAGCAATGGGTCGGTCGACTGTCATTTTGGTGGTGGTCAGTTGCTGGCATGGTGTCGTTTGTTGACAGCACCTGTAAGAATAACGGCTCAAGCCCAATGGAAGAAGCCACAGGAAATCATTCAGGAAAGTCCCTGATAAGCACCCCTCTTTGCTTTTTCTTTCACTTTGCACTTCCTGTTTTCGCTGTTCCCCAGTAGTCGAGCGCTTATCGGAACGGGGCCACGGAAACGGTAGATTGGTAACGGTGACAAGCACAGTACAATTACTCTGCAGAAATAGTAACTAGTTTAGTTACAGCTACAAGTCACTTGGTTTTCAACAGTTACTTTCCAAAATAGCAAAAACAAGGACTCAAGCACAAAAAAGTTTTACTCTACATTCTTTACTAGTACAATGTGAACTGCTTGTGCAGGTAGTACCGGAAACACAGCTGCTGCTGCTCCAAGTTCTTCTCTGTAAGTCTGCCCTGACTTATTCTAAAGCGGCCCTATACCAATGCCGAACAGTCGCTCAACTGGGACACTATAGTGTGTGAGTGGAGTGTGACCATAGCTGGGCGTCCTCACTCATGAAGACCCTCATGAAGACGCCTCACCCTCACCTCACGACGATGAGGTGAGGGTGAGTGAGGCCAGAACACGCTGAATGTTCCTCACGAGGACAGTCGTGAGACATTGTCCCTTATGAGGCCCACCCTGAGGGCCCTCATGAGGCCAGTCGTCGTGAGGCCATCAATACGTGAGGGTACAACGTATTCCGTGAGAAGACTCACGGATGAGGCCGTGAGGCCCTTTGTGAGGAACATCACCGATGAGGCTGTGAGGCCTTTCGTGAGGAACCTCACGGATGAGGCCGTGAGGCCTTTCGTGGAGGACCTCACAAATGAGGCCATGAGGCCTTTCGTGAGGGGCCTCACGGATGAGGTGATGGGTTCGGGCTCATCTATGCTGATGCCAAACACTAACGTTAAACCTCACTGTGACAGTAACAACTGTTACCACATTTATCCAAGCACAGCACGAAACCCTATAAACAGTTTAATGCCGCGCAGTATCATTAGTACCAGCTACCGACACAGTAGTTCAACGCCGACGTGTCATGTGAACATGACGGAAAGTTCTTTTGAGGCTCATGTGCCTCCTAGTGACTTGAAGACACGTCAGGCCATGAGGGCCCTCATCAGGTGAGGGCACGTGAGGATGAGGACTCGTGAGGCCATGTGGGTCCTCATTAGGCGAAAGTACATGAGGCGCAGTGAGGATATGAGGGCCCTCATGAGGTGAAGACATGTGAGGATGAGGATGGTGAGGCCTCTCGGGATCCCGATGCCCTGAGGTGAGGTTTTTGAGGGCAAAATTTAAAATGGAATGTGAGGGTGAGGGCGACTGAGGTTTAGTTAGTGGTGAGGAAAATTTGGTGAGGGTGAGTGAGGCCAATAAAGTCTGTGCTTCGTGAGGTGAGGATGAGTGAGGCCGTAGGAAAATGCCCACCTAGTGTGACCAACGTTTCTTTCATGTTGCACTCAGGAGCGCTGACCACAGAACCGCCTTCTTGTTATCAGAGTAATGGTAACGTTTCATATTTAGCAATACCCAACAAACAACAACAACAACAATTATATTTTGACGATGAAGTGGGGAGGTTTTCCACTCTAGAAGCTGAACGCTGGACCATTGCTAGGGGGTCTAATATGAGTGATAACGATGATGAGAGACGACGATGATGATCGGAGTGGAGATGGCGATCCTGGTGGTGATGGTGGGAATGTCCGAGGGCGCTCATACAGGTCCCCCAAACTCACCTCGGAAAAGCGTGCAACGAAGAAGGCCGCCACTAGATACCCCACTGTTGCCGTTCCGGCTCACTTCAGCGCGCTAAGTTTAGCGGTAAAATGTTTTTGTTGTTTCTGCGAATGAATCTAGTCTTTATATGTCCAAATAAATATAACAACTTTCTGTGTCGTGTTTCACTTTTTGGTCCCGTTTGTAAACGTGTTGAGCGATCGGAAGGATCTAGTGCACGGCTGCGTGCATCACATAGCGTACCTGTCGTACCAGGCGCCGCAGGCGCAGTCGTCCATTTCTCCTTCGGTGACTTGGCCTGGCTTGGATTGTGCTTCAACTGGATCTTGAGCGCGCTACAATCAAACGCAAGCCAACGTCTGGTAACAATGGGGTATCTAAGGGCGACCTCCGGCATTGCACGCATCGGGATAGGAACAAATACATGGGAAAATGGCGACCTTGGGGGACCTGCGCTCATAGGTCGGGCGGTCATAATGTGTCCTTCAGGCCAGTCGCCTACAGAAAAACCAACTGCATGATGTAAGGCCGCCCTGGAGTGGGCCGCGGTACCGAAAATACGCAAAATTAACTTTAATTTGAGCCCTTTACGAGGCTAGAGCGCCAACGCTGGACATCTGTGCGAGCGTACTGCGAGCATATCCTAGCACAGTGAGTTGTCGCCACGGGAAGCTTCGAGTCTAGGGCCACATCCGATGACCCGAATGCAGTGGACGCGCGACGCGCTTGTTTTTGAGTTGCGGTGATAGCTGCACCCTTTTCACATCTCTGTTCTTTTGGAGCACAATTCCCCATGAAGTCGGCCCAGGACGCATACTAACCCCCTGTCACCCGCACTCTAAGAAAAAAAAGGAGTGGTTTTACTCTTTTTGGGGACTAAATGCATTGCCACAAAAAATAGTCCCTTACGGGAGTAAATGCACGTGAGTAAATTAATGTCACAGAGTGGAGACTGCATTTCACGTTCACTTCTAGCAGTTCCAGGTACATAATTCGTGTGCATGCATGAAGATACTTTGAATCAAACCGTCAACCGTGACATAGGGCACAATTTGCGAAGACAGAAGCGCCAACTGTTTCTTACACTGTGTGTGTGGGGGGGGGGGGGGGGGGTTCGTTTATCTGAAGGAATAAAAGAAATAAGAAAGAGAGGGCGGTCTGCCTGCCGAGACGTGCGGCACGAATAGTACATATTTACGTAGACTATTGCATTCGGAAGATCATTCGCGAAGTTCACTGATAATTTACAGTCCTGTGGAGTAAATGTCTGGGTTAGGGGAGTACAATGGGGAGTAATTGGAGTCTAGGGGACTAGAAGCTGCAATTACTCCCTATTTTACGCCATTTTTCTTAGAGTGCACTCCTTCCTGCCGTCCTCTCTCCATCTGTCCACATCTGTACGCTGCTCATAGCCACAGTTGCTTCGCGACGCTAACACGGAATTAAAAAAAAAACTAGGCTGGCACACCTTACGTGTAAATCCACTGCAATTACCTCACTGTCCTAGTTACTACTAACTAGTTACTTCCCAGACTGCGTTATGCTATGATGAATGTTTCGATTTGCATGTAGAGACAGAGCATCGAGGAGAGACGCAAACAGAAAACATCAGAGTCCCTATATTGAAGAAGTGTCTGTTTTTTGGTGTGTTTTTTTTTCAATCCCGAGATCTCGTCCCTGAATCCTGGGGTTCGGCGGGATAAATCCCCAACTCCCGGGCTGGAGAAATGTCCCGGGATTCACGACACTATTGTGATGCACTTTTTTCTACACCAGGCGCACAGAGGTGAATCCCCGGATACCTTTCGCACATCCAGGCGAGACGCTTTATAAATAATGCAGTATAGACAGTCCAACATAAAAGCTGAATGTAAGCAACTCGCCGTAGATGCGACAAAGGTAACATTTCCTCGAGTTTGAGGCAAAAGAGTGACACAAGACAAGAGCACGAAGCGCACAGGACAAAGTGCACTTCTTGTTCATCCTTGTGTCGTCTTTCACCGCAAAGAAAAGTTTACCTTGTTGACAGCATAAACACCGCTAATCCACCTGCAGGTAATATGATGCTAATGTTTGCTGTTTGCGTCGTTAACGATATAACGGCAGCACCGTTCTCTTGGTATGGGATTCTCCTCCTTCCAGTTGCTATGTCCTGCGGCCAGCACTGCGTAGGAAGCTCATTGCTGGCACCACAACTCGTGTGCCAGATGATGTGTATCTCATATGGTCGGTTCTCTACAAGGCCCGACGATCTTGCACAACACATTGCATTGTGCCCCCCGTTGTTCCTGAGCCGCATTTCCGCATCGGAAGACCGTTCATCTCCGACTTCTGTGTGGGCAACGACTTCCTCGTATTTAGATTACACTGATATGCTGCGAAACATTTTTAAGCAGCGCGTTCAGGGAGAACGTCTCGACAGTATAATACGGATACACGTACTCTCCCTCAGCCGCTACATATGTTCCTTTCCAATGGCAAATTTGGAGCAGTCAGCCGACTCCACGGTAGGCGCCCCGCTCCGGCCAAGAGGACACAATCTGTATCCGCGATTGAAACATTCACGCAGCAGTTATAGCAGGCGGAGGTGACGGGGACGCTCGCGCACGGCCGAGCGTCCCCAGTGTCAGCCGAGTCAGCAGTGTGAAGTGCCTGCGGGACTAGTTACAACTATCCGTTAACATTCAACCTTCCTCGATGTGCGTTGAAAGTTGTCGTGTACCTTTTCATCGCTGTACTCATGTAACGACGTTTTCGATTAAACTGGCAACTTTAGGTCGCTCCGATGGCCATCGAAACATCGCATGAAAGGCACGTTTGTATACGACTTCCCCCTCAACTTCCGAGCCTTCATTCGTCGAGCATGAGCTTGATGTGCTCATTGATTCGTCTCTCTCATCGAAGAGTAAAAGCGATAGCATGTGAGGCGAAATGCCAGCAGGTATGGGTGCGACACTTGCAACGGGAGCTTCCCCCATGTTATCGAAACCGAAGGCCCGAATGGACGGAAGCGCAAGGAACAGGAAGCACAAACCACATGACATGTCACGCGCGAGTTCCGGTGAAATTTGCCGATTTTGGCGGAGAAGTCGACGTGTCTCCGTGGAACGAACTTGGCCCCAATACCGCGACAGAACTGCCATTGCAAAACTCACGCTATGCTCACAATAGAACGGAATTGCTCTAGACAGAGCAGTCAGGGTTGCTCAGGAAGTGCTCCCAATCTGCCATTAGAATTCAACAACAACTTTATTACAAGATGATGACTGGGGAGTTTCATCGCCAGGGGCGATACTGTACCCCATTACTGGTGGTGATGCGGGCAACGAAATAATGAGCCCTTCACAATAAGGATCGCCTATGGTATCCAGAAAGATGAAGAGAGCTTTGAAGGCAGAGCGTTGGTGGGCTGGATGTGGCCAGGGTCCAAGCAATTTTGTGAGAGAGAGGAAGCGAGAGTCTAGCTTGTTAAGGGATCCGGAGAGTACGGTTCGGGAAGGTTGGTAGTGTGGGCAATGGAGAAGAATCTGCTCTAGATCTTCTACAGCACCGCAGTGACTGCAGTGGGGAGAGTCAACTTGTCTAAAGCGGTAACGTCACTGTGCTGTGAAAGCCACATCGAGGCGCATTCGATGAACTAGTGCGGCATCTTGACGAGAGATAGGTCGAGGCATGCGGAAACCGAGAGCTGGATCAACTCTGCTCAGCATGGCTGGGGGGAGAATGTCAGCGGTCCCTTGGCGGGTAGCCAGAGGAGTCACGAGGCGCCGAAGTACAGACCGCCGATCTCCTCTCAGCAGCGCAATACGCGTCCGTCTCCGAAACGAGAGAGCTGCTTCTACGGCGCTGTCGGCCTGTTCATTGCCTTCGACACCGCAATGGGCTGGAACCCATTGGAGCCTGTGCCGTGCTTCGTAGACAAGTTTGTAAGCCTGCCATAAACAACGGTGCGAGTGAGCCTCGGATGCCAGAATTTTCAACTGCTTGCAGCGCCGATGTTGAGTCAGTGAATACTACCCAATCCCGTGGGGTAAAATGAACGATGTGCTGCAGAAAGAAAAGTATGACATAGAGTTCCGCAGCTGTGGATGAGTTTGATGCGAAGGGCGATGTCCTTCCACCACGCCTTCGTATGGGATGACGAATGCCGACGGGGACAGGAAAACCGATACAACGATCCGCCGATGAGCACGAGCATGTTGGACTGTAGAGGCTATGTCGAGAACTGGATCCATGGAGCTTCGGTGGCGACGAAATCCAGCCATTTCTTGGTGGAACACACCTTGTGTTTCGAGCCTCCAGTCGAGGCGATGCAAAACCATTCTCTCCATCAGTTTTCCCATACAGCTTGTCAGACTCTTTTTGGGCATTCATTTGGGCTTCAGGGCATTTGGGGGTATGCCTGGTTTCAGGATGGGAACAAGTAACGCCTCCTTCCAGATGACTCCTAGATGGCACGGATCCCTGTCGCCAAGACGTATGATAAACATGATGGAGAGCTTGGAGTGACCGCTCGTCCAGGTTTCGCATGGGTGATTTTATCTGGTCTTGGGGACGATCGCACATTCAGAAGTTTCAACGCAGTCTTCAGCTCGATTAGAGTAAAGTAGCGGTCCATAACCTCCGGTGGACGGGGCCAGTCTTGGTGAATTTCTGTTGTCCAGCTCTGGACAAAACTGCTATGTACCGCAGTCGCTTAGGTGGTCCGCCGTGGTCCGCCGTCCTCCGTTTCGTGGTGTACCGCCGGTGTCGTTAGGACGACGGAGAAACCTGTCGCTAGCGTGATTTTGTCTACACCCTTAACGATAGCCAATGCCGCGAGAGGATTCTTCTGTGGGGGCGCATCCTTCAGAGCTCGAATTGTCCTCCAGATCTTTGGGGCCGGGTCAAACGGTGAAAGGTGTTGACAAAACTTACGCCAACGCTTCCGGTCTTCCTTCTCAAGTTCTCGTTACATGTTGGAATTCAACTTTAGTGCTACTATGAAAATACGTGTTCGTATATGGACAATGTCAATTCGCTTTTCTCAGCAGTAGTTGTTGTTGCTCCATAAACAAAAGAAAAAAAAAGAGTTTGAGAGACGAATATTGTTCAATACAAGAGAGATAACGTAAACGGGGTTCCTTTGTTTGTCTAACAACCTGTTTGCAGACGCGAGCGTACAGGTTTGGAATATGATTGCAGTATATATCTTGAGACGTGGTCTTCTCGTCTGAGGTAACTATTTGCCATCCCAGTATGAAATCTCTGCTGTGCGGGCCTATTACGAAACTGTTTGCTCTTCTCGGAAGGTTATTTCGAGAAGAATTTCGAGACAGACGGATATTCGCGCAATCTAGCTGCATAAACACGAACGCACTGTGCAACAGCAGGCCACACATGTGTAGACAATGCCACCAGCATACAGCTAGGTAGCATACAGGTAGATGTAATTGCGTATTGTAATTACAAAAGTTCGTATTTATTATTTCATATATATCACGATCTCTACAGATATTGATTATGTACAAGAGGTGATAATTTTGTCGTTGCGCGTCGTTTAAATTGTCAGGCACAAAATTGGAAGACGGTGTGGCCCCGCTGGTCGTTGACGGCCGGTGATGGTTAGTGGCAGTCTAGATGACGTCTTCATTTGGCCAGGACAGATTGTGAATAAAGGTACGGAACAGCAGGCGTGTTACCAAAGACAAGAAAGACCTTTATTAAGGTGTAGAGGAGATGGTGCCCCTCTACATGAGTCCTGACCGGCGATGATGGAATGTCCCAGCGGGGAGATCGTCGTGGCCTCACACTAGGACGGTGCAGGTAGAAGTGGCTGCCAGGCGCAGTAGCGCGCGGTAGCAGAGGGTCGTCGTCGTCCACGGGCCGCCACATCACCCCCCCCCTGCAGACGCGGAACGGTGCATGCGTTTGAGATCCCCGTCGATACCATGAAGAGGAGAATGAGGACGACTCGTGGATGATGGACGATTGGACACACGGCTTGTGATTGTGGCGGTTGACGCTGCCCAGCGTTGATTGTTGCTGAGTGAGTGCGTTGCTGGAGGGCCGAATTAAAGATTATAATAACAATAAATAAGACAAACCTTACACGTAAGGTTTGTCTGCCCAGTCTGGCGACATGCTGCACGTTTTAAAGAATGAACGGATGAAACGAAAGAAAGATGCACGAATTAAAGAGTTCATAGATGTTGATACGTCGACGCTGGCCGATGTACTCCCGTGGCCTCTCTCGCGCCCGTGCTCAGCCCGTGCCTCCCGTGGCTCAGCTCCCGTGGCTCAGTGGTTAGCGTGCTGGCCATGTCACGTCGAGACTGGGAGGTACCCGGGTTCGAATCCCGGTGCCGGCTGTGCTGTCTGGGGTTTTTCCTGGGTTTTCCTCAGACGCTTTCAGACGTATGTCGGCACAGTTCCCTTAGAAGTCGGCCCAGGACGCACATTCCCCCAGGGCGTGAGTCGTGACGTTGCCCACATACGTGAGGCCGACAACGGCAAGCCCTATCACCACCACCACCATCTCTCGCGCCCATCGCTCTTGTGGATGAAGAAGACGACTGGTCATTGGCCGTGATGCTGCTGCTGCTGCTGCTCACACGACCTCCACGTTGAAGAAGGAACTGTCCTTAGTTCAGAAGGCTCTTAATGAAAAAGTCCGTACGGTACGGAAATCTTCCGGCCGCGAGATAACTTGCCTTGCGGTCTTGAATCGCTGGTGAAACTAGGTCCCCTTCGACGTTGCCGGTTGTGGTTCTTCGGGTCCGCGTATTGATTCGTTCACTCCTGGGCTTCTTCACAAGATGCTTGATGTTCAGCAAGAACAAGCAAACATTGCATAAACGTGAGACGTCACTCGCATGCTAAGCTACGCTGACGAGACCTGGTACGATCACATGGAGTGTAATTGGCCAAAACCAGGAATGCAATGTCTGCAACTCACGAGGCACGCTACGATAACAAGGCATGTTACGCTAACTCGCAGAAGCAAAACAAAGTGAGAATCCTCGGAATATTTACGAGATGAAATGTTCTGTAGGACAGGACAACCAGAGACCAGAAGAGAAGAGTGTTTATTCTGGCAGGGTGCTGCCGGTGGACTGACGGCCAGAGAGCCGAGAAGCGCGGGCCGAAGAAAGGAAAGGGAACGCGCGATAGATGGCACGGCTGGATGTCGTCGTTGTCGTCACCACATGGCTCCCCCCCTTAGACCGGTGGGAGCTGGGATGTGCCGGACGGCAACGAGGTTAGGTGACCAGCGGACACAGGACGGCTTGCAGTTCATGGAAGGCAGGGCTTGAGGGTCCGGTGGGGGTGGGGGAGCTGGAAACGGTACGGCAGAAACTGAGGCGATGGTGAGGTAGGCTGGCTTCAGCCTGTCGACTGCGATGACTTCATGGCGCCCCTTGATGTCAACAACGAAAGTCTTCTGGCTGCGCTGTACCACTTTGAAAGGACCATCGTAGCGGGGGTCGAGAGGTTTACGCACCGCGTCACGCCGCACGAACACATGGGAGGACGAAGACAGGTCCTGGCTGATGAAGACGTGGGAGCCAGGCGGTGTGCGGGGAGGAACGGGACGCAGCTTGCACATGGTGTCGCGGAGCGTCTGAGCAAACTGCTGGATGTCTGGGACACCGGTGGTAACCGATGAGGACGATGTGCGGAAGAATTCGCCAGGCAAGCGAAGGGTGGAGCCGTAAACCAGCTCTGCCGACGAGCACTGAAGGTCCGACCTTAGGGCTGACCGTACGCCGAGGAGGACGATCGGCAGGGAGTCTGTCCAACGGGTGGAGCCATGGGCCAGTAGCGAGGCTTTCAACTGCCGATTTTAACGTTCCACCATGCCGTTAGATGCCGGGTGGTACGCCGTCGTGCGGGTTCGTGTTATACCCAAAGTGGCTAAGAGGTCCTGGAAAAGGCGCGACTGAAACTGACGACCACGGTCAGTAGTGATGGTCGTAGGCACGCCAAACCGCGATATCCATCCGGTAACGAAGGCTTGGGCGACGACAGATGCAGTGATCTGTGGGATGGGGAACGCCTCGGGCCAACGCGTATAGCGATCGACGCAAGTTAGCAAGTAGGTTGCTCCGTCAGATGGTGGAAGGGGGCCGACGAGATCGAGATGTACGTGATCGAAGCCTGAAGATGGCAGGGGAATGGAGGCAGTCGGCGTTACTGTGTGTCGGTGTATTTTGGTCCGCTGGCAATGGATAGAGGACCGCGTCCAGGCCCGGATTTCAGCGTTCATCTTGGGCCAGACAAAGCGCGTGGTAATCAGCTTCTGAGTGGCCCGCACGCCGGGATGGGAGAGTCCGTGTAGGGCGTCGAAGATGTGATGACGGAAAGTGCTCGGCACGAGAGGCCGAGGTGAGCCAGTGGAAACGTCGCATAGGAGGTGGACGTTGCAAAAAGGAACGGAACGCTCTTCGAAGCGGAGGGAGGACGTTGAGAACAGGTCTGCGAGCTCTTGAGTGTCCTGCTGAACGGCCATGGCAGATAAATCTATTCGGAGGAGTCCAGGGACGTGGAGTTCGTTGAGACGCGCACGAGAGAGAGCATCTGCGACAACGTTGTCCCGTCCTGGAAGATGACGAATATCCGTGGTGAATTCGGATATAAACGCGAGTTGCCGGAGCTCGCGGGGAGAGTAAGATGTGCCGGTTGTTGACAGGGCGAAGGTCAGCGGTTTGTGGTCGGTAAGCACGAAGAAGCAGCGGCCTTCCAGGAAGTACCGGAACTGCTTGATTGCAAGGTAGATGCCCAGGAGTTCTCTGCCAAATGTGCTGTACCGAGCTTCTCGAGGTGACAATGGCTTTGAGAAGGACTCGAGCGGCGCCCAATCGCCTTCAAGGTGTTGCTGAAGGACTGACGGCCAGAGAGCCGAGAAGCGCGGGCCGAAGAAAGGAAAGGCAGCGCGCGATAGATGGCACGGCTGGATGTCGTCGTTGTCGTCACCACAGTTCTGTCCTGGTAGAGCGACTGATTTCTCCGAGAGACGTCAGTGGCAAAGTATTCCACGGAAACAGCGTACGACTAATGTGGAAATGAAAAGATCGTCTGGCTAACACTATTCTAGTGATCGTATAGCCATGAAGTGACTTAAATGCATAACGTTCTACTCGGATTAATCGTGAATCAGCCTTGGGATCTGCTCTTCAGCGACAAAGAAAACGTACAGGTAAGGGATGTTGCTGACCTCTGAGAGGTTACAGCTATTTTTTTTAAATATATTTATTTATTCACATTGAGCATAATACAATGTGGGTCGGCTCTGTGGAAAAAGCTGCATATGCAAGCTTGACACGGCACAGGGCGCCCTTGTGGACGGTGACAGTACATAATTCTCTACATACTCCGTACAATCAAATCCTGAGTATAACACAGGGACACTAATGGGTGAAGCAACGCAAGTACATATATGGGAAAAACTGCATAATATGCATAATATACATTATTATTTATTATAAGTTACTAAACATACCTCTCTGGATTTCTCGTGTGGTATCGCTAGGGACTATGTTGCGTCGATTTAACAACGTAGGCGCTTGTACAGATATTTTTTGGTCACCATATTTTGTTCTAGTTCGAGGAACTGCCCAGTCGTCTCTATGACGCACCACGACATTTGATGCTGACTGATGTTGTTTAAGTAAGTCAAGAAAGAAAGTATTATTTGTTCGTAATGCATTCCTGTATGCAATCAGGAAGCGATATCGATAAACCATCTGGACAGGAACGATATTATATTCAACAAAAAGTGGTTGCACCGACTCCAAAGATAACGATCTGTGTATATCTCTTATGGCTTTCTTTTGCAATAAGTATAAAGAATTCAAATGTGTGTGTGCTGCCGTGCCCAAGACTGGGCAACAGTAATTTAGATATGTGTGAAATGAGGCATTGTAGATGGTTAGTTTAATTTTGGCAGGTAAGACGTATCGGTTTCTATTCAAGATGCCCGCAACTTTGGACACTTTACTAACTATACCGGGTGTTTCAGTTAAATCCCCGGGCTAAATAATTCGCGAACCGGTGCACCAATCGAATAACTTTCTTTTTTACAAGTATCTGTCCAATACCGCCTACAAGATGCGCACCGCGTGAATTAGCGGGAGGCGCTCATTATTTAAATAAAAATTCAAATGAGTTTCGCGAAAAAATATAACTTCTAAAGCAGGGCGCCCTCGGCATTAAAATGGGTACTACCCCTTCTGGGACCTTCAGTAGATACCTTTTAGAGAAAAATCTGCAACCGAAGCGGGTCATTTGTTGCAGTAATTAATTGGTTTCGGTTTACATATTTTTGTCGCGGCTGGTCGCGGTGAAGCGCAAAAGGACGCTCTTTCACTCCCATGTCCACCAATGAATTACGTCCTTACACCAATGAATTACGTCCTTTTGCGCTTCGCCGCGACAAAAACACGTAAACCGAAACCAATTAATTACTGCAATAAATGACCCGCTTCGGTGGCAGATTGTTCTCTAAAAGGTGTCCACTGAAGGTCCCAAAAGGAGGAGTACCCATTTTAATGGTGACGGCGCCCTGCTTTAGAAATTAGCTTTTTTCCCGAAACTCATTTGAATTTTTATTTAAATAATGAGCGCCTCCCGCTCATTCACGCGGTGCGCATCTTGTAGGCGGTATTGGACAGATACTTGTAAAAAAGAAAGTTATTCGATTGGTGCACCGGTTCGCAAATTATTTAGCCCGGGGATTTAACTGAAACACCCGGTATATTCTATATGTCCATCCCATAGCAAATTATTTTGTAGATGAATACCAAGTATCTTCTGGCTTTTAACCAGTTCAATCGCATCAGTCCCTATTTTCAAATCTGAGTTAAGAGTGATACGCTTATTTTTAGGTATGAAGATCATTGCTTTAGTTTTCTGTGTATTAAATTCAGACAATTGTTCCTGGTCCATGCATGAATACCATCTAAATCCTCGTTTGCCAATGCGATGATATTTTCTGCATTAGTCCCTGAACAGAGTAAGTTATGTTATTAAGCGTCATCTGCGTATGCAACCAATTTGGTGTACTTACATGCATGAGCAATGTCGTTCATATACACATTGAACAGCAGCGGTCCCAAAATGCTGCCTTGAAGAATGCCGGCCGTGATTGCAATTGAATTTGAAATTATGCCCTCTGATACCACGCTTTGACTTCTATGGGACAAATATCATCTTAATAGCGCTAAAGGTATCCGTCGGACGCCGTAACTATCCAAATTATGTAACGGCATATTGTGATTTAGCATGTCAAATGCTTTGCTTAGGCCAAGAAAAATACCGAGCGTGATTTGCCTGCATTCAAAGTCATGAAGAATTTGTTCTTTAATTGTTACCAGTGCTGTTTCTGTTTAACTCGACTTCCTAAATCCGTGTTGTATATCACTTAAATTGTTACGTTTATCGAAGAAAGAAGATACTCTATGATGTATTAAGGACCGCAAGCCTTTTGACATAACCGGCAATATAGAAATTGGCCGGTAATTAGATAAATTGTTTCGGTTGCCTCCTTTAAAAACAGTTGCAACTTTTGCAATCTTCATACTGGACGGAAATGTTCCCGTGATAAAGGATAGATTAAATATGTGACTCAAACATGGAGCGATTAAATCAATCACATGTCTGGCAGGTAGTATTTGAAATCCATGAAAGTCGCAACTCTTCAAATTTAAAAATACTGATTTAACTTCCTCCTCATTTGTAGGAGTGAGCTACAAATAATTAGTTGCCACTCCATGCCGTACGTCATAGAGACATGACTGTGCCATCCTACGACCACTATTGGTGAAATGATAATTGAACGTGTCCACTAGTTATTTGCCTTTTATTACGCGGTCGTCAACTGTCAGTTCACCAATCGTTTCCTTGTTTCTGGGGCGGTTTATTATGTAATTTATATTTCGCCAAATTCTGCGTGAGTCACCCACTAAATGGTCATTGAACATCGAATCATAATATGAAATTTTTGGTTGGCAGATACGTTTGTTTACCATGTTTCTGCACTTTTTATAGGTATCATAATCGTCTTTTTGGCGAGATTTAATAAAGTTACGAAATACCCTATTTCGTTTAGAAATCAGGGCTATCAATTCACGTGTCATCCACGGTTTCCGTGCTTTCCTATGACATTTTTTTGTTATAATTGGGAAGCTGGCAGAATACACACACGAAAAGATCCTTAAGAAATTATCAAAGGCCTCATTCACATCAGAAGTTTCATATACTGAGGCCCATGTGGTCTTTAATAAAAGCTGTCTGAACTAATCAAGTCCCATTTGAGAAATAGGTTGTAAGGTAAATTCAGTTCGTTCTCTTTTGTTATTAGTACAGATATTAGCGTTTTTCGTAAACATGAATATTGAGAGATGGTCTCCAACGTCAGCTGCAATAACACCATTACAGTTCTCTACTTCAGAGTTCTCTACTTCACTACTCTACTTCCTCTCTGCTTCAGAGGCAAATCCGGGGAAGTCCTATTGTGCTCCGAAAAGGAAATGAACATAACAATGACTACTGAAAATTACAGAAAAGATGCCACAGGAAATTGAACCTGTAGAGCGAGAAATGAGGCGACCAGGCTCTACTGAGGTTGATGGGTTTAATGACGGTTAATGGCGATGAACCGAAAACGAAAGCTCGGGTCACGCGCAGTGCTGCGCGTAACCGATGGCGGTGCTGGTGATGATTATGACGCTGCTGCTACAGGGCTCCCCCCCGTGGCGGATGACAAAGCTGGCGAGGAGGGCCGAGGTTGGCGGAAAGGTCGGGCGCCGAGGCGAAGGAGTGCAGGAGCCGGACCCGAGGCGGCGGGCGGCTCGTAGTGTGCGAGCTGCGGCGCCCAATGCACTCGACGTGGAGGGGGAGGAATGCTGGAGACAGGAGGTGAGGACGGACGTAGGGAGGGCGGGTCGGGCGATACCAGAGGTGCCGACTCCAGGAATGCGGGCTTGAGCCTGTCGATGGCCACAGTGTCAGGTCCCCGCGGAAGATCGAGGCGGAAAAACTTCCCGGCTCGCGAGATGACCCTGTAGGGGCCGTCATAGGGAGGCTGCAAGCTGGAGCGCACAGAGTCCCGGCGGACGAAGACGTGGGTGGCTTGATTAAGGTCGGGGCTCACGAACACGCGTGTTGCGGGAGCGGAGCGGGTAGGCGTGGGCTTGAGGTCCCGGAAGAGCTGGCGGAGACGGTCGATGTAGGAGGAAGGGTCGGGCACGACCGGGGCCGATGGGGTGAAGAATGCTCCGGGAAGGCGGAGCGGGCAGCCGTAGACCATGTGGGCCGCGCTGCAGTCATCCTGGCGGATCGCGGCGCGAAGGCCAAGCAGGACGAAGGGTAGACGCTCGGGCCAGGTTGTGTCGCCGTGGTCAGTGGCGCGGAGGGAAGCCTTGAGCTGCCGATGAAGGCGCTCGACCAGGCCGTTGGCAGCCGGATGGTAGGCCGTGGTTCGGATGTGATGGGTTCCGAGGGCGCTGCACAGGTGACCGAAGAGGGCCGATTCAAACTGGCGTCCTCTGTCCGTGGTTACAGTGGACGGGACGCCGAATCGGGAAACCCAGGAGAAGAGGAATGCGTGGGCCACCGTCTCTGCCGTGATGTCAGGGATCGGCGTTACCTCCGGCCAGCGGGTAAAGCGGTCGATGCACGAGAGCAGGTAGCGGTAGCCTTTGGCCGGAGGAAGCGGGCCGACCAAGTCGATGTGGACCTGGTCGAAACGTGCATCTGGCGGAAGGAACCGCGATGGAGGCGAGATGGTGTGGCGGTAGATTTTGGACCGCTGGCAGGCCAGGCAGGCCCGCGCCCAGTCACGGACATCGGCATTCATGCGAGGCCATATGTAGCGCTCTGCGACGATCTTTTGCGTGCCGCGCACGCCAGGGTGGGACAGCGAGTGGAGGGCGTTGAAAACATGCCGGCGGAAGGCCAGGGGAACGAAAGGGCGCGGGGTACCAGTAGAGGTGTCGCACCATAGACTTGCCGTCGAACCGGGGAGCGAGATCTCCCGAAAAGTGGTGGATGAGGCGGGGGATGAACGAAGGGCGGCGAGCTCTTCATCGGCCTGTTGCGCCTCGGCGATGCCGTCCAAATCGACCGCGGGGGGCGGATGGAGAGCATTGACGTCCGGCCGCGAGAGTGCGTCGGCAGGGGCATTGTCTTCGCCTGCGACGTGTCGGACATCGGTCGTGAACTCCAAGAGGTAGCACATGTGGCGGGTTTCACGAGGCGAGTGGTTGAGGGAGGCCGATCGCAGGGCGAACATGAGAGGCTTGTGGTCGGTGTACAGCACAAACGGGCGGCCCTCGAGAAAATGGCGGTAGTGTCTGCATGCCAGGTAGGCGGCGAGGAGCTCACGCCCGAAGGTGCTGTAGCGTGTTTCGGCTGGCGAGAGACGTTGGGAAAAGAAACCGAGAGGTTTCCAGTGGCCATCCTGACGCTGCTGCAAGACTGCGCCGACAGCAGCAGTGGAGGCGTCGACGAACAACGCTGTCTCGGCGTCAGGACGAGGATGGTGGAGCAGCACAGCATCTGCCAGGGCCTGCTTGACCTCTTCGAACGCGCGTTCTGCTGCCGGTGTCCACTCCAGAGGGGCAGCACGGGCCTCTTTCGGATGGTCAGCGCCGAGAGCTGCGTAGAGAGGCTGGAGCAAGGCAGCACAGCGAGGCACAAAACGTCGGTAGAAAGTCACGAGGCCGAGGAATGAACGAAGTCCTTTGCGAGAAGTGGGGGCAGGAAAGTCTCGGATGGCCTGGACCTTGGATGCGAGCGGCCGGATGCCTTGCGGGGTGATGGTGTGTCCCAGGAAGGTAAGGGTGGTAACGCCAAACTCGCACTTCGCGGCATTGATGGAGACTCCGTAGTCCTCCAGGCGCGAGAACAGGGCGCGCAGATGGGCGCGATGAGCCTCCGGAGATGGACTTGCGACGAGGATGTCATCCATGTATGCGAATGCGAAGTCCAGGCCGCGGAGCACTTCGTTGATGAATCGTTGGAATGTCTGCGCAGCATTACGCAGGCCAAAGGGCATCCGCACGTATTCAAAGAGGCCAAAAGGGGTGGTTATAGCAGTCCTCGGGATGTCAGTGGGATGGACGGGAATTTGGTGATAGGCTTTGATGAGGTCTATCTTGGAGAAGATGGTCGCTCCGTCAAGATTCGCGGTGAAGTCCTGAATATGGGGAAGCGGGTATCTGTCCGGTACCGTGACGATGTTGAGTGCACGGTAGTCCCCACATGGGCGCCAGTCACCAGGTGTTGCTTTGGGCACCATGTGGAGAGCGGAAGACCACGGGCTGGAGGAAGGCCGAATGATCCCCAGTTCGAGCATGTGCTCGAATTCCCTCTTGGCAATGACGAGGCGCTCCGGAGCCAGCCGTCTGGGGCGAGCGAAGACAGGGGGGCCCCGTGTCACGATGTGGTGAGTGACGCTGTGGCGAGGTGGGCAAGAGGCGTGAGATTGGCGCAGGACAGCGGGGAACTCCGTGACAATGTCGGCGAAAGCAGTGGGCAACGGTAGCCGTATGGTGGGACTAATGGCGGCTATATGCGCTGGAGCTCCATAAACGTGCAAAGAAGTAGTATTGTCGACGAGGCGCTGGCGTCTAATATCCACAAGAAGGTCGAAATGGTGGAGGAAGTCGGCGCCAAGGATTGCGAAGGGGAGGTCGGCGATGGTAAAAACCCAACGAAATACTCTGCGCAGGCCGAGGTCAAGGGTGACGGAGCGTTGACCGTAAGTTGAGATGGTGGACTTGTTGACAGCCTGCAAAGCCAAGTCTGGTTGTCGGTGTCGTTTTTCTGCGGGGGTTGGTGGAACGACGCTCACGTCAGCCCCGGTATCCACCAGGAAGCGACAGCCGGACACGCGGTCCGTGATCCGGAAGAGCCGGCTGTTGTCGCCCCCAGCCATGCCAGCCGTTAATGGTTGGGGGGAGCGTTTCCCGGCCACGAGCAAGGGGCCTGGCAGGTCCTTGCGGCATCGCCGAATTTTCGATGATACCAGCAGAAGTGGTTCTGAGAGGGCGAAGGAGACCGTTGACGGGATGGCGAGCAGCGACGGCAAAACGGGCGCCGAGGGGAACGTGGTTGCTGCGGGGGAATGGCGTCCACCCGGTTCACCAGGGCCGCCACCGTAGTCTGGAGTTGCTGGAGCGACGTGCTGATGGCATTGATTGCAACGTCCACCGGTGGAGGGGAGGTGCGGGGGGCCAGGGTGGCAACGGCTCCTGGAGATGGAAGGCCAGCAAAATCCATAATACGGTCCGAGGAATTTGGGTGTCATTCTCCAGCCGAGTTCGGTCTCCTTACTTCTGCTCCCTGGTTTCAACCCTTCACTCACAAGAAAACGGATGACCGACCGTTGCTTCTCAAGCGGAGCATTCATTTTTAATCATTTGACTCGTGCTTGCACGTGCAACGCGGAGGTCACATAACACAGCGTACTCAGTACAAGACCTGCACTACAACACGGAGCAAGAAGCATGAGATAAAGTTCGGAATTGGATTCAATTGATGGGGTTATTTATTGAATCACCCTCGTGTTTCCTAACAGTCTTCTATTTAACGGAATAAACCAGCCAATGTAGAACATACTAGCATAATATCACTCGAAGAGAAGGGAAAGCTAAGCTCCCTGCTTGAGCTCATTTTGCACGAACTTGTGCCAGAGGATTCGCTTCATCTGTTTTCTAATATATCACATATTTTGCTCTGTTTTAGCAGTAAACTTTATGGTGGTTTGTCGCTGTAGCTTTGAAGGTATATTGCACGCAATTACTTTTTTGTAATGTTGGTAAAAAGCAGTTATACGGAAACTTGTTACGGATGGCATATTATCTTAAACATCTCATACACGTGCCCGACATAGCCATTCATGAAAAATATCACATGCCACATCCTTGCAGTCGAATGGTATGTGAACTACAAAGACATCAGCGTTATGTGTACAAAGTTCCCAGTTCCCAGAACGCGTCAGTCACCAATTATTGCCAGACTTGGCACCAATGTTTGAAACAGACTAAAGAATCGACCATCTGGCGTAGCAGAGTGAACTAATATCAGATATATGAGAGCATCAAAGTCTATAGTTCCAATCTTCCACTTAAATCTCTGAATTGATCCTACTGGAGCTTCAAATTACATCCGAAACAGAGTTAAAAATCACTGTCTTCGAGGTTCTTTGTTTCACAATTCGCGCGTCCTTTTTACGTGTCTGTTCAGTGCTTCGTCTTTTTATTGGACTAATAGCATAAAATACGCGAAAGTTGTCGGGACATTACGCAAATGACCTGCCAAGGTTTGTGCGTCTTGCTTTAGACGTTAGCAGTGAGATAAAAGCTGAGAATTCTCATTAGCATCCCTAATTTAGTTGGAAGGCCCTCTCATCTTGCTCAATCACTTGGAAGAAAAGAAAAAAAAAACAGGAAAGATAGATGACCATAGATGACTTGAACTCAAGACTTTTAAACGAGATATAGGTTACGCGAGCGAAAGCAAGAACGAAAGACGACAGTGAAAGCTTTCATGGCTGGCTCTCTCAATGTGAACAGCGAAACGATTGAAGTTATATCCAAGTGAAGGAATAGTAATGGTAATCTTTACGCAATCCGAATCTATATAGACGACCCCCTGTTTACAAACATGTGAACGTCACGAGAAGATCGGTTCGAGCTTATATTTTGCTGTGGTGGAGAAGCGGGAAAAATGCGTCGGCTGATAGGCTGAGAAAGCTGATAATGCCCACCAGTATGCTTTGCGTGGCGGTGAAACGTAACCGATGATGTAGGGGCTCAGGTTGCCTATAGGCGCAGCCAGTGCTCCAACATGGCACTTTAAAGAGGGTGCAGTAACGTCATTATTGTTATCGCGCTTGTTCCTAGACACGTGTCTGAAGCAAGACTACGGGCATTTCCAATCCTTTGTCTACAATGAGGATTCACTGGATTCCGCGTTCAGTCGTCCGGAGTTGTGAAACGCGCGTCACGGTAACCCTACTACGCCATTTGTCCGATCGCGGAGTGCCGGATTTCGCAGCGTGGTAGCGCGTGCTTTGTGTTCGAAAAAGAGAAGAGACGTGCAGAATAACTAGCAAGCGTAGGATGATACAGACGGTTCTCGCAAGCGAAATCGTTCAACCAGTAATATCGTTATATCAGGTTGTCGTTATATATAATTGTAATATCAGGTGAAACTACACAGTGATCTTGTGCGATGTGTGCCATTTAGACGCCTCTGTATTGACGACATCCCGCTCAAGACAATCGAGCTGTGTATGTACCCGCAGAAAAGGTCGCGACACGATCCTCTACGATGCTCTTTAAAGCGTCAATCGCGCAAGAAGTAGCGGTGCGTGAACGTGGATAGTGAAGCCTCCGTCAAAGTCGTTAACACCGTCTTGCAAATTAATGAGGACATCGGTAAACTCTTCAGTAGCCAACACGACGTTTACAGTGCAAAAACGATCGTTGTACGAGGTTAGAGATGTAATAGTTTCGGAAAATCTGATTGTCCGACAAAAAGTTTTTACGTTTACCCTTTCTTCAGAACAATCGGAAACTTTGATCAAGAAAATAAACATGAAACGCGCTATCGAGCATATTTATTCTTGCGAGAAAGTCAATATTTAGAGAAGTTGGAGATGTCAGACTCAAAACCATCAACGAAGCAAGTGTGCATTGCTGATTTTGAGTGTGCAGTCCCCATGTCTCTCTAGACTCAAAGAAGTATTGCCCTTCCCACGTGCACACCAGGCAGGGTTCACTTTCCTACATTCTCTTACTTTTTTCATACATTAATTCCGTAAGATTACAGGCTATTAAGAGGGCATACCAGCTCTCCGACCCAATGTATTTCCTATGGAACGTATTTTATTCTTTTTCTCGGTAACCACCGGGCAGATTTTAACGCGGGTGGTTTCACTGTAAAGAGGAAGACGAGATGAATCGGATACATTTCTGATACACGTCGTATGTATTTTACAGCTACGTCACGAATGTGAAAAAAATACAATTTATCAACAGGTTTTTATTAAACTTCTATAGCCATTTCGAAAAAAAACTTCCGCATTTACTTGCTCTCGAAATATTTCAGGAATAGATAGACACCAAATTTATATGTCTACCACTTTTCGTTTTATAAAAAACCATGAAACATGAGTACACATACACACCGACTGAAAACATGTCACTCTGTGGCGCCATCTGGTGACGCAAAGGAGAAACCGCGCGGACCGCATCCATTCGCAGAGCAAGCGGTGCGCACGCGCAGCAATGCTTGCTCGTATGGGTGGCGTGGGGTGTGAATGACATGCTGGTTCCTGCATCCTCTTTCTCTCTCTCTCTTCTCATTGCTTTCATGGCCCACTGACTTAGGGCATGGCTTTGGAGGCCAGTAGAAAAGGTTGCTTAGTTGCTCGTAAAGGGATTATCTTCTGAACCTCCATAGTCGTGGCCTGTGTAATGTAAAGAGAAAGCACACCGAGACCAACAACCCTCTTCTTTTCTCTCCCTCTCTGCGCACGGTGCGCGTATAGAAGAGTGCGACGAGTTTATTATCTTCACATGAAACGTCAATTTGCGCGATTTTGCCGGTTGGAGTTTGTGCGGACTCAGTCAACTGTTTGAACTGTCTCACAAGGCTAACGAAAATCTCTCGTATTTCCGGTTAGTGCAAGCCGGGCTTTACAGTCATTCTTTACAGTAACTTTCAACAGGACTGTGTTGTAATGTTCGTAATGTTGAATAAATGCTAGAAATTCTACCGTCACCTCCCATAATAATAATTCGTCGTTTCCTTTTCTTTTCGCTAAGAGTGCACGCCTCAGTCAGTTCCAAACTTCTGAAGTTTTCGGAAGGACCTCGATATTCCCGGTTGCGAAATCCAGGATCTCGAAATTCGCTGGGTATAAGAAAAAAATGGTCCCTCGTTGTGTGGACGGAAAAAATGGTCCCGCAAGCACCTGCGCTGCCAAAAATACAGGGGCATAGTTGCAGATAGCCGATCGAGCACATCACAGCCGACCAAGTGTTACCATTCGCTCTCCTGATTTGAAATTCAATTCAATGGTTTCAATTCCATTTGTTTTATTACGATATGTCGCCATCGTGACAGCCATTCCCGGGAACATTTTCCCCGGAACCCATGTTGCAGTGATCCCCCGCCGCTGTAACGCTTTTCACCGAAATGTCCGTGCACCGAAATGTTCTAGTCCTACGGAACAGCACGTTGGTTAGCTTATTATTAGGTTAGTAAAAGTTCGGTGTTTGCATTTTCATGTTTAGATTAGTCTAAGTGGGCTTTGGTAGTTCCCCACGCACAACTGTGCATTTCATAGTCAGATAACATTTATTTACAGCAGTTTATTTTTCGACGGGGATTTCGGTCACTTTATTTTGAGGTACGCCCAATTTTTCGCTACCGGTTCCCTGAATTTTCCATCTTTCGACATTCCTTGCTGGTTTCGCGTGGGATGACCCCAAAACCTGTATCCGTCTGCTTTTGCACCGCGAACAAAGGGAGGCCTAATCACGAAGATAAGGAACAACTACTACTTTATTTTTGGCTTTGGAGAGGGGGGAGGTTCATCGCCACAGGCGATACTCTACCCCATTGCTGGTGGGAATGTGGGGAATAAAATAACGAGCCCCTTCACAATAATGATCGAAGTCCGATGGTGTCCAGAAATGTCAGAAGGGCTTTCAGCGCAGAGCATCTTAATGTAATGTTATACCCCTGTCACACGGGCAGTCTTCAATGGCCATTGAAACCAATGACCATTGAAAATGCGTGTAGTGACACCAAGCGTGTAACGTGTCAACTTCCCAAAGAGTATTGGATTCAGTGTTCTCCGAGAGGTTGACACATTACATGCTAGGTGGCGCTACACGCATTTTCAATGACGATTGGTTTCAATGATCATTGAAGACTGCCTGTGTGACAGGGCTATAAGATAAGGAAAAGCTCCGGGTCACTGGGGATTCTCCGCTGAACTAGTGACTCTACGCTGAACGAAAGGTCTGGTGTAATGTGAAGTACCTTGTGAAAACCAAGGAGTGTCTAAAAATATAGTACTGAAGTTTCCAGGTAATAACCAGCGCATTATGAGACGGAATTTGTGCTCCGAGACCTTCTCGCGCGTCAAGTTCCTTTCATTTTATCTTCTTCGTTTACACATAAAGACGGAGTTCAAGGAGTTCTAGGAGCTTCATTCTTCTCCTTTTTTCTTTTTTTTTTAATAGCTGTTGCCAAATGCAATGCATTTATTTAGACTGATTGAGTGTAAGTATTGAGCCTATCAAAAGGCCGAAAATCATAACGCCGAACTATCAAAAGGCCGAAAACTCATAACGCCGAACTATCAGAAGGCCGAAAGCCAAAAGACCGAAAAATCATATCGCCGAACTGTCAGAAGGTCGAAAATCAGAAGGCTGAAAATGGAAAGGCCAAAGAGACGCAGGGCGGACACCCCAGTGAATGACCACTGACTGGGATGGTGCAGAATATGAAAACGTTTTGTGGCTCTTGTATTACAAATCAAATAACTGGAATGCATAGCATTCGGTGCTCGGAAATAGACTAGCTAGAGAAGATAAAAAAAGAAACAATAATCTGCATCATGTTTACTACGAAAAGAAAGTGTGTGGTGGCTAAAGTGCGGATAATTGTGCACTAAGACTATAAGAACCACTATAAGAATAAGAAAGCACTATAAGAAAGAAACAAAATAAGAATATCGCAGCCATGTGCGCACGTTTATCAACAAACGTGACAATTGATTGCAGTGTATTCTCTACGCGAAATCGTAAGTGGAAGTGGCCGAAGCTTTCCAACCAAAAACACTTAGTAAGTGGTTAGGTATTTTAGTATTTATTTTGAGTCCGAGGACTTCAAGACGGCAACATCGCAACCGAGGATTTCGCAACAATTCTACGCGTACCAAAAGTGGATGTTTCTCAGGGGACATTTTTTCCGGGGACAGTTCTTCCGGTTCCCACCCACAGCTGGGCACGCCCGCTACGCCACGGTATAGCGCCGTTTGACGAAAACTACCTTTCGTGATACTCTTCTTGCGGAGGCGATTTCTCTGGGGGACATTTTTTCCTGGGGACGGTTTTTCCTGGGGACATTTTTCCGGAGACGAAAATCCGGCGTCTCGGGCGAGCTTTGATTATATGAAATGACTTCTCCGTGATCATTCCTTCAGTTGGCAACTAGCGCTCAGATTCATCTCTGGAAACCCCCATTTTGTAATTTCATCTGTGTCTGTGTTGACCTACAAGAATAGTGATTCGCCTAAAATACACATAAATTTGGCTCACATGGTGTCCAATTCTTCAGCTTTTTCCACGACCGCATTCAACATTTTCAAGTTTGGATTGAATTAACGGAGACCTCAGCATCCAACACAACGGAATCTGAAGGAAAAAATTTACACTTCAGAAGTTCTTCTAAAAAAAGAAAAAAGCATAAATTTTCTTGTCCCACATGATAAGGAGGTCGAAGTGCACCTTTTCCTACACTCAAACAAGAACCTCTTATGTTGGTGACCATTGTTATTATTTTTTTACTCTGTCTCCTTTTAGTTTTTGTCGAACCGTTTTTCTTGGCGTCCAGCAAAAAAAAGAAAAAGAACAGTCTTTGTTAGGAATATCGCGACTCCCGGAGTCCCGCCGCTGCGAGGCCTCGCCGCTGTACCTTTCGGTATCTTCCTTGGTTGGTTTCTTGTCCGTCGACCCGGAGCCTTCATCACCGTTCACCTCCTTTGTACGGTTTAGCAAATAGCACACCAAGCCGAAACGAAAGGAAGCCCCCTGTCACTGGGGATTTTCGACTGACATAATTTTTCTGGATTGGTGTAATGTGAAAGAAAAAGAAGGAAAAACAGGGATGAAAGGGTATACGGTCGTTTCGGTACAAGACATTTCGGTACACGGTCATTTCGGTACACAGACATTTCGGAGCACGGACATTTCAGTACATCGGCATCTCGGTACAAGTCATGCGCGGAACGCCGGAGAAAACGCCCCCGCAGAAAACGTCCTCGGCAAAAAGGTCCCCTCAAAAGTGCATAACGAGAAAGATTACCGTGTACACAGTGAATTCAGTAAAGGGCAGATAATTGTGCAGTAAAAGGTCCTGAAATATGCATGCAACTCAACTAAAATATCTAAAGATGTTGCATATCTGTAAAGACATCTATGAATAAGATATGATCAATAAAATAAATAAGATGATATATATCTTTATATGCTGGTAACCCAAACGTCGCCATGCCAGTACTGGACAGCTGTTTCGGCCTTCTTGGGCCTCATCAGCAGTACGCAGGCAGGCAACGTTTGAGCGGATGGCGTCAGAAGGTCACGTGGCACGTGATGCCTCCCGGCACTGCACTGGGCTTTCAGAGGTGTCTTTGGACACCCTGACGGGAGGCATCACGTGCCTCGTGACCTTCTGACGCCATCCGCTCAAACGTTGCCTGTCTGCGTACTGCTGATGAGGCCCAAGAAGGACGAAACAGCTGTCCAGTACTGGCATGGCGACGTTTGAGTTACAAACATATGCTATGCGTGCAGCCAAAGAGCTCCTGCTATTTTTTTTCGCTTATATATATATATATATATATATATATATTCTATATATATATATTTATAAGTCCCAAACGTCGCCACACCAGCATTGGACAGCTGTTTCGGCCTTATTGGGCCTTCATCAGCAATGCGTAGGTGGGCGACGTTTGAGCGAGTGGCGTCAGCAGGTCACGTAGAACGTGATGTCCTCCCGTCAGGGTGAGAAACTCACCTCTGAAAGCCCATTGCGAAGCCAGTGAAGTATTAAGTGGAGAAAAATAGCATAGGCTCTTTGGTTTCACGTTGAACATATGTTTATAAGTGGGCTTGTTTGTATGTTTATAAGTGGGCTCTTTATAAGTGGGTATATGTTTATAAAATGGGCTTTCAAGGGTGAGTTTCTCACCCTGACGGGAGGACATCACGTTCTACGTGACCTGCTGACGCCACTCGCTCAAACGTCGCCCACCTACGCATTGCTGATGAAGGCCCAATAAGGCCGAAACAGCTGTCCAATGCTGGTGTGGCGACGTTTGGGACTTATAAACATATGTTCAACGTGAAACCAAAGAGCCTATGCTATTTTTCTCCACTTATATATATATATATATATATATATATATATATATATGTAACATTGCCATCCCCAAAACCTCATCATCTCCACCCCACAGCTGTGTCACACGAAGGGCGACCCCTCAGTTCCAAGAAATGGGGAAGAGGACTCCTTCCAAGAACAATTTGGGAGCGACGCTTCGACTGTCCCAGGCAGTCCGGACTCAGCCATCGTCCCAGCCAGTTCATTTCCGTTATAGCTTGTATCCATTGTAAATAGTAATGTAAATAAACCTGTAGTGCCCTCATCATCCAATCACTCATCATCTCACCCGTTCCACACGAAGCCACCGCCAGGCGAGTGTTACACGAGTCGACAGGATGTTCAAGGTTGTCGTCGCCTATCTGTTTTAGTACTGCTCCAATGCCTTCGTTGGAGGCGTCACAGTAGATTGTACAGGGCTTGGCTGGGTCGTTTCACCAAAGCACCTTTGAAGCGCTGGAATGAAGCAGCACAGTCTGACGTCCAATTCCATTTAGCACCTTTCTTCAAAAGCTTCGTTAGAGGTAAGGCTGTTTCTGTAAATTTGTCGATGTACCTCCGGTAGACGTCAACCGCGCCAAGGAATCGTTGAACGTCCTTGACGTTTCTCGGTGTTGAATACCGTGTGATAGCGGCAACATTTTCAGTTCGTGGTTGCAGCTTCTCCGCGCAGATGGTATGCCCGAGGAAGTCGATACTTGTAGTGGCAAATTTGCATTTCTTCCTTTTGAGCTTGACATTCTCGGATTCCAGGGCTTTTAGGACCGCCGCAAGATGCTCGAGATGTTGTTCTTTTGTCTCCGAGTGGATGATGATGTCGTCGAAATAGTTAAGTACATTTTTGAGACGATGTTTCTGAATGAGAGTCCGAATTACACGTTGAAATGTAGCTGGAGCATTCCGTAAGCCAAAAGGCATAACAAGCCATTCGTAGTGACCGTTATGAGTTACGAAAGCTGTTTTTTGAATGTCCTCTTCTGTCATATGCACATGCCAGTACCCTGACGTGACGTCTAGTGTGGTGAATATCCTGGAATTACCCAAGGCGTCCAACAAGTCGTCAATTCTGGGAATTGGCTGGTGATCAGGTTGCGTGATTGCATTGAGTTTGCGGTAGTCCACACAGAGTCTTGTTTTCCCTTCGTCCTTTTTTTTCGCAAGCACAGCAGGGGAGGCGTAGGGTGACTGGGATGGTCGAATCAAGTTTTCATTTAGCAGCGATTTCTCCTGTCTGCTTATCTCCTCTTTGTCGGCCAATGATGTACGGTAGGGCACATAACGAATAGGAGTGTTGCTCGTCAGACTGATGGAATGCTTCTCAAGAGATATTGATCTGATATCCGTTTGGGATTTTGAAAATAGTGACGAGTGCTTCTCGAGAATGTGAGCGATAAGTGGGTCGCTATGTGATTGAAGTGGTGACTTGGACTCACCGGTGGGTTGATCTTGGTTTGGTGTGGTGACAGTGGCGAGCTGTTCACAAAAATTCTCCGGTCGTGAGGTCAACTTGAGCGTTGATAAGTCCAGAGAAAGATTGAAAAGCACCGCACTGTCCAATCCAAGCAAAAGTTGGTGTTGCATGTTTTTAAGAACATGGGCGGTCACAGTCTTGGTTGTGTTCCCAATGGTTAAGTGGATGGTGGTGCGACCCAAGGTGGTGGTGGTTGAATTCACCTGTCGTACGCTGATCTTCGAGTTGTGGATGAGTTGTTGCTTGAGCCGGCGGAATACAGATTCGTTGATACAGGAGATGGTGGCTCCTGTGTCAAGAACAGCGTCGACCGGACTCCCATTGATCAGCGCACGGAAGTGAATTAGTGATGCCTTGGGCCGCTTTCCTCGTTTCCCGAATCCACGGGGGACGTGTAACATTGCCATCCCCAAAACCTCATCATCTCCACCCCACAGCTGTGTCACACGAAGGACGACCCCTCAGTTCCAAGAAATGGGGAAGAGGACTCCTTCCAAGAACAATTTGGGAGCGACGCTTCGACTGTCCCAGGCAGTCCGGACTCAGCCATCGTCCCAGCCAGTTCATTTCCGTTATAGCTTGTATCCATTGTAAATAGTAATGTAAATAAACCTGTAGTGCCCTCATCATCCAATCACTCATCATCTCACCCGTTCCACACCAAGCCACCGCCACGCGAGTGTTACATATATATATAGGTATTCAATAAAGATCAGAAGTGGAGACGGTGCTTCTACAGGATAAGGAATAAAAGGGGGACTTTATTAAAAACTAAGAGGGGGTATTCGACGTTTCGACAGCAGCGCTGTCTTCAACAAGAATGGGATACTATGGTGACGCAAGACAATTGCAAAGAATGAGAGGGGAATATGTACAAGGAGAGAGGGCAGCACACGTGCTTTGTCAAACAAAGGTAAAGGGGTACAATGAATCATAGGCAGTCAAGTTCTTCGCCGGAGGACAATGATTTCCTGGGGTGACCGACCGGGGAGGGGAGTCTGAAAGAGATACAAAAGAGTGTATGTATTCTGAGAGAATTAGGAATTTAGGTTGCGAACTGTTGAGAGGACGCCGGGGTCCTCGTTGATCTGGCTTTTAAATTTGTAGATCAGGAACGATTCTCTTTGTTCTCTAAGGCGTTGGGATGGAAAACCCGATTGCAGAACGAAAATGGCTATGTCGTTAATTGAGTGGCCGGGTTTACTAAAATGTCGAGACACTGGCAGATTAGGTTTCTTTGATACGTCGGACCTGTGGTTGTTGAATCGGATTCGGAAGGATGTAGCTGTTTGACCGATATATTGGGCTTTGCACTCATTACATTGAAGGAGATGAAGGACGTTAGAAGAGTTGCAGTTAAATAGACCATTAATTTTTGTGCGATAGTTAGAATTTGTGCTTTCTACTCTGGTAGCAGTTTGCATTAATTTACAGATCTGGCATCTGCGTCCGTTGCATGGTTGACAACCGTTGTGTTCCGAGGACTTGTTTAACTTAGCGTTCACAAGTCTGTCTTGGATGTTCCTTTGCTCGACGATAAGTAACGCGGAACCACCGGAACCACCCCGCGTTACTTATCGTCGAGCAAGGAACATCCAAGACAGACTTGTGAACGCTAAGTTAAACAAGTCCTCGGAACACAACGGTTGTCAACCATGCAACGGACGCAGATGCCAGATCTGTAAATTAATGCAAACTGCTACCAGAGTAGAAAGCACAAATTCTAACTATCGCACAAAAATTAATGGTCTATTTAACTGCAACTCTTCTAACGTCCTTTATCTCCTTCAATGTAATGAGTGCAAGGCCCAATATATCGGTCAAACAGCTACATCCTTCCGAATCCGATTCAACAACCACAGGTCCGACGTATCAAAGAAACCTAATCTGCCAGTGTCTCGACATTTTAGTAAACCCGGCCACTCAATTAACGACATAGCCATTTTCGTTCTGCAATCGGGTTTTCCATCCCAACGCCTTAGAGAACAAAGAGAATCGTTCCTGATCTACAAATTTAAAAGCCAGATCAACGAGGACCCCGGCGTCCTCTCAACAGTTCGCAACCTAAATTCCCAATTCTCTCAGAATACATACACTCTTTTGTATCTCTTTCAGACTCCCCGGTTGGTCACCCCAGGAAATCATTGCCCTCCGGCGAAGAACTTGACTGCCTATGATTCATTGTACCCCTTTACCTTTGTTTGACTAAGCACGTGTGCTGCCCTCTCTCCTTGTACATATTCCCCTCTCATTCTTTGCAATTGTCTTGCGTCACCATAGTATCCCATTCCTGTTGAAGACAGCGCTGCTGTCGAAACGTCGAATACCCCCTCTTAGTTTTTAATAAAGTCCCCCTTTTATTCCTTATCCTGTAGAAGCACCGTCTCCACTTCTGATCTTTATTGAATACCTTTATTTTTCGTGGTCAACCGCATTCGTTTATTTCAACTTATATATATATATATTCTATATATATATATATATATATATATATATAGAAGTTCAAAAAAAGACGCGGAAACAGATTTTAGGGCAGTTACAAACACTAGTTTATTACATAGGGAGACGTTAAACAGTAAAATGGGCAAGGGGTCGACGTTTCGACAGTGGCACTGTCTTCGTCAGGACAAAATATGCGTAGGTGGTTACAGGTTACTTAAATAGGCTTGGTACATGACGTCATAATCGGTACGGGGATGCCACAGGCGTTTGTCAGTGAGTCAGATTCGGGAATATTCCACAAGGTCAAGTCCGGGTGGTGATGTCATTCGCCGTAGGTCACTGTCCGCTTTGGGGAAAATTCCTGGGCAGGGTGAGGGCTGCTTAACTTTGCTGAAAAAAAAAAAAGAAACAATAGAAAAGAAACGAAAAGTGTAGCTCATCTAGGCTGCCAGATTTCTTACCATTGAAAGTGCTCCCAGATCTTCGTTAATGGTTGATTGGAATTTGTAAATGAGATACGCGTTGTCCCCTGTACCAATCTAAGCTAAAATTTGACTGGAGAATGAAAAGTGACACAATATTTAGTGAGTGACCTGGTTGTTTGAAATGGCGAGAGACCGGGAGGTTTTGGCTTTTTTGTAACGTCAGATCGGTGGTTGTTGAACCTGATCCGAAATGAGGTTTTAGTCTGACCTACTTATTGTGCTTGGCACATGCCGCACTGAATGACATAAATGACGTTAGATGAATTACAGTCGAAGTCGCCATTAATTTTGACGGAAAAATTGGAATTAGTGCTTTTAAGTACTTGGGTGCTTTGCATTAATTTGCATATTTGGCACCTGCGACCATCGCACGGGTGCACACGGGTGGTAGCCGTTTCCTGGATGCGCTGCGTGGATAACCTTACAGCTAACTAGATTATCGTGCAGGTTGCGCGCGCGCCTGTAGGTTACTCGCGGTGGCTGAGGGAAAATTTGTCCGATGCGCTCCTATTGGAGAAGGATACTATGGTGGCAGTTTAGTATACTGTTAACGCTTGGAATAGTGCTGCTAAATGTTAAGATGAGGTTTACGGAACCATTATCTAACATGCGTTTGCGGTTTTGGAACATGGCTTTGCGATCAGCTTTGCGGGCTTTGTTTAGTGCGTAGTCAACTAAGCTGGGTGGATATTGACGACCGATGAATGTTTCCCTCAGTTCAGCTAGGTTTCTGTCCAAGTCATTGTCACTCGAACAGATGCGCCTGTATCGAAGTGCTTGGCTGTAAGGGATGGCAAGTTTAGCATGACGCGGGTGACAACTGTTAAATGCTAGATACCGTTGAGCGTCCGTAGGTTTACGGAACAGGTTTGTGGACAAGACCCCGTTGGTTAACTTTACTTGGACATCGAGGAAGTTAACAGTTAAAGGGGAATAAGAATGGGTGAACTTGATGGCCGGATGTGCTTGGTTAAAGTCACAGGTAAATGTGATTAGGTCATCTTCTGAGTGTGGCCACATCATGAAGATGTCGTCGAGGAACCGCTTGTAAAGCGTGGGCTTCTTTATGCGCTTAGACAGAAATTCCCCCTCTAGAGCTCCCATAAAAATATTTGCATAGTTAGGTGCCATTTTTGTACCCATAGCCGTGCCATGAACTCGCAAGTAGTCCTTATCGTCAAATTCGTGGGATGGTCGCAGGTGCCAAATATGCAAATTAATGCAAAGCACCCAAGTACTTAAAAGCACTAATTCCAATTTTTCCGTCAAAATTAATGGCGACTTCGACTGTAATTCATCTAACGTCATTTATGTCATTCAGTGCGGCATGTGCCAAGCACAATAAGTAGGTCAGACTAAAACCTTATTTCGGATCAGGTTCAACAACCACCGATCTGACGTTACAAAAAAGCCAAAACCTCCCGGTCTCTCGCCATTTCAAACAACCAGGTCACTCACTAAATATTGTGTCACTTTTCATTCTCCAGTCAAATTTTAGCTTAGATTGGTACAGGGGACAACGCGTATCTCATTTACAAATTCCAATCAACCATTAACGAAGATCTGGGAGCACTTTCAATGGTAAGAAATCTGGCAGCCTAGATGAGCTACACTTTTCGTTTCTTTTCTATTGTTTCTTTTTTTTTTTCAGCAAAGTTAAGCAGCCCTCACCCTGCCCAGGAATTTTCCCCAAAGCGGACGGTGACCTACGGCGAATGACATCACCACCCGGACTTGACCTTGTGGAATATTCCCGAATCTGACTCACTGACAAACGCCTGTGGCATCCCCGTACCGATTATGACGTCATGTACCAAGCCTATTTAAGTAACCTGTAACCACCTACGCATATTTTGTCCTGACGAAGACAGTGCCACTGTCGAAACGTCGACCCCTTGCCCATTTTACTGTTTAACGTCTCCCTATGTAATAAACTAGTGTTTGTAACTGCCCTAAAATCTGTTTCCGCGTCTTTTTTTGAACTTCTATACTCGTTATACTCGTATACTCGTTTCAGCCAGATCAAGGTCCCCACTGACCCACAAGGACGATGACCCCACTCCTGGACCTGACACAGAAACGCTCTGGAATTTCCCCAATTGACAACCGCCAGGTGGCGGGAATTTCCCCCAACCGATCACGTCATTCTCAAGCCCCTTATCAGCCTCGTGGCCACATTGAGCTCTTTTGTCCCGAAGAAGGCGGAGCTTCCGCCGTAACGTAGACATTCTCCCTAACTTTCATGATTTTTAAGTTTTAATAAACCCTTTTTTTGTTACTTCCCCTACTTCTGTCTTCTGTCTCCCATTTATTTCAACTATATATAGAATATATATATATATATATATATATATATATAAGTTGAAATAAACGAATGCGGTTGACCACGAAAAATAAAGGTATTCAATAAAGATCAGAAGTGGAGACGGTGCTTCTACAGGATAAGGAATAAAAGGGGGACTTTATTAAAAACTAAGAGGGGGTATTCGACGTTTCGACAGCAGCGCTGTCTTCAACAGGAATGGGATACTATGGTGACGCAAGACAATTGCAAAGAATGAGAGGGGAATATGTACAAGGAGAGAGGGCAGCACACGTGCTTTGTCAAACAAAGGTAAAGGGGTACAATGAATCATAGGCAGTCAAGTTCTTCGCCGGAGGGCAATGATTTCCTGGGGTGACCAACCGGGGAGTCTGAAAGAGATACAAAAGAGTGTATGTATTCTGAGAGAATTAGGAATTTAGGTTGCGAACTGTTGAGAGAACGCCGGGGTCCTTTTTAACCCCGGGTCCCGGGGTGATTTTAACCCTTATACGGCCTCCCAAGTCTCTTCATTACTTGTAGTCTATTTGTTTTCGCGTCCATCTGTACTCAGTTATACATTCATATATATATATATATATATATATATGTATAAACATATAAATCATCGTAATAATATACATAGACAGATATTGCATTGTACTTGCTATGAAAGCTCGGCACCCTATACACAGATTCTCACGTACGAGGGGGTGTAGGATAAAATGGTAAAATCATTCCGTCCACACGTCAATCTTATGCGTGTCATACTCGTTAAAATGACAGTTTGTTTATATTAGAATCGCCAAGAATATTCGTACAAATGCATGCGTTTCGGATGATGCACGTCAAAGCTGATCCAGGCATTTCAGGATGACTCATGATGCTCTTTGTGGCAGTGGCCAATATACCTGACAGGGCAGTGTCCTTGGTTTTCTGGCCGTTAGGACCTGGTTCAGCGTATAGATAGCTACCAGCCAAAATTAGGAAGCGAACATAGGTCCGGTTAGATGACGCTGAAGTAAACAGTCTAAAAATAAGTCGCCGAAAAATCTGTGGTGTCGAGTTCCTGAGTGTCGAGGTAGTCACCGCTACAATACAGTTCCCCCTTTACATGCTCGGTAGCTGAAAATTCCACGCTGCTTTTTTTTTTTTAAATTACTCTTCAACCTACTTGCTACATTCGTGCAGAACTCTTTTCATCAGCCCCATAGGTTGGGAATATAATCGTGGCTTCAAGCGCTCAAGTACAAGACCATGTCAACTGTAAAAAGTGACATGAACATTTGCGCTCTAATAGTCACTGATTTGAGTTACGAGCGATAAAGTGTAGCTCCATGGGACGGACTTTTGAGGGGACCTTTTCTCCGGGGATATTATCTCCGTTGGCGTTTTCTTCGGAACCTTTTCTCCGTTTCCCGTGCGGAATAAATTATCCTACCGAGATGTTAGCAAACACCGAAGTTATTTGATGAGTTGAAAACACCTACACTCATTTCTACTTATAACGTACCAAATGCTATGCATATGATGGCGATGAATCTCCCCACTTTCCATCTCAAAATAAAGTTGTTGTTGTTGCTATGCATATGAAGAAATACTAGGCGGAGAACGCTGCGAACAATAACTCCCTGCTCCGAGTCCAAATTTCTCAAAATTTTTAAAATTTACTTATAAACTTATCTCTGCTCCGAAATTTATTTTTGGCATGACCGTTTCTCTGGAGGAAGGAAACAAATGGACTATTCAATCAATTATGTAACACAGTCATATTTACGAACGAATACGGCTACTTTTCCGGAACTATTGTCGTCTTTTAGAAATTCTCTGCGCATCTTGCAGTGAGTGCGCTTAATAGGGCTGTGCGAATATTACGATTTTTCGAATATTGAATAAGCAAATACTTCTGCATTCGATTCGAATTATCTCTCCTTCTTCTTCTTCTTTTTTTTTCAAAACTGTCGAGGAGTGGAATGCCCCTCCACCAGCTGTTGTGTTCCTCTGATCTCTTCCAAGCTTTGTCAACGAGATAAAATATTTGTTGGCAAAGGGGCTTTCCTTCTTCTTCATGTTTTTTTTTTTTACTGTTTATTCTTGTTTGTTACCATGTGCGTGATTTATGGGGGTTATATGTTGTTTTTTTGTGAGTCAGGTTACTGTGTTTGTTAGCTTTATATCAGTTTGATTGTATGTTACCATGTAACTGCTTGGGCCCGAGATGCGCCTACAGCATTGCTAAACAAGAAAGAAGAAAAGCCAACCGAATGTGGAAAACTACATTGGAATTTCGAATCGAAGCGGTTGCTGTTCTAAACCGAATGTATTGGCATAGTTCGGAAGCTGCGCTCATAAGCCCGAAAACGAAGAAAAAAAAGGTCGTGCTCCTTGTATCAGGAATATAACATTAATTTACTCGAGAGCTTGCATGAGTACCAGCGACGATCCCGGTCGACACAAAAATTGACCAGAGACAACAGTACTCCCGATTATTATAATAGAGTCTTTGAAAATTGCGTGTTGCTGCTTTCTATAGGCCCGCTGCCTCAGCCTCGAATCTACATTGTCGAAAAAATTCCAATATATATCCCCTTCTCCAACTGGGTATTCCGTTAATTTATCACGAAAGCTGGAACTTCTAATGACGACGAACTGGCGTGCAAACATTTTCTCTACTCGACAATTCTTGTACCGAGATGCCCGTGCACCGAAACGTTCGTGTACCGAGATGTCCATGCACCGAAATGTCCGTGTACCGAAACGTCTTGTACCGAAATGTCCTAGAGCCGGGTGAAAGGAGTCTTTCAAATATGTTACTGAAGTTTCCGGGTAATAATAAGCAGTCTATTTTCGACGGAAGTTTGAAATTTTTATAGTCGACGGCAATTTTGAAAGTATTTTGCACCAACGCCTTGAAAATGAATTCAGATAGTTGATAACACTTACTTACCAGAAATATACATACAAAAATGTCATTCTTGCATGAATAATAGAGGTATTATTAAGGTAAATTGCGTGTAAGCGAGTGCAGAAAAAAAAAGTATACTGTTTCGAGCACTAGATTTGCCACACTGGCATTGTAAGCCCTGTGTGCAGGCAACGTTTATAGCCTAATTTACAGCCGCTGGTATATCCAGTTGAGACCCTCCGAGATACCGGCATTTCGGGCTTGATTGCATATGAAGTAACCTTTCCGTGGCCATTTCCTGATTTCTTAATTGGCAGTCGACTAGTGCTCAGACTCAGTGTTGCAACATTCATTTATAATACCATCTGTGTGTATTGCCCATATTACCATCCGTGCTATCCGATCACACTTGTACTCGTACGTCGGCATACAGTAAGTACGCACTAGTACAACAATACGAAGAGCAACTAAAATTCCATAATCAGTCAGTACGGACGCCAGTCACTTGTGAAAACAATAATTATAACGTAAATATATATCAACAAAATAAAAACAACAAAGCACTCACATAGGAAGGAGCTGCCTCATATAGTAATAGGAGACAAGCAAAATGCCTGGAATCGAATTGCGGACCTTTTGTATCAAAGTCCGACACTTGACCTCTCGACAAACAGCGAAATTCAGCGTGCTGCCTTAAACTCGCGACCTCAGCCGTGCACAATGGGGATTATTTCGGCGTCGGAGGCGAACGGCGTGATAAGGCACGGCGAGCGTGGCGCCATCTAGAATCGGGAAAATCGTGAATCGGAGTTGCTCCGTGACTGGTGTGGCCTCTTAGGAAACAACTAAGTTCCACCAGAATTTTCACGACAGGGAGCATTTCGTATCCAGCGACAGCGACTTGAAGCGCGGTGTCGCTCTGAGTCGATATCACTGGGCGAGGAAACGTTCCGATGGGAATGGGTCGATCCTTTACCGACATTAGAGAGTCTCGGTGACTCGTTCTTTCCCGAACGAAACGACTGACTCCACCCATAGGAAATGTAACGGATAAGCGAGTTGAAGCGGCCTTTTGTAGAATAGTATGAATCGTTCATTCCGAAATCTTGTTAAGGTGGCGCCAGTCTTGCCAAGTTCGAGGTCTTCCCTTCAGATCTGGAGGTTTTGGTGCCGCAGCCTAACGGAAAGAAGTTCTATTGAGAGGTTGATGCATTTCTGCACTACAAAGTGGAAAGTTCAACAATTTCTTGTACTTATTTTTTTCCAGTTTTCCATGTCCTGCTTTCAGAAGACTTTTAGGAGGATGTCGGTACGTTGACGCACCGCACCGCTCTACCTCTGCGTGCCAGCTTGTTCGCAGAATTCGCCACGTTTTGCAATTTTGCGGGATCGCAGTAGGGGTTGCAGCCGACAACTGCCCACGGATGATTTCAACTGTAAATCAAACTGTAACATGTACTGATCATGACAGTAAACTTTTCCTTCTTCTGAGAAGTAGCTAGGAGGTGGAGGTCGGGGAAGCAGGCGGCTGCGCTCCCACCACTAGTGATCGCCGCAATCATGTTTGCCGACGTCAATCGGTCGTGCACGCCGAATACAATGAAGCGATTCAGAGCGACAAGGTCGTTCGAGCGAAATCGCACTTCCGAACAACTCGCTCGCAGATTCGTAAAGCACATGCGTTGTGCTCGAGAGAGTCAGTCGTTTCGTTCGGAGGAAATGAACGTCCTAAAGGTCTCTACTGACATTTGGGGTGCACGTACCCTAGTCTTTTGCCCGTGTTCTTCTGCTACCGCATTACATGGTTTGCTATGCACATTTCGAGATTGAAACAAGTTTCGTCGCATGACGCACATGCCTACTTCGGTAGCGCATGCCTCGTGAGGCATGGAAAGCCGTGTGATACTTTGCTGTACTTGCAGACTGTTTGCCTTTGCCCTGAAGGCTATGGTGAACAGGTGAAGGAATGCTTTCAAATGTCCACGAGTCCTGCGGACGAACCACCTCGCAAAAGTTCACTATACTCACAGAGAGAATCCACAAAACACGTAAGTGTTATCCGAAAATGACGACAGTGATCCTGCGCTGCTTTGCCCTGGGCTGCGTTACATGCCCTCTGAAAACAGAACCGAAATTGACAGTGCACAATCAAAATGATGTCAAAAAAGTGCTCTTCGGATTTTCTCTCTGTCTCTCTCTCTCTCTTTTTTTCGCTCGGTGCTTATCGAAAAAGTTCAGAACAAAGAAATTATGAGGGGACTTTTTTCTTTCGTTTTCGAACGCGTACGTCTATCTAATGAGGTTTATCGCAGTTTCACATGGGCAGCCTGTGAGGTAGAAGACTTCCTTTGTTTTGGCGCTTCTAATTCGCAGTCTCATTGACCTTTTTCACAATGGCCTATGCGCATGCGTATGACCTTGAGTCGCCGGAGAGGATTCTCTCCGTCTTCACTAGATGGCGCACTATGGGGACGACAGAAGTGGGGACCAGTGGGGAGACCGCACGAATGGCGCGACCTTGTCGGCCCCACTCCGGACCAGTTTTAGTGCTTTGTGCTACTCACGTGGATTTGTTTTGACGCGCGCCGAGCATGATTCGTTGGAGAGCCGCTAGGATACGACACGTAAGTGAAAGAGGTTCATTAGTAGAGACATTCCTTCTCTAGTGAAGCCCCTCGTGATGCAGATGGGTGGGGCCGTGTTCTTACGTGTTCCTTGGTCAGGGTGAAAGCGCCATACGTGATGGTTAATGGAATTTCGAGCTTGAATGTTACTTGGAATGGCTGGCAGAGTAGGAGGAACTTTTGTGGCTCGCTTGGTTGAGCATCTGCTCTCTGATTTCCATGTATGCCCTTGTTTGATAGTACCCACTCACGTTGCGCTGCAAGGACCAATTTTACGCGCACAGTAACGCCAGTGAAATTCGCCATTATTTATGCTGTCCACGCTATTACGAGCTTCCTTGATTATCCGCTCCCCTTCCTCCACAGCTTCTGTTTCTAGTTCTTCTGGAATTTCAGGCTCTACATTACGTAGTCATCTTCATGGCATTCTACAGCTTAACATGCACACTCTAAGTTAAGTAAAAACACAACATATCGAGCTCTTCTGCCAGCGGAAATTATTTTCCACTTAGATCATTCTTATATGGCGTAGCGTTTACACTTCTTTTGGGAAACGTGAAAGATATGCCAGTCCTCCTCAGGTACCAGCGGACGCGGCTGTAGAATATGTACCACTGCGCCCATATACCATGTTGCAAGCCCATTGGCCTAGACTGTGCGCGCGCTCCGATTGGTCGAGAACGTTTTGAAATCGCACGGGTTCGAATCCCGGTGCCGGCTGTGCTGTCTGGGGTTTTTCCTGGGTTTTCCTCAGACGCTTTCAGACATATGTCGGCACAGTTCCCCTAGAAGTCGGCCCAGGACGCACATTTCCCCAGGGCGTCAGTCGTGACGTTGCCCACATACGTGAGGCCGACAACGGCAAGCCCTTTCAACATCGCCACCACCACCTTGAAATCGCATTTTGTACGCGCGCATGTGCGTACAGCGTGTCGGCCGTTTCAGCATAGTTTCGAAATGTCGGCATGACCGGCATGTCGTCCTCCTGTGTTCGGTGGTGGCAATCGACAGAACAGTTTGCAGAAATATGTTCGCGGGTTTATTCGTGCGTTATTGTGAGTCTACGCATGTTGTGCTGTTTCTGGACGCAAGTATTATCCCACGAACAATTTGTCAACTGCGGTACCGGGATGCTTCATGAGTTGGAGCGTGAAGAACAAGTTCGGGCGCCGTTGGATTTCGAGGACTGTCAACAAAGACAGGATTACGTGCCACACCCAAGCTTTTCGCTTCGCTATGTATTGGCATCAGAGCGGAAGACCAGCCACACAGACTGGCTCGCTTCGCTATAATGGATGCACCGCAGGCAGCGAAAGAAGATGCTCATCATGAAATGGTACGCACTCATGAGACTGGCTCGGTATTAGGAATTCAACGGTGTGTTCGTTCTGCTTCATGTTCGAACTTTGTCCCAGTGTGTCAGCAACGCAGTGGGCTTTGTACGCGCAGTGCACCCATGTATCAGATCTTTGAATTATGGCTTTGTACCAAATAAATATTTATTTTACCCCAAAATTTCTTTAGTTATTTTGAATACCGAGTAACGGCGGCAGTTCTGAAATCCAGTAGAAGTCGATGGTAGCCAGGACCGACCGAAAAGCCAGCCAGACATGGAGGCTCCTGATTGGCCGACTGGTTGTGCATAATATCCACCACGTCGCAATTTCATTGGTCGTGTGCCCAGTGTTGTGTGAATTATCTCAAACTATGGGCTCTATGCGGAGCTGTTGGAGCCTGGATATGCTGTCTCCGGGAGTGTAACTTGACTGTCGAAATGACTAACAGTTATCGTGACGGGGAGGGTAAAGTTGCGACTACACGGAGAAGTAGACTGGACGAGATTCATAACCTGCTGTAAGGGGGTTTGATGAGTCTCGTCTTTTGCACTTCTCTGTATTTCGGCTGTACTCCTTCCTGGGACTCAAGGAAATGTCGCAGTTTACTAAATTTTATGCATATATATTGAATACTTTATTTTGTGGCGGCCCTAGGCCTAGTGGATTGCCCGTTTTGGAATTCCGTCCACCGTGACCACTGACCGCGGACGGCAGTTTGAGTCAGCGCTTTTTGCTGCCCTGACCACTCTACTGGGTACGCACCGAATCCGCACGACTGCCTACCACCCAGCGGCAAATGGCTTGGTAGAGAGGTTCCACCGCCAGCTGAAGACTGCCCTCAAGGCGCAACCTGACCCGGCCTCTTGGACGGAGGCCCTCCCAGTCGTCCTTCTTGGCCTTCGCTCCGCTAGCAAGCCTGACCTGGGGTGCACGTCATCCGAACTCGTGTACGGAACTACGCTCCGGCTTCGCGGCGACTTTATATCCCCCAGCAAGACCTCAGGTGTGCCGGACGCTACAGACTATGTCAGCCGTCTTCGGACCATCTTCGACACCATAGTGGCCGTGTCTCCCCGCCACGGCCCTTCGGCCAAGCCGTTCGTCCATCAGGACCTCCGTACCTGCACGGAACTGACCCACTCCCCAACGTATGAAATATGTAAAAGGCTCTCCTGACCTAACCTTGGGCAGTCTCGACGGCTGCATATTCTACAGGAACTGACCCACTCCCCAACGCTTGAATTACGTAGAAGGCGCTCATGACCTAACCTTGTTACACGTGTTCGTACGTATCGATAGCGTACGCAAGCCGCTCCAACCACCCTACAACGGCCCTTACCCCGTCGTGAGTCGCACACCAAAATTTAACACCCTCCTCATCAACGGGAAACGCGACCAGATTTCCATCGATCGGCTGAAGCCTGCCTATATGGAGTCGTCCATACTTCCCGCTACAACCTACTTTCCATTGTCGATTCCCTCTCCGGACTCTGATCCTGCCAAGCTGCGCCGTCAAGTCCGCTGGGCACCAGTCCTCGAAACCATCCGCTCCATCGCTTCGCCTGCTCGCTAGATGGGGGGCTACTGTGGCGGCCCTAGTGCCATCGCCACACTGCTTCCGCCAGGCGGGAGCTGGCGCGAATAAACGTGAATCAGTTCTCTTCTGATCTTTGCCAATGAAGGTTGTCTCCTCGTTCCTTCCTTCAATTTCAAAGCGAAGATATTTGTCCACAATCTTTGGAGCTTAAGATGATTTATGTGGAAGCGAATTACTTTGAAACATCAAATGGATGATGACAATGACATGGGGTGCCTCACTCCTGGGGTGCAGCACCCTACCCTATTACGTGTAAGACATTAGGTCATTGATAATGACAAATCAAGTAAATGAAATTAATAAGCCTGAATGAAGTGAAATGAGTTCAGTAGTTTACAGAACAATTTATTTGATTGAGTTATATGATTGCGGTTCATTATTGTCTGAGGCACGGGAAGTTATCTATAAAGGCCTTTGTAGGCCTTTGTAGGAGAAAATTTCTGCACTTATGCACCCGTACAAGAACCTCTCGCCTCAAATCTGCGCTTATCTTAGTTGTCACGCTTTGCATTTCATTCTTTTGGGTATTTTCTCCGCTTTGTGTTATGCCTTCCCTACAGGATATGCTGTTACGGTTCAAATGGCGGGATACGACAATAGATTCGGAAATTGTAATATATTTCGTGTATAGGAGACTCTTGTTAAACGGGACGTCTAGTGGTCCGTCCGTACACCTCTCAAATATTATGGAAGAAATAAATGAACAAAAAGCGAAATATAAAGGTGTTCCGTCCACCCGTTCGCGGTCGTAGAGCGCAGCACTTTCCAACGACACTGTACTGGATCGAGGTTGAGATTGAAATTGCTCGCTTTGAAATGCTGCTCTTACATATAGATTTGGAAACATATCGTGCGTGTAATAGATCGATAACGGGGTGATTTGGGTCATTTTTGTCTTAAACTTGTCGTGCTGGAAGGCTCACACGGCTGTTGTTTCTGTGCCGCTGTTATCTAAGCCGAGTGAGATTTTCTGCTCCAGCTTATTGCCGATCCAATCCTGGAAATAATTTTTGAGGCTTACCTCGACTGGTGTCGTTGAAAGTGGTCTCGAGTACAGTCGTCTTTGACATGAGTGAGGCCAGCAACGGGAAATCACCACCACCACCACCAATGTCCTTGGACTTCAGCAAAATCGGCTAGTTCAGCCGAGGGACGCAAAATACAGACACATAAGGCGACCGTCTTCTAACAACTGGGTTTATGAAGACAGCCGTGTTACGTGTCTGTGTTTTTCGTCCCTCGTCGTTCTTCCCGCCATGTCCTTTGTAGCTCGTATCCAACTTGCTTGCACTAGCGCTCTCGTTAGATTCCTCCTAGACTTATTGTAGAATTTGTCTACATATTAATTATACGGTCGGCTGAGCCGCTGTTTTTGTACACGATCGTATGAGAGCAGCATTCATTCCCATCTTTCCATTAATTACATCCATTTTCTGTTGCAGTATTCCACTCTCAGTCTCTCGTTCATCTATAGGCGTCCTAAAATATGAACCACATTTCGGTTACAATGATCCATATATTTTCTGCCAACTGTGGCGTCGGACTGC
The DNA here is from genome assembly GCF_037126465.1 of Ornithodoros turicata. Classification (NCBI taxonomy): domain Eukaryota; kingdom Metazoa; phylum Arthropoda; class Arachnida; order Ixodida; family Argasidae; genus Ornithodoros; species Ornithodoros turicata. Next base: position 57,914,821 of record NC_088202.1, on the reverse strand, counting down.
AGGTGTGCATCAGACACCTGCTTGGTGATTTGCGTATAACTTCGGTTCCGCGTTAGTAACGCCGGTTCAATATACCACGATCATCCTGGCACCTAACTCTTTCTCACGGCATGATTCCTGGTTTACAGCCGTGGCAAATTCAGATCAGCTACACGAATCTCATTAATGAAATCGCCCTGTAGACGCCACACTATCTTAATGCGGCTCAAAGGAAAGCAGATGTTGAGTAATGACTTACAGGGAATCTCCCTGGCCCAAAAGCGCAACCGCTCAGCTCAGCCCTTACCACATCATCCCAGAAGCAGAAATCAACCAATATATATATATATATATATATAAAGTAACAATAATAACGAAAACTCCACCACGAGGGGACGCGTAATGGATATAGGAAGGGACGTATTGATCCGCATGGGACGTTTAGGCTCATTTTTCCATCCGTTGGGACTCGTTTATATCATCAGACCAGGTTTCCATCGTCCCACTCCCTTAGGGGAATGCTTGACTGTGTACAGCAGTCAGAACGGAGCGCGGCCTTGATAACGCGAAGGCGAAGTTACTCGTTCATCACTCCCGAATTCCCCATCTTATTCGGGAGTGTCACCAGATGACGTCCACTGTATGATGGCCTCGGGCGTAACGGAGATAAGTCATGTTGTGTACCCGGAACGCGTCCTGCCTTCGTCAACCGCCTTGATATTTTTCCGCAAGACGATATGAGGATAGAATGTGTGCTAAGAAAGGTAAATAGACCGACCGGGACGCGCCGTAATGCTTGCGCCTGGACGACAGGGAAGTGCAAGAGGTTTAGGTGCGTCGATGGTTGCAGATGTTTGTTAAAATATAATGTGCAATGCGAACATTTCCCTGAGGCTTCTCTTCTTCTTTTTATTCTTTGTGATGCGTTTTGTTGTGGACGGTCGTGTCAGGGCAGTGAAGGATACTGTTGTTGAATAGAGTTTCCCGCGTGAATGTATAGACTGTATAGAATGCATGTAAGTTTGAAATTTCTATTGTTAATCATATATTCTACGTTCACTATCATTTTATCCAATTTATTTGTACCTTAATTAAGGACTCTCTATGGGGAATATTGCATAAGGAGGTGGACGTGTTGCTATTCTTCTTTACAAAGCATATTGAACAGAGCACAAGATAAAACAGAAGAGGGTATGTTAGAAGACGGAATAAAATATCATAATTATCATCGGCATCCTGAGTCATTTATCTAGGCATTTCTTACTGACACCTTTAACAGACAGAATACAGAGTGGAGGAACAAAGGCTCAGTGCTCCCAGCGCACGTGCCACGCATTGCAATCCTGCAGACACCGAACGGAAAAAGCAAATTCAGAGCTTTAATTATCTCAGTTCAGTGCCACATACGTACACTATGTAAAGATACAAGACACACATGCTGTACTATCTGAGTATTTAATCACACACGCTGCATGCTCATTACGACGCTGTGCTATTGCCTTGTGTTGTCGCTTTTGCATTCGCCTTCGCAATCGCTCGTACGACCTCTGCATATGGTGAGCATAGTTTATCCATAGCTAAAGACGAGCAGAAAAAATAAAGAGATGAAAGCACTTCTACTAGAACACTGTAGCAAAGAAATAAAATGTTGCCGAAGAAATGAGGAAATTACTCCGCTCGTACGCTTTTCACAACACACTGATTACGTTGAGACGTGCACGAAACAGATTCAATTTATATGCAGCAAAATAAGAGGAAAACATAATGATGTAACTACTTGAGGACCTAAGCGACGAGCGAAAGGTAGATGGTACGGAGAAAGAAAGAAAGAAAGAAAGAAAAAAAAGTTTCTCGATCAGCATAGTCGGATACCCAAGACTACAACATACCAAGACAAAGACCGTTGGTGTAAAAAATAATCATAACAAAGACCTGTGCGAAGAAACAGGTGGCACACCAGAGGAGAACGAAATGTTGTAAACGGAAAAGGGAGGGAGAGCGCTTGCTGCGTGGTACTGATATTGAAACACTTGCTGGGGATTAGGGGAGAGACCGAGGAGGAAGCAAGAGAAAAGGGAGATGTTCGTTAAGCAAGAGAGTAAAGAAATTAATAAACGACCCTGGCCGTCGAGGAAGATAATTTGGGTCACAAAGGAAGCGATCCAGTGTATTTAAAGCTGCACGCTTCACCCGCTGGTGGGAAACAAAGGGCTTGGGTTTGGAAAGTATGTAAAATGCAATGTATATCGCGTTAACGGTGGGTGCGGGGGAGGGACACTTCTTTCCTTGTGCTCAGATCGATTTCTGCTTTTGAAATGTTCGCTCGTTTAAAGGGCTCTTTTGAACTTTCCTCCTTGCAATTTTGGCAGAACGCTTTGTAACGTTCAGCGCGTGAAGGAGAATGAAGTCTTATGTGCTATGCATGCCGTTCTATTGATCTTCATGGTACCCACAGGTATTGGCGTAGACGCGAATCGTTCTCGGTAATGTATTTTACAGCGTTGCACATTTTGTGTTTTTCTGTCTACTTTTTCAATCACGTCTTTACTCTTCTGCAGAGGCACTCTCAGAAGCATGGATCCACAATGTTCAAAGGACCTTTATGTTGCGTAAGAGGTATTAGGATACCGCTCTGGACGAGCGACATCGTCCATTTACTTTAAGCTCAGTTTCATTGTTGAATCGTTTTTTGTGTTGGGCGGGAGCTGCTAGAAAACAACTTAGGCGATAGCACTTGCAATACTGTGCATTGCATAGTTTTTGTTGGGTCTGCGGTTATCCGTGGATGACTTAATATTTCAGTACCAAAAAGTGAGGTTCGCTTGGCAATTTTCAAAGTTCAATTGTCAAAAAAATTTCCCTCAATTGAAAATTGTCCAAATCCTTCCTAAATGGTGGTAAAAGTTCCCAGAAGGTAATTGCCGAAAGTCCCACAATCCTCCGGCGAGTACGTCTCCAGTTAGAATTTTTTATCACTTTAGGTGAAACACCCTGTATATTAGGTCCCAGTGTACCCCATATAGTACAGTTGCAATGGGCACGTGCTTGACATACTAGTGACTTTTAGTGCGTCGTACGCTATTGTCTTTGCGTATGTGAGGGATAGTATTTGGTGGTTCTGCGCACTGCGAAGCATTCTGTATGTTTTGCGCGTGCGAAGAGCCACCAACGCTATCCCTTAGATACGCATAGACGATAGCGTACGGTGCACTAAAACTCACTATTAGCGTCTGGAATTGACTGAAGAGGTGCCATTACGACAAGCGTTGACACGTGAGGAATAAAGAGATTAAACTGTAATGAGGTATGGGTCCTCCCAGATCTGCGACATCTCGATAATCTGTAACAGGCACCTCACGTCCCCAGTTATACGTCACGGGACGCCGCGCGAAGGCGTCTATTGAATGTCCCAAACTACCAAACGTGATTTGAACGTGTTTATTTATTCACATACCCCAATGTTATTCACTATCCTCCACCGTTGCACAACCGAACAATTTGATGAGACGGCTCTTCCAATTTCATGTAGAAGATGACGGCCATAAGGCATATTCAACCGACACCGGTGTAAAAACGCCTGGACAGAGCGCGGTAGCGTAGACGGAACACAGAACTTCAGCTCCGAATTTATGCGATGTAGCAGCGACGGCGTGGTCTGTCTGTAGTCACGGTGCGGCGCGCATGCGCGGTGAGTGGAGAGGGAATGAGAAAAAGAGAGGGCGCGTGGAGATCGCGGAGCTGGGCGCGGCTGCAGCTGTTGTGGTCGACAGGTTTACACTTGTGTGCGTGGGTGCGCCATGAGCTGTGCGGAGGGGCGGCGGCGAAAGAAGGCTGTCTGCGAGACGGCGCCGCCAACCTGAATCTGAGGAAGCCCGAAAGGCTCGTTTGACTGAGGATGCTGTCTTGCGTTAAGGTTGTTTAGGTTCGCGTGAAGGGCCGTGTAGCGTTTGTGAAGAGTCGAAGGATTGTGCACCGTTCTGAAGCGGAGTTCCCAAAGGGTTTTCAAGTTTTAATGCTAACGCATTTCCGTCGAATCCACCAATGGATCGACCAGCATTTGCGCTGCGAGAAATGCTAGGATAAGATTCAGGTGAAGACTCAAGGATTGGTGCGTTAAAAACTTTTATATACGACAGAAAGGGCGTAATGGACATTCCAGGCGCCCTGCAGACTGCCTCTAATATATTGAGTACCTTCCAGTTGCCCAAACAGAACAAATGAAAAACAAGTCAGAATGTTACCTGTAGTACGCAAAATTCGTACAAATTAACAAGCAGATTCCGGAAAATGATGTTGCATAGGGTGGAATAGGACACGCTCTGCCCAATTCGTATACACGAAATGGGGGGGGGGGGGAGGGCGAGGCCCCCGTAGTATGGGCTGCGAGTGGAAGCGCCCCTGTCCCCGCCTTTCGACATTCCTGCTCGACAATCACTTCTTGTGATTATCGAACACACGCTCTCATGACGTGTTACACGGCTGTACCGAGATTCCGTCACTCGAGCAACTGTCCACCGTCCTCGTACTTATCCTATACGCTTTCTACAAAACGGTCTTGCACGACAGAAGGAAGCTCTACAATATTATGCTCCAATGCTTCTGTCAAAGTGACTGTCACCTCCGGAAACGTGTGTATGGAACAGGTGCCACAATATTTGACATTGTTCGACAGTCTTCGGCCAATTTCTCTCCCGAAAAGTGCATATACATTAAATAATAACAATAATGATTCATTTAGTGCCCAAGAACGGCCCAGGCATAGGCGCCGCAGAGATTTTTTTCCAGGGGGGAGAGTCTTGGCAAAAAAACAAAACAAAACAAAAAAACATACGTTTCTTGAATCCGGGGGGGGGGGGGGGCAACGGCCCCCTTTGCGCTCCGTGACGGCGCCCATGGGTTCAGGACCTTTGCGTTTCGCACTCTGTGAGGCAAATAAACGTCTTTTTTATGTAGGCATTGCCTCTGCTGTTGGGGGAGCCCCAGTGGCAAGGACGTCACGGTGACGTACTTTTTGTACGCCAATTTGAGGGGAGCACGCAGCCGACAGCCTTGCTTCGCAGACGATTTTTTCCCAGCTCGTCTGCTCGTGCCTTTCAGACGACCGCCGCTCAAGCGGCTCATCTTTGTCAAAAGCGTGCCATCATTGGTCGGTTACAGTACGAAGTTTCCTTGTTTTTCCAGAGAGGAAATCCCGCCATACTCTCAACATCCGGCGGTTCTCTTGCGCTTTATTTCACGAAATTGCTGAAAAATTGCGCCAGTAATTCGCACGGAATTTTCGATGCCATGCTCGGTGATGAGCGAGGAATAAAATGTCCCCATAGTTTCGGAATCGATGTGGGCGAAGGCGAGCGTCCCTTCACGAAAAGCTACCCGCATACTTTTAATCATGTTCCGAAAGCAACGACGCCACCATCTCACGCATTTACGTCCGTCATTCGAACCGAAAACAAGCAGAAAATGGAGAAGGCCAAATCGTAATAATCGTCACAGTTCAGCGACACAAACCCGCATGAATCCGCCGGTCATAAATCACGTCACGTGACAGCCGCGCTTAACTTGTCCAGCTCGGCGAACAAATGATTCATTCTCACTTTCGTAGTTGAAGGAGGGGGGGAGGAGAAAAGCGAACAAAATCGTAATAAAACAAAAGACGTACAGACGATCCGACGGAAGTCTCTCAAGCCATGGGAGGAAACGGATGATTAGCCTTCCCCTTGCGGTAGACTTTTAAAAGGGGGGCATTTTAGAGATAGCGTTGCATGGGAACGAGAATTCGTTGCGGTTGGCTTCTAAACTGCCCATCCAAGAAACAGCGTTTTTAAACTTATTTAGTGATTAGCGCTTGGGTGCATGAGAGCGTCATTCATATTCGATATAACGATGGGAAGAGAAGGAATGAGTTGCTGCAAAGTCCGGATAACAGACGAGCGAAGGTGAAAACTTGTAACTCAATAGCTAAGTGACCTCCGCTGAGTTATGAAACTCATTATTGTGTCAATTGAGCTCTTGTTTTCGGTATCGATAAGGCAATAGAGCGTTTTAGAATAAGGCACCCAAAAATGCAAACGCTGTGATGCGCTCGGTGTCCTCTCCCCATGCACGGGTTTTCGAACAGGGTTTTCATAACACAGAGTTCGTGGGGACAAACAACGGAGACTCACAAAAGAAAAGGACATAAGCAACCCCCTTTCCAGGTATCTTGCGTTGTTTGAAGAAGAATAAATGGCATCATGAAACAGCATTTTTCTTTTCTTTCTTCTTTTTTTTTTTTTTTTCAGTTGTTTCAAGACGTCACGAGCAGATTCTATCTGCCGCAAGGGCGCCGCAAGCTAGTTTTGGGACCCCACGCTGTTTTCGAAATATAGGGTGGCCACTCAAACCCCGAGGCGCTAGTTCTGGGCATGCATAGTGGCTACGACGCTACTTCTTTGGGGCTCCAAAACGCATGGGTCTGACTTTCGAAAATTCTGTATTAGCTGTCAGGGAATGAAGGCAGATGGCAATAATTTGAGGGGAGAAAGCCGCTAAACGAAGCCAGGACGATTCCGCTCATGAGTAAAATCTTGCAGCCAAAGAGTGTACCTTGGTGTACGATTCCGCTTTTCTTTTTCTCCTAATATCCCTTTCGAATAACAGGAGAAAAAAGAAAATACGATATACCGTTTTGCCTTGTTTGTAATGAAATAGACTCGTGGATTTTACAACGTCGTTTTCATAGCGGGGTGCTCAACTTCAGTGACATGCAGCCCTATAGCCAACTATGAGGACAGCACCCCTAATGGATGTCTCCTTAAGTGCCATGGCTTTGAGTTTGATATTTTCAGTTCTGCGGGTGTCCGTGTTGCAGGAAAGTGTGTACATTTCAGCTTGTACTTATGTAAGCAGGGTAATCAATGGCAGCAATTTTTAGTCCCGGAGCAGCCGGAAGCACAAGTATAAGCGTCCTATTTTAAATCCATCGTTGACTCTACCAGCGTCTTGCCACGCCAACGCTGGCTAATCTGCATCTCGCAAAGCCATCCTTGCGTGCGTAGGACTATGATCTCTGAAAATAAATAAATAAATAAACAAACACTTGATTTGGATAGAGATGCGTGGGGTGTTTCAAGGACAAGGAAGATGAAAGAGAAATGTGCATTTTGTGACCCCGAGGCTTCGTTTTGATAGGTGCGCGTATAACGACGCGTTTCTCTTGATTCTATTTTTCTTTTCTTTTTTTCAATTTTTTATTTACTTTTCTTTATTTTTTTTGCAGTTGCAGAATTGGTCGGGTGCCGAATTCAATTTCTCCACATTTTTTTAATTTACTTATCAACTTAGCATTTTGTGGATGGTTCCTTCCAGAAACAGCAAGCACGTCAGGCTGACGGGTGCTTTGCTTGATAAATCCTTTTGGCTGTATTTATAAAACATGTGCTAACTGATTTATGGTTGTGCATTAGCAGTGGTCACAATCTCAGATTCCGTTTTCATTCTTAAAAACGTCAAAACTGAATATCAAATTTGAATTCCAGAGCTCACGTACAACTGTGGGAAACCTTCTTCTGAAGAAGACGGACCTGAACACGGAAGGCACGTACCGCTGCGAGGTTTCAGCGGACGCACCATCATTCCAAACGATCAGGGCTGAAAAAGAGCTGAAAGTGTACGGTAAGCAGATGCTATAAGTTGCTGATATCTCTTTCCTTCCTCTGAACGTAGTAAAACTTCGTAGGAGAGAGCGAAGTTGTTGGTTCGATGTTTTCTTCTGATCCCACTGCTTGCCGTAGCCAGTTGCGTTCGATGATGAAATCGGACAACGTCTCAGTCACTCCACGACGGGTTTATTAACACGATGATATTTACAAGACACAGTCAAGACGTTCGTCCTGAGACGTCCGTTCGCCTCGGAGTCCCGTTCGCCAAGTCCCCTTCTTTCTTTCAACCCTGCTGCTCATGGCGTTGTTTTCCAGTCCCCAATGCTGCCCTTCCCTTTGTACGACTTAAGTTACCCGCTTGACGAAAATAATACAAAAACAATACACCTCGTCCAAACGTTAACTCGCCTATCCAAACCATCCCCGAACTCTGAGATTTATAGCTTCCTGTTTGCTACACACAACTATTGGAAGAACCCCTCACGGTAACCCGATCCCCCGTGTCTTCTCTCCAGACTCTAGGAGCATTATCTAGACACCATACGTGCTAGGAACGAGGGTGGCATCTTCAAAGTGTCCGGCCGTGTTCTCCGAAAGCGCGGGGGCACATAGAGGTAAAAAATATAAAAGAAACCCGGCATTTCTGTCGCGCAGCAAGTTCCATCTTTACACCTCCCGCCACAAGAATGTGACAGGGCGTTTTGCGCTGTCACAGTCAAACCAACTTGCGGTGCGACCGACCTTACAACTACTCAAAAATATATCACACACAAACACACAAAATGCGGCAGATCATAGGAGACCGTCAGCATCACTCCAGGGTCCACAATCCTAGATAAAGTCACTGCATCACACTACTCTGTACATATAGTGTGTCTGCGCTGCGGTCCTGCCCTATATGTGCTCTACGGTGGTGTTGTGTCATGTTTTGCTTTCCATCGCTTCCTACGGCGGTATGGGAACCGCGGCAGTACTTCGATACTACCGTGTCGACCCCGCGGCATATTTTTACTGGACTGTCGGAGTATGGTCTTAGGACATGATACCACGGTACCACTGTCAGTGGTCAGTTTCTCCGGCCGTCTTTTGGAGGCGGCCTGCGGAAGTACGAGCCCCCGTATTCTCTCCCCGCGGCACGACGCGCTGTCTGTCACCTCTGAGTTATGACCCCTACGTTTCGCGTGCGTCCCCCTGGCTGTGGTTGTTCGCGGTTTTGCCTCTGTCGCTCTCTGGGCGGCCTCGTCTGACTCTGCGGCCTTCACCGCCACTGGGACATTAGACATATTGGCTTCTCTTGCTGGTCTACCTCCTACGCTAGTCAGCGCACCCGAGGTCAGGAGTTCCCATGCTCCTCCCGCAAGAAGGCAATCTGTACCCTCAGCTAGCTCCTCCGTAAAAGCGCAGTGTACGCAACATGACCCTTCGGCGCCTTTGTGGTTATTTTCTTTCCCACTCATACTAAGCGGCACCGTCCCCGATTTTGCTTGGACTTTTTGGCCGAATGCCGATACCAGCGTTACAGTTTCCATGGCTTCCGCACTTTCATTTGGGAATAAGCTAGATCTCATCACTGTTAGTTCAGTTCCTGAATCTACAACAGCTTGTACGGGGGTGCTTCCGCTGCGCAGTTCCACAATCTGCAAGGCGGATATGTGTTTTGCTCCGTTCGCGGTCGTGCAGTTGGCCCTGTATTCCCGCGTTCCATTGTCCAACGTGTCGCAGACCGTGGCAGTCCCGGCCTGATCCGTTGCTGCTGATACGGTGGCTACGTTTACTGCAGCTTGAACGCACCTGCCCTCTGTCTGTCCCTGCGGGCAATTTCGTGCGTAATGCGGCCCTTCACATATAAAACATCTTAAGTCGTTTGGGCTCCGACCGATTTGTCCTCTTCTGTGAGGTTCTTTAGGCGCGTCCCTTGCGCTCGCGTTTGCGGTTCCTTCCGTTTGTGGCTGCAGTCGTCCAGCGTTCGGCGACTGTGGAGCTCGAGCTCCAGTTGCAGCACCAATTCCTCTCGCTTCCTCAAAAGCATTTACCATCTCGGCAATTTCTGCCGCCTTTCCCCATCCGCTTCCTTCTTGTATCTTAACGTAATCGTACGCCGCGGGACTGATAACCGTTTTCAGCTGATCCGCTACGACCAACTCGACGAAATCCTCAAAATTATCGACGTCACGTGACTTCGCGTAGTACAACAGGTAGCTCCTAAGGCGCGAAGCGAAATGTGTCCACCCTTCGTCCCCAAGCCTGAACGCCGCTAGGAATTGTCTGCAGTACTCCCCCGGAGCTAACCTCAGCTCTTTCAGCACGGTATCTTTCACGGCTTCGTAGCTATCCAACTCGTCTGTAGAGAGCCTTGAGTACAAGTGCTTTACCCGTTTCGTGACAAACGGAAGGATTAGGTGGCTTTGTATATCAGCCGGCACATTGTATGATCGAAATACGCCTTCGATTCCCTCAAACCACATCGGCACCTCTAAGTCAGGTGGTAACGGCAAGAGTACGCTCTTTAGCCTTTTAGCATAGCGTTCTAATGTATCTTCTCGCGATATTGCAGGAGGAGATGAGGTCCTGAATGACCTCTCGCTGCTTGCCCGTGACAATTCCAGCTCTATGCGCCTGGCGCGTTCTCTTTCTGCTTGAGCGCGCTCCTTCTCTACTTGAGCACGCTCCTTTTCTAGCTCGATCTCTAACCTCAGTCGCTCTAGTGCAAGGTCGCGAAGATCACCCCGGTCGAGAGCAATGTTATCCTGCCTGTCCATCGGCTGGTTACGTTGACTTGACGCCATGCCAGCTGCAACTAACACGCTGCTATCAAGTGTCTCCTGCCTGTCCATCGGCCGATTACCCTGGCTTGACGCAATGCTAGCTGCAACTAACACACTGCTATCAAGCGTATAGTTTGCACCACTGCGTGTGTGCATGCGTGCAGAGTCCTACTCCTATAGGTACTCCTAACTACACTGGACTCTGGAGTATGTAAACGCTCTCCTACCTGGTGTATGGTCGTGCCAACGTCGTCCCAACACCGTCGTCCAGTCTCCAGTTCAAAGTTCAATGTCTACGCCGTGGCATACACACTGTTGACTCTGTTGACCCTGGTGATGCCGCCGCTCCAACGGTGCTTCACCCTTTTTAGTCCTCTTCGCGTCGGCTGTCCGTCGCCGTCGATGCTGCCCGTTGCCGGTCCAGTCGTGTTCACTGCAGTCCGTCGCAGATACGATTCCAACGCCGCTGTCCGTCGCAGTCGTTGCTGGCCTTTGGCAGTGTAGAATGCTGCAGTCCGTCGCAGTTGAGGTTTCAACGCCGCTGTCCTTCGCAGTCGTTGCTCACACAGCCGCCCCTACGGCTGTCCTTGGCAGTGCTCACGAATGACTTGCCTGTACCTTGTTCCATGTGCATCATCGGTGGTCGTTGTGATCAAGCAGGGGATCCTTGCCGACTGCGCCAATAAAACTTCGTAGGAGAGAGCGAAGTTGTTGGTTCGATGTTTTCTTCTGATCCCACTGCTTGCCGTAGCCAGTTGCGTTCGATGATGAAATCGGGCAACGTCTCAGTCACTCCACGACGGGTTTATTAACACGATGATATTTACAAGACACAGTCAAGACGTTCGTCCTGAGACGTCCGTTCGCCTCGGAGTCCCGTTCGCCAAGTCCCCTTCTTTCTTTCAACCCTGCTGCTCATGGCGTTGTTTTCCAGTCCCCAATGCTGCCCTTCCCTTTGTACGACTTAAGTTACCCGCTTGACGAAAATAATACAAAAACAATACACCTCGTCCAAACGTTAACTCGCCTATCCAAACCATCCCCGAACTCTGAGATTTATAGCTTCCTGTTTGCTACACACAACTATTGGAAGAACCCCTCACGGTAACCCGATCCCCCGTGTCTTCTCTCCAGACTCTAGGAGCATTATCTAGACACCATACGTGCTAGGAACGAGGGTGGCATCTTCAAAGTGTCCGGCCGTGTTCTCCGAAAGCGCGGGGGCACATAGAGGTAAAAAATATAAAAGAAACCCGGCATTTCTGTCGCGCAGCAAGTTCCATCTTTACAAACGTGGTTTCCGTGAATCGGTTTTTCTTAGGACATTGTGTTTGTTCTTACTTATTTTTGTGGTCATCATCATCACAACCAGCGGCAACGCTGCAATAAGACAGTCCCCTCTCACCATAAAGTCTCCCCTCTCCCATAATGAAGCAGTGGACATGACCTCTACGTTGATGATTCGTGGCTTTACGTCGCGAAACAACTATGATCATGAGTGACGCCACAGTGGTCGGTCTGTGGATTAATTTTGCCTACCTGTGGGTTCCTCAAAGGGACGGTCGTATCCCGAAACCCAACCATGAAACAAATTCCACTATGTTCAGCATCGGCCTTGACTAATTTTTGCGCCAGAACAGAGCTTAGATATCAAATAAATGAATGCTAGAGATCAGCACTGCTTCCGCAGCTGCAGAGACTCCGGCGGGAACGACATCAGCGTGACGTCACTCCGTGGAGAGGAGGAGTGAGAGGGCGACGCTCAGAGGAGAAAGCGCCGTACAGACAGCCGCGGCATCCCTTCTCTCGAGGCCGTGCTCCGATTGGTGGTGTTGGGTATGACGTTCCCCATTTTCCAGAGAATGAATTCCAGCATACTCTCAACATCTGGCGTCTGCTGTCGCCATGTGTTCCATCGAATGACAGTCAAACTGTTCCACTATTTCGCGTGGGATTTTCGATACCGTAATCAGTGGTCCACGAGAAATAAGATGACACCATAGTTCCGAAATCGACTGCAACGGATGTGACCCTCCCTTTAACAAGGGCTGAAATCTCAGCACATGTCGCAACGTATTTAACATCTGTGCGGAAAACTGCGTTTATAAGCAACTTGTACCCTACCACCAAATTGCTGGCGTCCTCGGCCGGGATCGAACCCGCAACCTTGGGATCAGTAACCGGACACACTGTCAATTGGCCCGCCGAGGCCGGTGACATTTGCGTGTGCAGATGAATAGGACCAGCCACAGAATATCTGTCGTCCAAAACAGCAGCCACAACTTAATGAACTGCCAGCGGCATGGCCGAGTGGGTTAAGTCGTCGCGCTGATTGGTAGCGGCCAAGGTCGCGCTGAAGACTGGGAGGTGGTGGGTTCGAATCCTACCACCGGCTGTGCCGTCTGTGGTTTTCCCTGGGTTTTCCAAATGAATGTCTGCACAGTTCCCCCTGAAGTCGTCCCAGGACGCATACTAATCCTCCTGTCCCCGACTCCTTGCCGCTGTTCTCTCTCCTTCTGTCCACATCTGTATGCCGCTCATAGCCACAGTTGCTTCGCGGCGCTAACGCGGAATAAAAAAAATAGAAATAAAACAGAAGTTGATTGAAGTCGCCTATTCTAGGTGAAGGTGCAAAACAACTTACGTATTGTTACAGGACGTTATTATTGATACGCAAAGAGCAATACCGTGTGCACCGTTGTATGGCTGTCTTGTCTTTGTGTCATGAGGAGTTCCTCCTTGATGGCGCCACCTCCCTACACCATGCAAATCTATCTGGATATGATTCACCAGGTGACTCCATATCACCGTGATCAGTTGACCGTTCCGCCATGTTTCAGATGTCCGCTAGTCCCGTCGTTCGTTTCCTATTTAAAGTAGCATAGAAGGGTAATTCCATTTTAAATCGACCAAGGTCCACCAATTACATTTTTTGATTTCAGTGAAAAAAATATGTGTTGGAAACTACCTCAAGTGAAGACGAAAGCAGGTTCCCGGGGCTTCCTACGGTCAACCAGCCCGCAGATGGAGAGGGGGTAAGATGGCGCCGTCTTCGCGACGTGATTTTTTCTCGCGACTTTGCAGCCTTACTGATGCTATTCCGTTCGCGTCACAGCCCTCATAGCTACCACACGTAAAGTCTGGGCACTCTACTATACCTGTACGGAGTGAAAATAGCGTCACCTTACAGGGACGCTGAAGAAAAAATGCCAAAGTCAGCAGATATGACAAAAAATATTTTTAGTGCTCATAGCTCATCGACGGCAGGTCAGATATCCATAAATCAAGTATGCTTTTAATACGCAATCTTCCCTCTATCGTTTCATATATAGAAAGTCACTCTAACCTCTTTCGTTGCCGAAAGAGATGTCAGTAAAGTTAGGTGAGAGCAGCAAGTTGCCAATGTTTGGTATGGCATACCTCAGCCACTGCAATACTTATTCCAATAATTTTGCGGTTACTGAAAGGCCAACGTATCCCCTACATCCAGTTGCAAAAATATGTTGCACTATTTTCGTAGGGTGAACGCAGCGAATTTTTCTCTGTGCCCAAGTTTCGCCGTTGTGGCCTTGCATTCCGACTCCACTTCCGAGTGGCACGCCGTCGCGCCTTTCAAATTGCACTTGCCTTCGGTCTTCCTGATGTTGCATTGATTCCCGCTGCTGGTACTTGTTTGTGGACATGTCCACGTCAGTGTTGTTAATTATGAGCAACCCTTTTATATGCCGTTGCGAGACCAACATCAATCGCGTCTGTCAATTATGCCGCAGCGACTGAGAGTGGAGTACCGTCTGGAGTAGCTGAGTATAGCAGCAACTTTTGTCAATACCGCACAAGGTGTTAATTTTTTAAATTAAATTCTGCACTGGGAAGCGCTACCAGTGGCTGATTGCTGGAGGTGCCGTCTTTATTACAGCCGCACAAAGAAGTAACAAAAACTCTCCGCCTACATTGCATAGGTACCATGCCTTTCTGCGATGGAAATTATCGTGACATCTATTTGTGACATATATTAATAAAAAATAATGAGGGGCGCATTCTACCGACAAGGGTTCGCCTGGTCTGGCGTGGTGCAACCTTCCTCTTATTGAACAAACCCTGTGTAATTGACCAAATAATGTCGGGGCTCAAGGGATGCATATGCTACCTATGTAATGTAAGTTAATGCTTAACGTAAGTTATTGTAATGTAAGTTGAGCTAATGACAATTTTTATTACTTCTTCTTGCGGCTGTAATAAAGACGGCACGTCCAGCAATGAGCCACTTGGTAGCACTTCCCAGTACATATTTTTTTTAGCGAACACCGTATGCAGTCTCGACAAAACTGTTTCAAAAGTTGTTGCTATACTCAGCTACATATTGTCAGTGAGTACTCCACTGTCAGTCGCTGCCAATAATAGACAGACGTTATCTGTTCGTCTTGCGACAACATATGAAAGGTTTGCACTTAAATAAGAATGCCGACGTGGACATATCCACAAATAAGTGCCAGCGGCGGGAATCAATGCAACGTCAGGGAGACAGAAGGCCCTGTGAAATGGGAAACGAGTGATGGCGTGCCACACGAAAGTGGAGTCGGAGCGCAAAACCGCAACGGCGACACATTTGCACAGAAAAAAATTCGCTGCGTTCACCCTACTAAAATAGTGCAACACATTTTTGCATCTGGAGATAGGGGTACATTGGCTTTTCATTAACCGCAAAATTATTGGCATAAGTATTGCAGCGGCTGGGGTATGCCATACCAAACATCGGCAATTTTCTGCTCTCACCTTATTTTACTGACATTTCTTTCGACAACCAAACGGGTTAGAATGGTTTTCTATATATTGAACGATAGAGGAAAGATTGCAAATTAAAAGCATACTTCATTTACGGATATCTGACCTGCCGTCGAGGAGCTATGAGCGCTAAAAGATGTGAAATTTTTGTCATATCTGCTGATTTTGGCATTTTTTCTTCAGCGTCCCTTTAAAGTGACACCGTTTTCACTCCGTACACGTATACTCGAGTGCCCATACTTTACGTGTGGTAGCGATGAGGGCTGTGACGCGAACAAAATAGCATCAATAAGGCTGCAAAGTCGCGAGAAAAAATCACGTCGCGAAGACGGCGCCACCTTCCCTTCCCTTCCTCTCCATCTGTGGACTGGTTGATCGTAGGAAGCTCCTGGAACCTGCTTTCGTCTTCACGTGAGGTCGTTTCCAACATATATTTTTTTCACTGAAATAAAAAAATGTCATCGGCGGACCTTGGTCGATTTAAAATGCAATTACCCAGAAGTCATTTTTAACACCCTCTTTTCTTCCTATAAAACTTTTAATTAGGCCAGTAACATGCACCATGAGCAGTAATTCACACCACAGAGTCATAATTATCGCAGAAATTGAATTTAAAGTGCGCCGCAAAAAGTGACCGTACGCAACGGCGATGGAGAGAAGTACCAACCTGTGCTCAGCGTGGGACCTCGCGCTGACGCTACAGGGGCCACGCTCGCTGATTGGTCCAGAGAAGTGTTGTGTGCTACTCAGCTGTTCAGTTTTCTGAAAAAGCATTGCTCCTGGCTCGGTCATGATTCGGCCGCTCTTTCTATCCCCAATTCTCCGGGGGAACTGGTAAAACTGGTTTACGGCGGCAAGAGACAGGGAGCTGACCCTCACTGACCAACGAACCAGAACGTGTTGCCCCTGTAACGTCATCGGTGAGGTGACATCGTGCTTGTCCTCCTGGCTATACTCGGAGTGGCGAGTTAAGAGTGAAGGCACGGAGCCATGTATATGTGAGTTATTTCTGGGAAACGGATTGCACGCATCAAAACCTTTCGCGCTATTCGGTAAAGTGACACACACACTTTCATCAGCCGTCTTAATCTGTTTTTTTTTTCTTTTTTCTCTTTTTTTTCATAGCCCTCTGTAGTCCTTTAGGTCACTTTCCGCAATACCCGACTGGCCGTAAAGCTCTTGCATCCTCTCCCAGCCTGCGAAATGGGTTGTCCTTCCCCTTCACAAATAATCCGGTTAGCGACGGAGAGATAATCCTCTCGGCGCATTGGGATTCTGCATAATGGTCTGTGACCGCTGCTAAGTGTCTTGTGAGTTGGCTGCTGAGCAGTTGGGTGATTGCTCAGTTGGGTATTATAACGGTATACTGACACGATTGATCTTATAATAGAGAACTGAGTATGGCGTTTGAGTCTCTTGCGTGCGCCGCACGCAAAGAGCTTACAGCCCTTCATTCTGACCCACCGGTGAGAGGTTTAGAATGATGTTGTGATTCACGAAATGCAACTGGTGACTGTGTTGTCTGGTAAACACAAAGTGACTGGATTACCTCCGCGCTCAAGTATGTAAAGTTTTCGTAAGGGCACACGTAGAAAGCTGCAAAGAACTACCGCAGGAAACGCAACACCTGCAGAAAGAGGCCGAATGTAAAAGAGGAAAGAGGTGTGGGGAACGACTATGACATCATCTTGAAGAGTGCATTCCACTTTATAGGAGGCAGTAACAGGAATGGATGCGCCATCCTGCAGACAGGAAGCGTGTGTCGAGTTTAGCAAGCGGTAGTGCAAAGGACGGTACAGGACACTCACGACAAAACAGCGCACAGCGGAAAACAACAACAACTTTGTTACGGGACGATGGATGGGGAGTTTCATCGCCGGGGGCGATACTCTACCCCATTGCTGGTGGTGATGCGGGGAATGAAATAATGAGCCCCTTTACAATACGGATCGAAGTCCTGTGGTGTCCAGAAAGGTGAAGAGCGCCTTGAGGGCAGAGCGTTGGTGTGCTGGTGCGCACAGCGGAATAAACTAATTATGCGTTAAATAAGTATTAGACCTCCCAACTTTCCCTATGCGCAAGCAACTTTCGGTACATTACTCTGTATGGCGACGAGCTCGTGGTTTTCATTCTGTTCCCTTAAGTCGCTCGTTTTTCACCCGAAGATATTCGTTCGTTCTGCTTCTGCACTGCGAAGGGGTGGGGGTCGGACTCGCTCGAGGAAGTGTTACCGAAAGGGAGCTGCCATTCGTTGTTCATGGAAGGCGTTGCCTTCCGTTGACTGCTTCATTCCGCTAAACTTGACGCGTTCGTTTTCCTAAATTCATCACTTGCTATCGAAATTCGGGATACTGTGTGCATATTTTATATGTATTTGTTAAACAAATTAGCAGTGAATATTTTCCCACTAAGGGTCGATTCACACGATGCAACTTAGTTGCGCGCAACCAGGTTGCGCCACCAAGTTGCACCGTGTGAACGGTGAAGCTCTCGTTGCGGAACCCGAGTTGCAGGAGTTGCAGAGCTGATCGCTTCTCGAGCGATATCTCCTGCAACTCTAGCTGCAACCTGTCAATCACACGGCTCCGCCTTGCAAGCGCGACCAATCAGGAAGACTTCGATGTGTCAGTTATTGCAGCGGCAGTACGCGGGACGATGAAATTATCACTGCCCAGTGGAAATTATAAAAAAATATGGAAGTCGCAACGGAGTGAAGTCGAAACGAGCGGAACTCGCAGTACGACTTGACGAAAACTGATGATAATTATGTTTTTTCGCGCCATCTGGCGCGCTCAGTGACCACTACGACATTCGAAGTTGCTCGCCGTATGAAAGGGACCTATTTGGTGCAACTTCGGTTGCGCGCAACTGTAGCGGGAATAGAGTTGCAGCAAAAAGTTGCATCGTATGAATCGACCCTAGATCACTTGCTTGTGTGATGTCGTTCGTTCGTCCCTTTGGGTGCGTTTGAATAGTCTGAGATGCGGCACCGCATACCGCACACCGGAAGTGCCCCAATAATGGTGCGTCATCCGAATTCTCCATGGGAAGTCTCCTCCGATGCAGACTTGGCCGAGCGCGCTTCGCGCATCACTCTTCCGCCCCTTTCCGGGGGAGGGCGCGGTCGTCGAAAAGTTTAGCAGACCATAGCTCTCGGCGGCTGGCGGCTATTTTCTTTGAACAAATAACGGTACACAAGGTAAATTGGCATACCGCGAAGGCGAAACAGCGCGGACAATTACACTTGTGAGTTCAGTGTATCACATTAGATAAGTATTACCACTAAACATTTTATCCTTCGCTCTTTTGTTCAGTTTAAAAGGAGACTCCGGGACAATCCGAAACTATTATAATGTCTTCGTAAATAAGTTCGATACATTCTTCCGAAACGAGAAAATAAGTTGGTTTGGCGGTCGGGTACTCGTTAGTTGCCAAAAGAGCTGGGAAGCTCAAAACCAAACCGAAACTTTTAAAGGTTCCCTCTCTTATCTCATGTACCATGCGTGACGTCACCTGGAGTCTCGTGTGGGACACAGGCTGTTTTTCGGGCACGCGCTTTGTAACTTCTTCGTGCCACATGGATGACCAGTTATCTGCTTCCTCGGTTTAGTTCCAAAATATTCGCCATCGGTTAAAGCAAAACCTACAGAAAGCCGAACACGAGGAATACCGGTGAGGTGAAGCCCAGTGTTGCTCGACTGCTTTTCGGTGGAGGAGCGCCTAATCACTCAAAGGAAAATATTCCTTTTCTAATTACCTGTGCCACTTGCGGATGAGAAATTGTATTCACTGAGATATCATACGATACGGATTGATGTCGCACTGTTACCTCACCACGTTTTGGTGCAGAGTCTCTCTTTAAAGCGACACGAATTTTTGCACCTTTCCACGGGAATGAGAAACGCCGCAAGATCAGTTGGAAGGTCTGGAAAATCGGGAGGAAGACCCAGAGGGCTAGGTGATCATTGATGAGCAATCCGCGGGGCCCCGTCGATACTAGTCCCAAAAAATGTTGAAGTGGAAATGTTACACGAAATGCGAAAGCAGACGTAGCTTTTCCAACGGTTTTATGATTTATTTGCGAATAAGTGGAAATGTTATACGGAATGCGAAAGTAGACGTAGCTTTTCCAACGGTTTTATGATTTATTTGCGAATTGATTAATAAAACTACCAAGTAAAAGCTCCCCGTGCGGGATTGTCGCTTTCAGCCTCATATAAGTTGTCAGAACACAACTGTTGCTCACGATGTTGCATGATAGTCGAGGATTGCAGGGTGCATTGGCCAGGATAAATGCGCAGCAAGCCGACCCAGGTACTGCATCACGCTACTGTCTTCTGCAGGAGAGTACTCGTCGTCTCTTATCTTCCGAGGTGCTCCTTTTGGGAGAGCTTATTTGTACTATTCTCTGCTTACTTTTCGGCCTTCCGTCAGTTGTCGAGCGCGACTTCTACACACCTTCTCTCGAATCTCTACATGACTCCTTGTGTACATGTAGATAAACTGCAAGAATTGAAAACGCTATAATTGCCTCGCTGTCCATGCTCAATTCCGAGAAATTATTGTCGTCTGCTATTACTGCCGATTTTGCTGTACCCTGGCTGTCCCTCATGCTTTGCGCCCTCTGGAGTCCATTTTATTAGATATACGTTGCAGACCACCAGCACCAGATGGCGCGCGTTGCGGTGCTCTGAGTGCTCGTTCGAATACCTTAGCTCGAAGGCGCACATATGACGCACACTATGATGGCCTGTGTGACGCATCACTATTCGAACGCACCCTTTATTAATGTGTTATCATTAGTAGCGGCGTTTCGAGGAGAAGTGTCGGTGTCGATCGCTGGTCAAAACGTGAAGAGGGAAGTACGCCGCGTGAGAGAGGAGAAGAGCAGTGGAGAGTTGAGAGTAAGGGGAAGTCAGTCACGGAGCGGCAGCGGTCTTGGCGGCGCGCCAGATACGCGGACGAGTCTGAACCAGGCCTCCATAGCTCCCCCATTCGCGGCAGTAGAAAAACAAAATCACGTCATAGCCACGTGGTATTACATCGTCAGGCATCATGACGGATGCCCATTGGCCGAAGGAGGTTGCGCGCTCTGGGGTTGGTTGACAAAGTTTCGAAATATCAGACCGCTCACTTTTCGCGGACAGTCTGGGCAGTCGGCCGGGCGGGCAGATCCAAGCAAGGTCGCTGCGTCTCCGCGGCTCGCCGATGTCGGTTGACCACAACGACCAAAGAGAAAGTGTATTCGCGGGTTTGTTTGTGAGTTATAGTGACTCTGGCCATGTACTGATCTCCGATAAAGTGACATTCTAGCCGGGTCGGAACTGGAATGCTTGGTGAGCTGACGCCTGAGGAACACTTTCGAGCGCTGTCGCAATTTCAAATACAGTGACTAAGAAGAGAGGGTTCGTAACGACACAAGTGTTTCCGGTGACTGTGTGACCTTCGGTGCATCGCCAGTATGAGAAGAAGATGCTTATTTGTGAAACGCACGTACTCGTGGACTTCGCTCGCCTCCAGAAGTAGACTGTGTGTGTTCTTTGCAAGTTCGAACTTGGTTTGGTTGCAGTCTATTCAACGAACGAAACGTGCTGTACGCACGGTGAATATATGAGTCAAACATTTGAGTCCATACGTTACATCAATCAGTAGGTATTTATCCAATCAAAGATGTCTTGGTTATTTTGGAATAACGGGCGCCAGGTATGAAAACCAGTAGAAGTCAATGGTAGCCAGGGCCGGCCGAAAGGCGAGCTAAACGGAGAGTTTGCTGATTGGCTGGCTGCTAGGCATCACGACGCATTTTCATTGGTCGTATGTCCAGTGTTGCCTGAATTATCTAAAACTATGGGGTCTATGGGGAGTTGTGGTCGCCTGTCTGAACTTGCAGGTGTGTGAGGCGCGTATGGGCTGGATTCTAGTACACAATAGGGGTGTGAGCCAAGAACGAGTGCCGGGCCAAGTAAGCGCGAAAAGAAGACGAATTCTGAGCGAAAGCGATGAGCTGCTGAAACCGAAGAACAACGTCAAGCAGCGAATGCTGCTGCTCGGCGCCGAAAGCGGACGAACGAGACGGAGAAAGAGCGAAAGCAACGTTTCAAAAACGCCGCCGGCGTGGAAGAAGGCTTGCACTGCTGTTGTGGTTGTCTAGTTAGTAAGAGTTAGTGATAGTTAGGGGTGGATAGTGGTAGTGGGTGGGTCAGCCGAATGCTAGCGCATTTCCGGGGCATTAATGACATTAATCATCCTTAAATTTTTTATCACAAAACTCTACAGACCAGATCATGGAACGGTGGGTGGTTTCCGTTTTGTCATTTCCGGTTCCCGTTGGTTCGCAGAGCAGCATGAAGATGACGGTTAAATGTGTATTGAACCATTGAATTACTGTTGTCTTCGAAAATACATGCCTACATTCGTTACAATTTATTGATTCCGCTCGCAGTGCATACAAACGCCGCTTCAACACGTCATAGACGAACATGTTCATCCGTGTCATTGGAAAGCAAAGGGTTGGCGGTGACGCAGAGGATCTCACAGACAAGATATGATTCACTTTTGATATGACAACGTTTACCTTGCGATACCGATAGCACTACTCTGCACGCACCCAAAAGGGTCGTACGTACTCAACGCAGTTACACGGGTGCCTCGCTTCCATCGCTGGACGTCGGTCCATCCATCGGCCCGTTTCGGCGTTTGTTATCCCAGGTGACTCCAGAGGTTTTGTAACAAACGGAGCAGCTCCGCTGTAGTTTAGGGACAGAAATTCGTCCACTAACACTGTCCATGGCCAACGGATGGCTGCGCCCGGGCGGTCACAGTCGGTGATAGGAGAATCCCATTGAGGGCGCGCCAAGTACGTTCCCTAGAGTATTGCTATATTAACTCTATGGCACTGCGTAACGTCGCCGGAGTATGCAGACCTGTGCATGAACACATGCTTCCGCTCTGAACGCTATAACGAACGCGTACTCAATACGCTACGACACTTTCTCCCTATTGAAAATGTTTCTGATGGACCATCAAATCTGGTTATTTTTTACCCTGATGGCTTGATGGACCATTAGGTTGATGGTCGATCAACCTAAAGGTCCATCCCCTACCCTAAGGAAAGAAAACGTGACGGAGTGTCTGTCCACTCACAAGGCAGCAATGAGGGGCTATTCATAGACCTGCATGCGTGGAGTAAGGGAACACAGAAGCGGCCCCTCGCATACGTCTCTATGGAAGGTCGGCGTAGCCGCAGCCCATCCGTCAGCTCGTTGGATTGTGAGATAGCCCTGTCTACCACGTGATCGCACACGTGGCCCAAACAACATAGCGGCCCGTGAATGAAAAGCGGTCCGGGAGAATCTGGCATTGTCCGAAGGTCAATACAAAACAGGGGCATCAAACTCACTCAAATCGAGTCGCCGGCCACATTGACCTTATACCACGTCATGGAGGGCCACAATGCAAGGAAATGGCGGTAATTACGATACAATGCTCTTATATACAAAAAAAAAAACAAGAAAGAAAAAAAAAACAGAGGCGGTGTAGTTATTGTGATGCCGGGAGGATGTGTGCACTGTGCAGAATTCATTACTGAAACACTCCACTTCACACGCCAAGCCGCCTTTCAAATTAGGTACTGAAAACATGAAGAACGACTCGAGAAAGATACGTAGTCCTTTACAAACGATTATGACAATGTTCAGGAGCACTGAAGATATCTCCCATTTACACAGTGTATTTCTTGCCTTTACCTATAGTAGTTTCAAGATGGCAAAATAAATGAAAAAGGAGAGAAACAGCTAGCTGACATTTTTCAGAATGAATTAGTACTTCGGTTTTGCTACGTCAGTATGGCTTCAAAAAATCAAGATACAATGGCCTTTGTACATAACTGTTCCCTCTCTATTTTTTAGTGTATCACTATTTGATTTAGTGTGAGAATTAAGAGGAGCACATCTTAATCCTCACATTATATATAGTTACGGTGGCAGTTTACGAAAGTGCACGCGAAGACGATGTTGCTGTGTCCGTAACTTGGTGAGGTTGATGATCCACAAGTGCTCATATGCGTATGCTCCGGCTAAAATGGACAGGGGCAGCAGTACACCGGCCAAGGCTAAAAACAATGCCTAAAAATCGGGGTTTATTCGAAATTCCTGAGTAAATTTTTAATATGGTAGCTTCGTTCTTTTTGGTGGTGAAGGACCCGTGGGCCACATGTGGCCCGCGGTCCGCGTAGTAGGGAGGGCTTCATACGCTCCTGATGTCCGCGGTTTTGGTTGTGGCTTTTTTGCGTAGCAAAATTCAGCGATGGATATTTCAACGAAGGAGCTCGAGCCAGGATTTTAATAGAACTGCTTCCAAGGAGGAAACCTAATCTGCCAACATTTTTTTCGCCAACATCAACATCCCATCCTTTTGTTTCACTTTTGCCCGAAAGCCCCTAATTATAATACACAATTCAATCAACCGACTCCCTCGAACAAATGTTACGAGTGACTCCGCAGCTGTCGTGTTAAGCCTCACCGTATTCAGAAACATCTCTCGCGTCCGTGTGGATTGGTTTTCTGCCAAATGCGTTCAGTCCGAAGAACCTTCCGAAAACTATCAATACCTTTGCACACCGAGTTTCACATATTCTATCCGCAACGTCTCAGCCACAATGACAACTTACAACCACATGTGTAGCCAACAGGCGAACGCCGTCGTGAAAGAGGAAATAGCGTAAGGGTACAAGGGTCCGGCAGAATCAAATATGTTCACAGATAAAATGCATGTGTTGGTTGAGGACGAATGAGTTACAGAGTGCACCTATTTTAAGTCATCATGGAGGTGTATATTTGAGCTTTTAATATGTATAAATGTTTGAAAATCCTGGGAACTACTTAGTCCTATACACGCGGATGAACGTGCAAGGCGGCGGCGCAAAGTGGCAGTAGGAGCTCACCAGCACCATCAAATGCAATCTAGTTGTCCACCAGATATCACAAACGGAAATTTGGCGGTCCATCAGGTACCACCAATGAGAGTCTGCTGGTGCATTAGGTACCAACAGGGACGGTCTGCTGGTCCACCAGGAAGCATCAAGGTGGATTTGATAGTCCATTAGATGTCATCAGAATATTGCGATGGTCCATCAAATTTTCTGGTGGTCCACCAGAAATATTTTCTATCGGGATAAAGAAGTATAATGAATGTGTTTCAGGTAATTCGTCATGTAGCAGTTATACTTACTCTTTTCGAGAGTATGTTCGCCTGACCACGTGTCTCACCAGCAAAAAACGGCACCTATGATGCTCTTTTTCTATATAAGAAATCTGCAACGAATAAAAGAAACATCATGTATAATGCCGAAACAGGGTGTACGCAAGCCGAAAATGATGCCAGTCCACAGCATCTCGTCGCGCCCCACTGGTACATCCCCACTGGTCTCGGTGAAGGATGTTATAGGTTGCCATAGGTTTACGTCAAGAATCACTTTTCAGGTTGACGGGTAAATGTCAGAGAACATTTTACTGATCCATTACGCCTCACGAATGCCTCGTGCTCTCTGCAGCATGGAAAGCGTCCCCTGCAAGCCAGGGTATATGAAATTCATGAGCCTCCAAACATGAAGAACATGCTCAAGCAAATGACTATGCACAGGGTGTCTGGATAATGAAATGAATAAATGTCGTTATCACAGCAGAGGACGTACCGATATATCGGTTTGTCCTCTGCTGTGTTCGTCCGGTTTTGTTCGGCGTTTAGACCAAGGGTTGCTGCTCTCCGGGCGTGGTTATCCGTGGAAGTCCATTCCTAAAGCGGCTAGAAACAATATATTTCGCAATATTTAGCCCCTGCTACAGCTCCATGTGTTATGGGCCTGCTTCCAGACGCCCATTAGCATAATATATCGTTATGTTGTAGACGTGCTCTCCTTTTGTCTTGAGTAACCGTATAGAAACGTTTAAGCGCACATAAATATCACACAACGGCTCATTTCTGAAGACAGGTATGGCGTCCATACGACTATCAGTGGCATTTTTATCAGTTTTTTGGCACAGCGGAGCTACAGCCTCAATTTATCTAAACACCGTGTCATTAGGAGCTGTCGTACGTTCCTGTACAAAGTTTGGTGGATGTCGGATGCTGCAAGGGTCTATATGTATCTCAAGGGAAGGGTAAACGAAGGGTAGTAGGAAAACACCTGTTGGAACGTGGCAGAGGATATTTTTCAATCGAACATCACTCTACTGTGAGCAACGAGAATTAGCCGAAGTGAGCTCCATCAGGAACGACACAAACGCCTGACGTTAGCACCGTTCATTATCTGTTGAGTTATCTGAATGGCAGGTTGCTACATTGTTCTCTATAGTATTTTTTTCTTCTTCGTCTAGTGGTCAAGTAACGCGACTGCTTTAATCAGCTCTCCTAGAATACGTCTGACTTAACAGTGCTTTAAATGGGAATATCGGAAATATAATGGCAGCCTGCTTCTCGGCTTCAGTCGCCTTGTTCTCTTCTACAGGTGAATGAATTCCGATGGCTTGCACATCTCTGTATGCCTAGTTACGATCTAACCTTTTAACGTTCAATTCATCGCATTGGTTTATACGCTTTAAAGTGTAAAGAGAGGGTTGTAATTGCCGGTTACCGCAGCTGGTGAGTTTGCGTCTTTGACTGTCACTGCTCGCAATCGAACATCACCTTATGTAGGGAGGCACCCAGACGCTACACATAACCCTGAACCTGCACCGCTACTATTTTGCATGCTGTTTAAATGCCGGCGACTTCCAGAAAATACGCGTTGAGCTCGCGTGAACAACACAAAATGTGCATTCGAACGTGAATACTGTGGTAAGGTCAAAATGCTGCGTATTGTCTTCAGGTCAGCATTTTTTTCTTCTTCTCTCTATTGACCCGTGTGCGTAAAACATAAATAAGGTATGGCCACGAGGATACGTTATAAATAAGAGCAAAGGAGGCAGGTTTTTGAGGAATATATATCCTTCCTTATCAATGTTTAGCGTGAGAGGTGCAATGAGAGAGGTGCAATGTTTAGCGTGTCGGATTCATGCGTCTCTGTGCCCAATGGAAGGCTGCCTTAATTATGCAAAGCTCAACGCAGTGAAGAAGGAAACACTGCGGCGAAACTTTGCAGGATTATCTGGCTGCACTTGCTTAGCGTTCAAGTCTGATGCCTTTCAGTTGGTACAGCATACATAACGCTCCTGAATAAACAATGCTGTGCCCGGTGCGGGATCATGCCAGTGAACTTTGCTGCGCCGCAACGCCACACGTAAAATTTCAAGCGCGTCTCACCGTTCGTGTAGTTTGCGTATCCCGAACTCATGAAAACCGTACACACTTCGTTCGGTCTCAACTCTGCACGTATAATCCGGAGAGAGAATAACCCACCGAAACCGTAGTAATTTAAGAACGCGCGGGAGATAATCGCGCTCCTCGTGTATGTTCCTGCATGTGTGTCTGAGCAAATGTTCTTCCCGATCACGAAGGCTGAGATTGCGGAAGGTGTTTCACTGTATCATACGCGTCACGTGGGCTATATATTTTCTGTGTTACGGCTGCGTGGCACATTCAGCGTTCCTTTTTTTGGGGGGGGAGGGTAAGTTATCCAATCATCCTGTTACCGTTGTACAGGGAGCATCCCCATGAAGGCTACTGAGGGATGCTCGCACGTTGTCTGTGGTAGGTTGTTCTCTTGCACCACCCACCACCCATGTCCCAGAGCAAGAGCAAGCCACATCCGGCCCTTCGGGACATTCCATCATCGCCGATCAGGACTCACGTAGGGGAATACCATCTCCTCATTCCTGTCGAGGTTAATTCATTTTAGCTGAAAGGTCGTGAAATGTAAGTTGAGTTGTTATTGCGTGTGAGTTGGGTGCGCCATTAAATAGGTCGACGTTGTGTGGTCGTTCTTGGCATGTAGGACAACTTGTATTGACAGAGAACAGAATTTCATGCCGGAACACATTGAAATGGTGCTTGTAGTTCAATTCCAAAATAAAGATTGCCATGCGATCAGAGCGGTTTCGTGGACGCCCAAATCTCCATACTATTTTTCTTACTATTTATTTCTCTCGCTGGCTGTGTAGAATCCTTGCAGTGCAAGCGAAGAATGACTTCAGAAGTTATAATAAAAGCGTACTATTTATGAGCAGCAATTGTCGCAGAAGTGCACGCGATGGAGTGGTATGTTACCATAAAGCAACCAATACTGACGGCATCGCTGGAAGCGCCGGCAGTGCAATATTGATCGTGCCCATTCAGAAAAAATGCATGCCTTTTTGGGCTTCTTTTAGCGCCTTTTTAAGAGCCTAAAACGCATTTTTTATTGCCTTAAAATCAGCGCCCTTCGGATTATAGTAGTTACACCCTAAAAGTTCGGTGTCAGAAAATACACCGCAAAAAAAAGTGCAATAATCAGTCCTGCGGAAAAAACTGGTTACGAGCAATGACTTACTGAGTGACTGGTTGGTTGGTTTGGTTTTAAGAAAAAATAAAATGGAGATTTGGGCTTCACTAGTGTGAGGCGCGCAACGCCACATCACTTGCACCAGTTACTTTGGTGGAAAGCTCCTGCAATGATGATGCCAATGAAGGTGAGGAGGAGGATGGCGATGATGATGCTGCTGCTGATGATGATTAGCGGTGGTGGTGATTCCGACAGAAAACAAGTACACGCGCACTGAGATGTCACCGAAGGCGCATACACGTAACACGCAAACAGTCGAACAGCAAAACCCACACACATAGGCTGAAAACTTGTTGTCTGCATCAATGTCCCGGAAAAATTTCACTATGGCGGAGAATGCCCGGTGTCTGACACTGTGATTCCAGGGCCCAAGCACTTTTGAAACGCTGAGCGGACGGCCGTCCACTGCTGCCAGCTCCGACTGTAGAAAGCAAAGAGCCTACTGAGCGACTGATAAGTAAGTCAATAAGCCTTTCTGAGGGAACAACTTTCACGCTGAACACCGGCCGCAAAAGGTAGCATGCTATGGATGATACACGAGACAACTTATGCCATGCAATTAACTTCAAACATATTGAACATGACTTTTGTGCTCCCTTCACCATGTGTCCATCAACATCATTTACGCATGCTGCATGCTGGTGCATCTGGAGTACCTCTGTATGGTGTAAAGCAGTAATGCACTTTGGCATTATCCTGACTTGATCCAACGCAGCATCTGCTGCCACATATTACGCATGATATTCATGAAGGAAGTGTCGCACTTGCGATGAAGCACATCATTTGAAGGCTTATCTCGTCCCAGTGTTCTCCCCTGATAACCTAGACAGGGAAATTGTTCATTTTTTCGTTAGTTCCACATGATGAAAGAAATAAGCCAGAAGAAGTGTCACGAGAAGTGTCACGGGCACTAACTTTCCGAAACTGGAGGTGTTCATGAATGATCGTGTTCACCGTTCCCACAGAAAGGTCCGTCTTTCGAGCCAGTTCGAGACATGTTATCCGTCGCTCCTTGAGGATCAGGTGCTCCACAACTTGGATGTTCTCAGGAACTCTGACACTGGGCTCTGAGCCCAGAACTGTGATCGTCCCGCATTGATGTACGGCCGTCTCGGAACCGTTTGCACCACTCAAACGCTTTGCTGCGGTTAAAGCTCAGCTACGCCGATTTTCGAGTGTTACAGAATGGAATGGTACTCACACGATGTGCTCATAAGGGAACACTGATTATGTATGCAAAATAGTTATCCCAAACTCCTCGCCGTTTTCTGAAAAAGTGAATTTTTAGTTTCACTGACATCCCGTCTTGTGGCCCGCAAACCCTGTGTCGACGACACATTCGTGGTCTGCCCGCGCTCCGGCTTGGCATGACTTTTGGCTTGGTTTCTTCCGCCAAGCCGGCCAGTTTCTTCTGCCGAGCCGTCTGCTGCGCAGATTCACATTGGGGAAGTGATAAACCGTTCGCTATTAGGGAGCCAGTATATTTCTGGACTTCACTAAACCCACGAGGAACGTGAGTTTTGCTTCCTTCGACTGCAAGACATTTGCTAGGCCAGTACAGACTTCCTGGTGTGATTCGTGTTTTGTGCTGCGTGCCGAGAATGCGTGAGCGTTTTGCTCCCGTCTGCAAGAACACTTCAGCATGCAGTTCCAATGTTTCAAACCACAATTTTCCGAAAGGCGAAAGAGAAATCTATTGACTGCAACAATCAGTTACAACTCCGACTGGGTGCCACCTTCGAAAGCAGCGATTGCATCTGTTCATCTGGCTCATACGAATGTTACGGAAGCAATGCGCAACTTGTTTCACAAGAAGCCGAAGATGTCTCGTCCGGGATGCTGTGCCAACCTTATCTGCAGCAGGAGATTGCAGGGGCAGGACTAAGCAGCAGATAAAGGTAAGACGCGTAATGTTAGAGAAGTCAGTCATGCGGTGCAAATTGCATCACGTAGAAGATAAAAATACGCTATCTGTCAGTTACTGCTTCATCCTTTAGAGATTACGCCCCAGCGGGTGTATTCTCAGTACAGATTTGGAATTGCCTTATTTGTTAAATGATTTCGCAGGCATTCTGGCACCACCGAAAAGCTTGCACTCCACGTCTCAACAATCACCGTCTAGGTTTCAAGCTGAAGGCTGTCACCAGTGCCAACCAGACGCCCCTTCAAAGTTCATCTGTTTTTGTTGACGGAACAGTGACACCTGGTACTGAGACATTTCATATTCTGATTAATCAAGTGCATTCCATCACTTGTGCTTGACTTCTTGTGTTCGTATACCCTTGCTGTTGCTCGCGAGCTTAGAGAAACCATGCCTGAGGTGCCAGCGCTTTCAGAGTACATTTAAGCAGTATCATCGTATCATATGCACGGCAGCACATCTTGTGTATTTTGAGTAAGGTATAAATTCAATGTTGGCTCGGCTGTTGTATTTTGGTCACAAATAAGGTGTTCTTCCAGAGTGCTCAAGGGCAGTTCAAGCAGTTTCATGTGTGCAACAGCACATACTTTTTCTCAGATGAAGTAAGGTAAATCTGTCCGCCGTGGTGTTCTGGCAGTGCAGCAGAAGCTTGTGTTGCATTCAAGTGGTATCATGTATACAAAAACTTTTATGCTTTTCTGTAGCTGCGGTACTAATATTGTGAGTACAGAGACATTCCTGCAGAACATATCGTAGGATCTTGTGTGCTATTGTTTGTATCACCTGCAGCAGTATATTGATAATGTTAATTATTCAATGACTTCAGCTAACATTTACATTCTTACTTCCAGGTAAACCTGTCATGCAGATGCCCTACCCCTTGGTACGCATAGTTCAAGATTGTACCGAAACAATCCACCTGGAGCATTATTCTTCAATTGGCAGTGGCATTACTATCACAGCACACCACATACTGCATGTCTATGTTGCGTGTACAACGCATCAAACCTATTCTCAGGTACAGGCCAGCTGGTACGCAATTACAACATGAAACAACTAACACAGAGACCGTAAAGTCATGCCTTTTCCTCCGCGCCTCGGGTTTCGTGTTATTATCCTCACATGCAGCTCAATTCGCATGTGCTGTGCAGCATGAGTAAAAGCATATATTGTTTGTGGTCACATGACACGGAACATAAATACAGTGAAACCTTCCTATGTTGGACACCCGCGGTGCAGCCGAAGCGTCTCCTACTTATAGAGGTGTCCGAGTTACAGAATATGACGGCAACAAAAAATGGAAGAGATCACAGCTGTGAGAAATGTCCCCCTTCTTCAATTTAAGGTCCTTAGTGGTACCTGGTGGTGGTGCCTGGTAGTGGTGCCTCTACCCACTCTTCACTGATAATTATTACTGATTTTAGTATATTCAATTCCGTTCAGATTCTACTCAGTGGCATTATCTCTGGAGCTTTTCGAGCAGCAAGGACTTGTCTCTGAAGCGTCAGCCCACTTCTCATAGCTTTGGTGCAGTGCTCGTTCAAAGGCTCTAGACAAACCGAAGACAAGTGCTCACATGAAGAATTACAATGTAGACTGACAGCACTTGTTTTTGGACTCTAAAAACTAAAGCAACAAAATGCTGAGACCAGTATAGGGGAAAAAAGGGGCGAAAGTCAAGGCTACTGGCTCATTTTGGGTCTTTTTAGTGCAAAGATCGGCCGATATTGAGGTAATTTGGCCAGGGCTTTGTCCGACTTTGCAGGGAAACCCTATCCTACTTCCAAGATAGGGAGGTGTCCGACATAGAGAATTTCGTCCCCATGTAGTTTCAATGGGAGCCTGCCCGTGCAACGAAATGATGGGGAGGTGTCCGACTTTGGAGGTTTTACTGTACTATAGAGCATTCTACATCATGTAATCTAACAGTTGTTCACGTTTGGATATTTTAACCATGGAATTTACCCTGCATGCACCATACCATGTCCAAACACAAACAACTGCTAGAGAGCAGCATGTACTGTTTCCGTATAGCACTTATGGCTTGCGTCCTGTGATCGGAAACAGGGTGTCTTTTTTTCTGCTACAACCAGTAAACTACAGTAAAGATTTAGAAATACTGTGTCATACCATAAAGCAATATGGGAAATGGCAGTTTGAAAAACTGGAGAAGACTGTCATTAGAATGGGGGACATGTTCTATGGTGAAATTTTTTACAGAGTGTGCTGTACCACGTAATGCACTGCGGGCCTACCACAGTATGGTAACGCTCTGAATACTGATGTGCTCAAAAAAGGAATGTGTGCGTTTCTTGTACTAACTTCCCCTTATGCAAGGTTGTAGAAAAATGTTTTCAGCAAATAGGGAGGGAGAGGACATCATTCTGGAGTCTCGTTGACCTACAATGTGTCGTGTGTGAAGGTCATTTTGAAGAGTGTAGGTGGTACAAGACTGTGTTCCCACACTCTTGGCAGTGTTGACTAATAACCATAATAAAGTAGAGGGTACATTTGTTGCTTCATATATTTGTGTCATGGCAAAGTATGTAGAGATACATCTGTCTCAACGTGCAGGTGACAAAACTGCTTTTTATGCCTAAACTATGACAAATAGTTGTCTGTTCAGCTCCACTAATCATGTGCCGGCCTCCATGACATGTCTGTGACATTCCAAAGTGATTAACATGTCCCATAGATGTGTGCAATGCTGAAGATGACTGTGTACCTTCTATGGATTATTGATTCAAGAAAAGTACTGTGTGATTTGCTAACAGCGCCTGGTTGTACCTTCACAATTCTACATAAAAATACGTAAAGTTTGCCGAAGGAAACATCATGAAGGTCCATAGCGAAAAACCCTGAGACGAGGGATAGGAAGGGACATACACAATGTCTCAACATAGCGTGTTTATGTTCCTTCTTGTATCTCCTCTTCAGGTCTCGCCATCAGGGACACTATCACCAGCTTGCTTGCTGTTGAACCGTTCTTTCAACGATAAGGGTCACTTTCATGGACTGGATGGCAGCCAACATGCTGTCAGTAAAAAGAATAATGGAAGGAGCTCAATATCATCCTTAGGCTGTGCGTGGTCATTGCTTTCTGACAAATGGTGACTGAGAATTTCAGGACAGTGCCTGTAGTGGTAGTACTCTTGTGTTCTCACTCTTGACGCCCATTGTGTGTCATCGGTCACCTGTAATCTGCTAATATGCACATAGCTAAAACAAAGTATATTTGTATTTCTTTGAATACAGTTGGTACAGCACATTGTTTTTTACATGTTCTTTGGAAAATATAAATAAAAAATTCTCTACTCTGCAAGTCCCCTATCAGCTCTACAGAGCAGCATCGAATTTCACTAGAAGCCACGTGTGAAACCTAGACCAAACTAGTGGTGAAGGTCCATATAGGTCATAGATAGGCACTATTATTATTATTAGATCATAGGTCAGGCTTAGGTCCTGGTTGGTAGCAACGCATTTGAATCTTATTAAAAATTGATGCAGGAGGTGACCAACATAACTAAATACACCAACTGACTCTCACAAATTTTGTGGTGTTATATTTTTGAAACAACATTAATACGCCGCAGTGGTCTTTTCTCCTTTGTTCCTTTTAACCTAGGAATATTAGGTCTTCGGCATCACCAGCCTAAATTTTTTTTAAATTCAGTGTTAGCACCGCGAAGCAACTGTGGCTATGAGTGGCGTACAGACGAGGACAGATGAAGACATCACCAGCCTAAGTTGCTGAGCATGCAGTTATTTACGTTGAGCACTGCAGTTTCATATTTGTTTCTCTGGACAAGCAAGCCCGCTTCCCCATTTTGATAAGAGTCTTTCAGCTTTGACGGGGCATTTGTGGACAAGGAAAACATTTGGACTATTGTGTATTTTGCTATGAAGTGCACCGTACAAGGCAGAGGACACCATCAACCATTTCCACCAAGGTTATTAAATTTGTGATAAAGTACATATACCTTTTGTCACTGACTAATTTGGTGGCAAAGTTACTTGAGTGGCAGTTGTGCAATTTTAAGTACATGTTTAAAAAAAATAGGATATGGGAAGTGCTGACTGGTTGAACGTGTGGAGTACCAAATATAATAATCGGGGGTTTACGTCGCAATACAACTGAGTGTGGAATACACAGCACAGTGTAATGTTCCTTATTCTGGCAATGTTAGCATGGTTCAAGAAGTGGGAAATGTTGCACTACCCTTAATAACATCTGTTGGGCCCAGCAAACAGGATACACATACCCTGATCTGACGACACTATGCCTAACTCAAAACCAATATGAGATCGACCCGTACGTGTTTATTTGCGAAACTATTATGAATGAAATATAGCCTGTGTGGTATAGAACAATGCGCACACTCAAGTAAACATGCAAAAAATACTTATAAGGGCTCTCGACCTACATGCCGCGATGCGCTCTACGAGATAGACAACACACTACAAAACTACATCCAACACTTTTTGTGCAGGGCAACTCTAATGAGCACTTTCATATAACCGACGAATGATTCAACGATTGCAGTTCGAGAGGTCACGATACATTCCTACGTCGTTCATTGCAGTCGCGCTATGATGCTGCACAATATATGTATCTCGTGTAACAAGCCTGGCAATCGCACGATGTGCATGGACAGAAATACGGCCTTCTTTCTTTGAAGACCAGTCCTCTGCAGGTATGTGCTCAAACGATCACGAAGTCTCACGTTGTTGCTCAATCGCTCCCATTCCTGCACTTGTAGTAAAAGCAGCAAACGGGTTGACATGAATGGCAGCCGAACGGTTGAACTGCGAAGTTCTCGGGCACATAATCACAATTTCACGTCGAAAATGATGTTGAGGTGAGTTCGCGGTTGTGGTTTCCATCGTTCAATACTTCTCGGGATTACCTCAGAGGAAACGCTCATCGTAGCCGGCGGCCATAACTGGATTTCCTCGCAAACGGGAGAAGACGCCAGGGAAGTCAGAGAAAGCCTCAGCTTTCATCCAATCAGACGCACGATTCTCTAACTACGTAGATGGAGCAGCTTTATCCCATCTACGTCACAAAAATGGCTGCGCCCGTGGCTTGTTTTGGTTTCTTCGATGAATTAATTTTCGTAATAGGAAGACAAAATTGAGAAACGAAGGTGCATTTCGGGGGCAGTTGGATGTGCTCGTTCCGAATATCACAACCGTTTCAACACATCGGGAAATCGGCGTAGCTGACCTTTAAGTGTATCGTGGCCATACTGAGCCTGGAGTCTTCTGTGAATTTCAGATGACTTTACGCCTTCCTTCACGAGAAACTTCATGACAATTCGCTGTTCGATGTGCCCGCTCACCTCGTTGTCGGCCATTTTGTCCAGCACGTGTCTTCTGTTTTGCACAAACTTTGGACCACCACGTGGTGAACGCGGAGGCCTGTCGCGTGTGAAAATGACGAAAAAGAAGTAGCGTGAGCCACTTGTACACTCAGGAGACAGAAAGTCCCGGTTTACTTGAACACCCCTCGTATTATTCAGTAGAATTCCTTGAAGTAAAGGAAAAGTACCCCCAAAATACTCTATAATAAATTATATATATATATATATATATTATATCTATAATAAAATACAATACTCCAAATAAAAGTACTACTATAAGTAGCGAGTACTTAAAGTACTGCCCATCACTGCTTGAAGGGTTGTGTGGCGTTGTGAAGGGGAGTTCCCAAAGGGATTTCAAGTTTCAATGCTAACGTTTAGATACATGTATAGATAAACAACTGTCATAAACAACAGGGGGCTCGAATGAACCCGAAATGTAAATTTCATGCTTGTTTTGTTGTTGTTTGAGCCGGAGTTATCAACATATCTAAATAAAAACGGGAAATTTCGAAATACGTACAATGGGAAGGGTGGTACGTTGTTGGCGTCCATGAGACTGGGACGAACAGTGTTATTCACGGAATGGTGATGACGTCATTGGGACACCATAACAGTCGTCGTCAGTCCTCGGACATCTAGAATGCATCAGTCGCCTTAATGTGTATGCACAGCAATACCGTGCTCTACTCTATATCTTCAAGCAATAGGAAATACACCGGGTGTTTCAGTTAAATCCCCGGGCTAAATAATTCGCGAACCGGTGCACCAGTCGGAGAACTCTCTTTTTTACAAGTATCTGTCCGATACCGCCTACAACCTGCGCACCGTGTGAATGAGTGGAAGGCGCTCATTATTTCAATAAAAATTCAAATGAATGTTGTGAAAGAAGGTAACTCCTAAAGCAGAGCGCCGTCGGTATTAAAATGGGTACTACCTTTTTTGGGACCTTCAGTGGGCACCTTTTAGCGAAAAATCTGCCACCGAAGCTGGTCATTCGTTGCAGTAATTAATTGGCTTCGGTGTACATATTTTTGTCGCGGCTGGTTGCGGTGAAGCACAAAAGGACGCCCTTTCACTCCTTTATCCACCAATGAATTACGCCAATCAATTACGTCCTTTTGCACTTCACCGCGACCAGGCGCGACAAAACAGCTTAACTTGGCTTCGCAATCGCGAGCTTGCGAAGCTAAGTTGTGGCAAGGAATGGTCAATGCCTGCCCGTTGTCCCGTTTCGTCCCGTTGTTCGTGAACTTCGCATTGTTGTAAGCGGTCTGGCGCAAAGATGACTTCATTCACATAATCCCCTCCGCATTCTAACAGAGCGGCCATTCACCTCGATCGTAAAAGCCTGAACCGACACTTTCTTCCCCCGGGTTGTTGATCCACAGTTCGCGTAAACGTTAAACACGTCATACCTAACCCTTTGAATACCATGCCAATGATGAGGACGGCGCCCAGAAGAAGAATAGGCTCTGTTCGAAATATCGGCGGTTCTCGTCCTGAGGCACTCTCTTCACCATTCATATTTATTTAAACGTGGCTTTCTTGTGACTTATTGATTTTTTGCTATAGTAGTTCTTGCCTTCCCAAGTTGGCGGCGCTGTTGTACCATCTGACGTCACTGTATTGTAAACAGAGACAGTTCTATTGGCGGAGGTGCCTGCCGCGATGCTACAGCCGGATGGGGTTAGATATTCGCCGTGGCGATTTTCTACCCGTTTCTTACCTCTTGGGGGGTGATACTTTGAAGTTGGAATATCACGTTTACATCCATACAAATAGGCGTCCTTTGTGTTTCTCCGGCGTTATTTCGAGCGGATGGCCGCGAACCATTTAACGAGGGCCCCATTAAACGTGAACGTCCGTTTGCGATGCGTCCAACATCAACTTAGTCGACACGGGAGTGGAGAACTTCCTTTGGAGCACTTGACACATTACAAAACAACGGTTACTGAGTGACTCATCTAGGAAACAAAAATTAACGAAACCGTAAAGATTCGACACGAATCGCGTAATAACAACGCGCCACAAAGGAAAAACAAAAAAGTGTCGATGTGCTCATGCGTCGCCGTCAGTCATCAAGCACAGCCATATTGTTTCCGGCTGTCGCAATGTCTTCTGTTATTTCCTCTCTCTCTTCCAAGTCTCCCCGGAGTGCGAGGCAGTTTGGAAAACGCGCTTCCGTTGTTTATGTGTTTTCGGTCCAGCGCAATGGGCTTGCGTCCAATCTCGATGAAAAGAGCTCTTTACAGTCGTAAGCAGTAGCGAAACGCATGGGGTGAAAATGTTCCCCTATCTTTACGCACTTGGAAAAATCGTTGCCAGCATCTTTGGTGCTGGAAAAGCATCAGGGAATGTTTTGCTGTCTGTAAGTAGGTTGAAAAACTTCAGATTTTAGACGCAGCTCGCTTGGGCACTGTGCGGCCTCGTGCAAGGCGGAAGCCAATTAGAAATGGGACTATGCAGTTATGTGAGGTATTACGATCCATTAGTAATTGGATAGAGTGTATGATTATGTTGAGATTACGTCATGTACACATCTGCGTGTTTTGGAGGCAGGTGCCTAAAGCCATTATTAGCAGTTAACGTTCGACACGCTTCTGTATTGCAAAACATGCGTCTCTCAAACGGAGGTAATAGGGAGTTTTAGCGAGTCGTTTACGCTTGAGTGAAACGAGCTATTCGAATGTCGCGCATGCGTTTTACGAATCGGTGAGCGAGTCGTGGGGAGCGCGGTTTCGTACGGACAACCCACTCGCGCTGAGTCGTTTCGTTGTATTCGGCGAGCACGACCGAATGGTTTCGCGAAACAAAATGCGGCAGTTTGCAGTAGCGGAGTTACAGTGATAGTGCCAGATGTGTACGGTTGTCAATGACGTATATCCTGTGCGGTAAGGTGGTTACAATCGCCTTTTTTCTATCGACCTTTTGACTCTGAATTCAACAAACCAGGTTGGACGCTGAGTGTGAACTTACTATTTTGGTCCCCATTGCTTGTTCATACCCTGGCCACGTTTGCTTACAATCGCTTTCTTTCCTGTCGATCTTTTCTTCACACTACTGTGGACTCTGAACCCAACAATTCAACAACGCATTCAGTAGAGCCTTTCACACGTATCAGCGTCCAGTTGTGGCGCCAGAACATGTGCTCCGTGTGAGAAACTTTGTTGTATATGCAAGGCGCATTAAAGCTATGGAAATGTTCATCCCTGTGTCATTCCCGTTTTGGTCTAACTATCACGAGGTCTGCACGCGGATGACGAACCGTTTTCAAAGCGAAGCTGCCTCCTACATCCTCCTGATTCATCAACATGAGGTTGTGTCTCCCAACTGTGCCGGTGTCTCCTCCACAGCACGTTGACAACACGGTGACTGACGCAGCTCGTCTCAACTACAGCCCTCCGCAAAGGGAAAGTCTGAAAGTATATTGCGATATGTCATATTTACTATAAGAAAACATAATCCAGTTGCTGCTCAAATACACCTGGAATACATTTGGGGATGAACGATTCCGATTTGCTAGAGGTCTCTGTAGTTCGCTTCCCATTAGCTTTTGAAATCGGCAGAATCTGTCGTTTGGTACGGTCACGAACGACTCGCTAAAACTCTCTAATATATAATAAGAAATGCGATGACTCATTCGAAGTATGTGGAAACACAGGGTCGTTTTATATTTATCTCCCTTCCCTTCTCTTTCTTTCTCGGTTTGTTAACCTCAAATTCCAGGTACAAATTGAACACTTCATTATCTTTCCCACTCTTTCGCTTACAGCACAGTACAGCTAAATGAAAAGATGCCTTTTTCTCCTGCTCTCCTCTCACGTTATTTCCATAAGTAAATAAACGAACGTCTGACATTGCAAGCGAGGCACAAACGATGAAACTTCGATGATACTTTCACCTTTGAAGCATTTGAGCCGTTTGCCGCAGATAACGCACGAATTTGTCAAGTGACACTTTCGCATTAAACTGTTCAGTATTACTGTTTGGCTTGCCGTCATTAACATATCACTAGCGTCTAGTTCGTAGATGTACCCCATGTTTCGGATTTCGTCGGTTGTTGCACTAGCTTGCGCAACCCGTTTCAGTGCAATGGTTCTACTCGTACATATGCGTAGTTTTCAGCTTGCGTAGCTATGTTTGGACGGGTCTTTCCTCTCTTGTTTTCTGCGCATTCGTTCTTGTCATTTGTAACCGCGAATCTCGTACGCATTGCTCTTTAGCTTTATTATGCCCCTTGTTTCTTCTAGACGACAACACCAGTGGTGTCGTCTGCTATGTGAGTCATGCCTTTTCGCGCTCTTCTAACTGCGCGGAATATCCTGCAGTGCAATCAGAAGCTATTCTGTAGCAGACGACAGCACCAGTGGTGTCGTCTGCTATGTGAGTCATGCCTCTTCGCGCTCTTCTAACTGCGCGGAATATCCTGCAGTTCAGTCAGAAGATATTCTGTAACAGACGACAGCACCAGTGGTGTCGTCTGCAATGTGAGTGGTGGCTTCTCGTGTTCTTCTAACCGCCTGGAATATCCTGCAGTTCAGTCAGAAGATATTCTGTAGAAGACGACAACACCAGTGGTGTCGCCTGCTATGTGAGTCGTGCCTTTTCGCGCTCTTCTAACTGCGCGGAATATCCTGCAGTTGAGTCAGAAGATATCCTGTAGCAGACGACAGCACCAGTTGTGTCGTCTGCTATGTGAGTCATGCCTCTTCGCGCTCTTCTAACTGCGCGGAATATCCAACTGTTGAGGCAGAAGATATTGTGTAGCAGGCGACAGCACCAATGCCGTCGTTTGCTATACTTCCGCTCCAACTCCTAATATCTCAGCGTCGTGCGAATGTTCCACATAAGGCACGGAACACCTTCAGTTCCATTTTCTTTCAGTATTTTTTCTTCCACTAAAATACTCTACAAAGATGTCCCCGTGTGAACACACGGTTATAGTGCTTAAAAGCACCATGGATTAACTCAGATGGCACCCGCATTAAATTGAATAGCATCTGGATTTTTTCTGATGGCGCCTGGATTAAATTGAATGGCGCTTGGATTATTTCAGATGGCACCTGGACTAATTCCGATGGCACTTGGACTAAAATGGACGGGAACACCTGTAGTGCCCCGTCCTTCGTTCGCTCGTAACGCGTGCAAGCTATTACGCCCCCAGGTCCGTTACACCGAGGGCTAGGATGACCATTTTTAGGCATCTGCCTTCAGAAGGGTGTCTACTGCCGTCTTCGACTGTCTATATGCAGTACAGTGAGGCTGTGTCATCTGCCCCTCTCGATGAAGCTGGATTTGAAGGGGGGTGACGATGATTGTGTGCGCGCAAGCGGAGTAAGTGCCCGGCTGTTTCTCTTTAACGTAACACCTCAATCGCAGTTCTCCAGCTTCTGCCAGAATCTGTCGTGTTTGAGCTATTCTTGGAACCCCAAGGCAACGACGAAGGCTATGAGCAAACAAGCTTCGAAATGTATTGAATGAGGGTATGGCAATTCTGTGGAGGACTGAAAGGCTGTAAAGCACCGTCGCCCGCACCAACGCTTTGTGAACTGCAAGAAAGGCGCGCTGATCACAGCCCATTCAGGTCCAGAAAGATGATGTTGAATAGCGGAAGTCCACCGCTAAGTCCTGCCTTCGCAACTTATTTTATATGGCGAGTCCATAAAGACAGAATGGCGTACATGCAGGCTAGCTGGTGGATAAATTCCATCATAGGCAAGCCTGAGCGATGGGCAAAACACGTAAACAAACACAAACACGAAGGCTCAAATGGCTTTTGAGCCTTCGAGTTTGTGTTTGTTTACGTGTCTTGCCCATCGCTCAGGCTTGCCTATCGTGGAGTCCATAAAGCATCCGAGTCCATGGTCACGCCCAGGAACCGATGGAAACGTACTCGCTCAAGCTTCTTGCACCGACCCACAAAGGGAATTTCGTCATGGCCTTGCGTGTGAACCAGAGTTTGAAGGACTTTATGCGGCAAAGAGTCCATCCCAACTTGTGTGAGGTACTTGTGTATGTTAGTGCATCCACTGCATACAGCTGCAAGTAGCGCGGTATGGCAGGTTGTGATTTCCCTACTGTCGAATGGGCGACATCATCTGCACACAAAGAGAATATCACTTTTCGAGGGATTATCGATTTTAGGACCGCCATCAGCACAGTAAGCAGCGTCGGGGATGCAAAGTCGTGGGATTATCTGTTAAACGAGCGAAAACCTGGACTGCTTTATTAAAAGATAGTCTCCTGCCCTTTAACCCCACTGCCAATGGCGAGGATAGTAGAAAACCGCCAATTTTTCTTAACATCGGCGGCTGCCGACCCGAATCATTTTGCTCAATCTACTCGTACTCTCATCACATCACTGGATTTTCAACTGTTCGACGTGTTTATCTGCAAGGACGACAAACAATTAGCATCATTGCGTGATCGCTGGTGCGGACACAGAATGTCTTTATATGGTTTGTCAATTGACCAGGAACATAAGACCGTCCCTAGCAGCTGCTTCATTTTCACGTTTTTTGGATTGAAACAAACTAAGTTACTATGCGTCGCTAAAATAACTCCATTCGTTCGACTATTTACTTTGGTTACTTTAGTCATTACGTTTCGCTTCTCCAAACTGTATTCATACTTTTCCCACTCGCAATTTCGAAACTCTGCCTTCTGTTTGTGAAGCTGAAACATAGTCGTCCTGTATTTGCACTAGTGCGTTTTGTTCATCCCAGCTTGTGCCAACTTTCTTCGCGCAATTTAAAATTTATGGTTATTCGTCTTGAAAACAAAACGCTCCCTGTCATTTGCACAGTCGCTTTTCGCTCTTCCAAGCTGTCCGTAATTTCTCCAAGCATAGTGTAGAGTGAGATTTCTCTTAAAGAAGAAGCCTTCGGGACTATTTACACCGTGGGCGCCCCAAAGTATTGATAGCGTCTTCACGCCCGAAATATGAGATGCATAAGAATATGTTTATTGCATGGCAACAGAGCTGTTAAGTGGACGTTTTTGAGGGGAAAGCAATGCGAAAGGAGATTGTGTGTCATGATAATACGATGCGAGGCAATCCCTCAGTGTCACAACCCCATGCCATAGCATGGGGTTGTAATAATAATAATACACCTACATACACATAATAATGTACCCAAATACACATAATAATGCACCCAAATACATTTATAATAATAATAGTGTTTCATTACTGTAAGAAAACAGAGCAAGGAGACGAGGACAGAGGGACGCTATACAAGCGCTGATACAAAGCGCGTTTTCTTCCAACTATGTCGTACCAAGTAGCCCAACTCCACAATAGTGTCAGGTAACATAAGATAGCAAAATATGGAAAGCTGAGCAAGCAAATTATTTTCTAATATAGAACACTTTCTCCAGTCGAGGTTTGTCAGCTCGATGGAGCACCATATTCGGCTCACAGGAACGTACCGCACGTACCATAATTCACTTACATCTCCTGCACGTTGAGCTCTGAAAAATCACTTGGTGATCGAAGATGGAATTTGGCTCTGTTAGTGTCGAGTTCAAACGCCTTACCACAGCGTTAGAGATGGTTGCAGAGATGGTTACAATGGTTGCATTCGAGACTTACAGAGTACAACACGATGTAGCAGCTAGTTCGCAGCTTAAAACTGCAATGCAGAACGAAGAGCAAAGCAGATATATCTCTATTTAAGCTGCAGAGAATGGTATGGTATTTTAATCAGATATGTTTTCTGTTTTGTCAGACCTGCTTACCAAAGACCTGTAAACGTACTACCTCAATCTATTCTATCTGCGACACAACTGCAGAATGCGCAATGCGACTAACGAAGTCGCCCCGTAGAGGCGCCGGTGCATCTGCTGTAAAGAAACATACCTCGAAGGTCTCATGGGAAGCATTCTCTCCATGGCTCAATGTGACCATGAATTTTCCCATCCATTTTTCGCTCCATTTTCCCCATCCATTTCCCTCTCTTTTCTTTCGATATAATTAACACATATAATTCTGACTGCAAAAAATACTCGGAGCACAGCTGCGGAAATATAACGCCCACTGGGGCGAGCTATTAAGTTTTTATTGGGACATCGATAACGATATGCCGGGGTTTTGATATTTTAGAAATACGCTGATAAGAGTATTGGGTCTGCGGGAAAGTTCTGTCGTTTCTCAGATGATGAAGTTTAGTTCCTTCTCACGCGAAGTTACCATGGTATTCGAATAAGTAACCTCTTTCCTGTGAATGTGGATGATATCACATAAGATCAGATGCCTTAGGATGCCTGGATGAGAGACAGTGCCTTGGGGACAATGCACTAAGAATTGCTGAGGAACCACGAAAATGCCACTTATAAGCGATGCTGTTGCCAACTTCGGAGTTGAAGTGATGCGATAAAAGAAAGCCGTGTAGCGTCCCACGTCATCACCATCGTCATTCGCTGCACCTTCTTTACTCCATGCCGCGAAGAAACCATCATTCTCGTTCCGTCTTTCTCTCTGGCTGGTCGGCCACATAACCGCACCAGAAGACGGTTAATACCGGCAAACAGAAATGGCATTGTCTTCCACAGTGACTATGCTCGGCTGAACTCCTGAATGCAAAGGAGCAGCCTAGCCTAGGAAGTTCTCAGTCATCCCCGTACTCCCCCGACCTTGTCCCTTCAGACAACTAATTGTTCCGGTCCGTGCAACATCAACTGAAGGACAAATGCTTCGCTGCTCACGAGGATATCTCCAAACCTCTTAATCATTATTTTATTTCTAAGGACGAGAACTTCTACGGAGATGGAACGGAAAAATTGGCTAAAAGGTGGCACCGAGTATTGGCTGCCAATGGAAAATATATCACGGATTAAGTGCGCTGAAAAAAAAAGAAAAGAAGAAGAAGAAAATGTGGCACGTTAATGTGTGTTCCATAGAAACGACATTACATCCCTACATTCCCAATCATTTGTCTCCGTTTCAGTTTTGGGGTATTCGATATCCCACTTATCGCGGTTTCTAATGTTGCATTACATGTATTGACTTTTTTCTATATTATTATGAAAGATATTGTCTATGCAAACCACGACTATTCCTGTCATTAAAGGAGCAGTGAGGTGACATTTAACATCGCTCGAAATCCTGCCTCGTCTGTCAAGCTGTCCACAGGAGTCATGGAAAATATTTTCGCTCTGCAGTGCTTTGGAGCTGCGCAATCGAATTTACAAAAACATAAAAATAAAAAACAGTCTGAAAAAAACAGCCCCGACGGCTGACACGATGTTCTCGTGACGTGTGAAGACTCCGTGCCTTGTTTCTTCGTTTTTTTCTTCGCACCCCACGATCCGCTTACATATGTTTGAGCTGTGCCGCTATACGTCACTGGTCACGTGAGGAGAGTAGCATACGTCACGACGTCCTCTTGGTCTGCGCTGCACTCTTTTCACGAGGAGAAGTATTTTTCAAAGGTGTGCGGAACAGAGCCCTTGCGCGCGATCTGTAGGTCACCTACTCTCATCGTTCATTCGCAGGAACTCATTTTATTCGTTGGAGAACAATCTGCACCGAAAAACGAAAACAATTTGGGGGGTCGCCTCAGTGCTCCTTTAAAGGTCATTTCCACGGCAAC
The DNA here is from genome assembly GCF_037126465.1 of Ornithodoros turicata. Lineage (NCBI taxonomy): Eukaryota > Metazoa > Arthropoda > Arachnida > Ixodida > Argasidae > Ornithodoros > Ornithodoros turicata. The sequence continues at coordinate 57,870,300 of NC_088202.1, read as the reverse complement.
TTCATTGTCACAGATCGCAACAAAAGCGAGCAGGCACAAAGGTTGGTGCTTACTGAATGTGCCTCCCAAATTATTTGGACAAATACCCTGTATTTACGAAGAAATCGATTTTTTGGTTTGCCGTCCGATCGTACTATAAAACCACTGACGTCACGGTCTGCTTTCGCTTTCATTCTTCTTGGCTCGTTTATTTGCTCGCAGTTTGGCAATCGCCAGCAATCGTCAGGCTGAAAGCGAAGTCGAGAGTCGCCCGTACATACAAGCACCACGAGCACCGTTCTCTTCGTCTAGATTTGATCATCATCGTTTTCCTTCGGCTGGTCAGTGCACACATCTTCGTCTAAGGTGTCACCTTGTGGGAGATGCGGTGTAAGTGAATTGTGAGAATGGCGTGCTCCTCCCCGTACGAGCAGGTACGCTAAACACATTTCGTACGAAATTACCAGTTGATATCGTGCATGATTGGGTGGTATGAAGCCAATGGTTGAGTGCTCTGAACTTATCAAGGCAACAGCCGTGTGTGCTCGATTTGGACTCGAAAAGTAACTGAAAAGGGATGCAACACCTGCCTTGTTCCATGACGACAAAGACGATATCACAAAAGGACCAAAGTTGCACGTAAGTGTCTGTGTGCACGAACTTGCACACAATATGAACATGTGAGCGACAAATGTAAGGGCTGGGCTGCTGAGTCCTATAGACCGCGGCTGTCTGTAAAACTATGCAGTTTCTTAGAGAAGTTCGTTGCGAAACTACATGAGTTTGAAGAAGTCTGAGCCCGGGCACAGAGAAGACGAAACAGTCACAGCAGCTGAGCTGGGTTCCTGTTTTGAGACAGTGTCTGTCTTGACTTCTGTATGATCACGCACAGCCTTTTTCCAACCATGGAACTGCCCCATATCCCACTTACGTGGCAGCATTATTGGTCCTCCTGAAAAGCCGGACTGCGTCTGTGAGTGTTTTGTGTTCAAGTTGTAATGTAAGGTTATCACATGCCAGAAATTCCATTGTGTGGTAGTTCACTGAAGTTCACTCCATCAACCGGCAGGCCCTCAAAGGGTGCTGGAGCACCTTGCCCAGCAAGGGACAACAGTCAGCATGCCCATCACCGATATGCACAATTAGGTGAAGTCCCTCATGAAAAACACTCATTCATCTGTGAATCATCGCTTCGATGTATGGCACGTGGGAAGACGTAATAACCGAGATTTCCTTTGTAGTGCGCACCGTCATTACACACATGTGCCGTCGAGCTTGTGTAGGTTGGTTGACAACATATTTCCTATTAGAAGGGGTACAGTTGGGGGCAAGCTTTGCTATTAACATTGTTGATCATATTTGTAGCTTAAATGCTTAAATGTGTAGCTGCTTTCTGCACATTTTTAGCAATGTCAGCCTTGACAGATATAATTATAATCTCTGCTTCTCCTTGCTCAGGCCCCAAGAAAAAGATGCATGCAGCAGCACTGGTGAAGCAACACCTGTTGCTCAAAATAAATGATCTTCCAACGCCGGGATGTTTGAGATGGGATAAACAGTGTGCTAATTTCGGTCAAGCGCGTCGCAAGCAGTACAACTCTAACACACTAAAAAAATTCAAGACGCTTGTACCGGTGTTTTTATTTCGTTGCACCTTTCTGAAAGCTCTTTCAGTTGTCCTGTGTCACACTAGGATGCTTAGCAGCAGAGCTGTAAACACAGTCTACATTCTACGACGATTCGCCTTCCCCTCACACGCAGCTCAGTCAAATGAATGTAGCACACGAAGAGTGAAGGGGAGAGAGATAGATAGCGCAAATTATTGTTGTTTCTTTGTTGTTTTCCCATTCTCACTCACTTTACACTCTCAATTATACGCTGCATTTCAAGCATATCCACATAGCATTGGACTATGTGTATGTTTTTATTTTTGCGGTGCACTTTCTGCTGAAACGAAATGCTGGAGAGATCGTTATGAGGAGAGCTACATAGCTGGAGGGTTTACCCGACTATGCACGAAGAAAAAGGCGAATATAAAGCCGTTGTTCAACCTTCAGTTCTGTACTAATCGACGCATTTGCAACCATATTCCACAAAGTGCTCGTATACTGCTGCAGCGGCAAGACACAACAACACCATATCCCAACGTTGCAGACTGGGTATATTGCGCGGTGCCCAAAAAGCTATAACTGTCGCTGCTACTCACCATATCCGCACATTTTTAGTGTCAACGATTCCTTCGAGACGCAAGACTGCAACGTCAATTGTTAGGAAGAAGAACTTCCGCGAACTTGGAGACAGTTGCAGGTGCTTCCTTACCCACATCATCTACTGCGTACTCATTAGTTACACTCGCCATCACCGCTCACCATTGTATCGTCCACCGTAGTACACAAAGAAGAACCTCCTACATAGTTAGAGTTTCTTCGGGAAGACATTGCCGTTGATTATGGTACAGAGTATAGTTGTCATCAGTGGCTGTCGTCGACGAGCGGTCCTCCCTTTGTTCGCTGCCTTATCGATTCGACGTTGGCTGTCCTCGGGCGTTTCCTGTATCTCAAGGGGCGGAAGGAGTAGCTTCACGAAAGAAGTGTCTCTCTCTACGGCCGATTAAGAGTACGTGGATGCCGAACTCACTGCTCGAAGAAAGCTAAAAAAATGTAGTTACTCGATTTTGTTCTTGATGAACATCCGCTCAGGCCTGCTAGCTGACACAGGTCCTTACAATAGCTCACAACAAATATCCTCCTTAAGGACGATAGTTCCTCTCATCCCATTTTCTGTCTGCCGTGCCGGCAATGATAAAACTAAACAACCGAAGTTAGCTCCGCAGGAACATTCATCGCAAGAACGAAAGTGGGACATCGTCCTTATCTGATGTACAATCGCTCCATGACTACGTATTTGTTACCTGCGAAAGCTCATGTAACAAAACTGATAGTACGTGTACATTTTTGGGTAGACATTCTGCTACGGTACCTTCTGTCGCTGATGTCGATGTGATTGCAAGGGCCGTGTGCATAGTAGAGTTCTTGTCCAGTAAAGTCCCCAGGAATCGACCTTAGAGGGGTGTACCGAGCTTTCAGGACGCGGGGGGGGGGGGGGTATATGTATATGGATGCATTTTTGTGGTTCGATGTATTGGGATTGGGAGCAGAGCTGTACTGGGCAATATGTCAGAAATTTCAGGGTGCAGGGGTTGCAAAACTCAAGGCAGGCTTACAAGAACCCTTGAGTGGTGTAGGGAGATCCCTGTTCCTCTGAAGTAGCATTTTTGCTCTCTTAATCCCGTAACATCGTGTACAGAATCAAACAATATCAGTGAGAAATTGAAAAGGTATTACACTTTCTTCTTAAGAGAGCAGTAAACAGCTCCTATGGGGTCTTCTACAAATTCCTATCTTTTTTCCTCTTTTCCATTTCATTCGCTGTTACAAGGAAAAGTCTTCACAACCGCCTTCGTCTTTTCGAACGTTGATATCGGCTCAAACGTGTCCTTCATCTCTGCACTGTATGAGCAGACAACAGGAAGCGCCTATTAAACGCGCCCATTATGTCCGCTCGTGTAAGATTTTTTCCTCTTGCTGTACTGTACACTGTTATCCAAAAAGGTAGAATTAACTCCAGAAGAGGAGTAAACGACTTGTCCCATAGCGAACCCCTTCAGAGGAGTTATTTTTACCACTTCTAGAAGGAGTAAGCATGTACTCCTTCTGGGGTGTAGTAGATATACTCCTTCGATGGAGTTCTGTAGCCCACATGATATACCAAATGAGGAGTGAAATACGAAATACCGAACGAGAGAAGTGCAATACGTCAGTTTGGCACCACAGAACAACGAATGTGAACTGTTACACACATTTATTAGCCATAGAGACACGAAACAGGTACAAAGAGTAAAATAGTACGTACGTCCAAATTCGAATCCAGACCGGCTAAGCCATTAGTATTGAAGTGTCCAGTATCGACCACCACACACAACAAAAAGAAATGCAAATCGGGAATGTCACAGTACCTACACAGAAACACTGCAAGTTCTGACACATTAATACGGTGACATCTCTGTGCACAGTTTCGTTGAAAGCATGAATTTCCAGCGTTCGAACGTCCAGCGGCCAACTTGCACGATTAAACTGCAAAACAAACAGACGTACGTCGTAAGCTACTGACCACAAACACAATGTAAGGACCTGTAAAGCAGCATGACCTCACCTGTGTTTCAATCACAGTGACATGCCTCATTACCAATCGAGATGGTATGCAACCTGAAAATGGTAAATAATTCGCTGAATTGGCTCCATCGAACAAAGGTTATAAGTATGAAACGGTTTTGTTAAGCCTTACCGTATTCAAGAACATCTCTCAAGGCCGTGGGTGGACATACTACCGAATGCATTCAGTCCGAAGAATCCTTCCGAACAGCATCAATTCCTTGATAACTCTGAGCTTCACACATACGATCTTCAACGTCTCAGCCACAGTGAAAACTTGGCGAACGACCGAACACAAAGCTGTGTTCCCCACACTCCAGACCGACGTGAAAGGTCGCGAAACGATACAAGAGTGCGGCAGAATCAACCATGTCTACAAATAATTTGCTCGCGTTGGTGACGACTGACGACTAACGAGAGACAGAGTTCACCTATTCCGTATCATCACGGAAATGTCGTATGTGCCCCACATGCGCCGATGAAAGTGCACGGCTGCGGAGCGGTCGAGGAGAGAAGGTGTAAGAAGCAGTAATATGCACGCGTTACTGCTTCTCCGCGAGGTCCGTACACCTCTTATACGCCTTCCTCTCAAACGAAGGGGTAGATGACCATCTGTTCTCCTTTTGTGGGGTGTAAATCTGACGTGAAAAGAGTAGAAATGGGAAATCTACCTTTTTCACTCCATGAGAACACCTTTTCGAATAACAGTGTATGATGAAAAAAAAAAAGCACGATTGTTTCGGTTTGATTTCATTGCGATAGGTGTATATTGCATAGAAATTGCGCAGCAGATGCGCGCTGAACCTGTGGAGACAATTGGATAGGGACGTCTTGTTCTTTTTTCCCACTCACTCTACCTTTCCTTGTCTTCCTCATTTGGTTTCTATTTCCATTGCCTCTTCATCGAAGAATATAATGTTGAATTCCAATAGCGGATTGGGAGCACTTCTGGAGCAAATCCGGCTGTTCTCTCTGCAGCAATAGATGTGTTCAGAAAATCCCAGTGCTCTTTGCGCACGCATTGCATCCTGGGCGCTTGCTGGGCGGGGGAACGAAGAATAATCCTTCAGATTTCGCTTGCGCTGACCTTGACACATCGTGGACAATGGACTGGTAGGGAAGAAATCGGAACAGTTTGGAGGCCACCCGTTTCTTTCGTATTAGTAAACTCCCACAGTTCAAAGCGGCGCTAAGCACTCTGGGATTTTCGGAACTCGTCTATTCTGTTCTATTGGCAGATTGGGAGCAGAGTCTAAGTCTTCCAATGGCAGTTCTGGCGCGGTATTGGGGCCAAGGTCGTTCGTCGGAGCAACGCCGACTGCTCCGCCAAATTCTGCAGATTTCACCGGAACTCCCGCGTCAGGTGTCATGTGGTTTGTGCTTCCTGTTCCTGTCGCTTCCGTCCCTTTAGGGCTTCGGTTTCGCTAAGATGGCGGAAGCTTTCGCTGCAAGTGTTGCACACATGCCTGCTCGTATTTCGCCTCGAATGCTACCGCTTTTACTCCTCTATGAGACGAGCACGTCAAGCTCAGGCTCGACGAGAGAAAGCTCGGACGATGAGGGAGAAATCGTTTACAAACGTGCCTTCCATGCGATGTTTAGACGGCCACCGAATCGGACATAAAGTTGCCGGTTTCATCGACAACGTCGTTACATGAGTACAGCGATGAAAAGGCACACGACAACTTTCAACGCACATCGAGGAAGTCTGAATGTTAACAGGTAGTTGTAACTTGGAAACTAGTCCCGCAGGCACTTCACACCGTCGGCCCGGTCGTACGCGAGCGTCCCCATCACCTCTGCTTGCTCTGACTGGTGCGCGGATGTTCCAATCGCAGATACAGATCGTGTGCTCTTGGCTAGAGCGTGGCGCTTACCGTGGAGTCGGCTGACTGCACCAAATTTGCCATTGGAATTCAACATAAGTGGAATGAGTTAAAATCATAATTATGTCACTCTTCTCGGGATGTTACCCTGTGTGCTGCATGCAGCAGCTGTCTGCCTGTCAGCCTACTAGTCTTCCTAGATATTATGACGTGAGATGGTACCCGTGGCAAGACCACTATTCTTCTCTGAGCTTTCACGTGTCAAAAGGCTCGCCTTATGCAGCGGGACGTGGCACTATGTTGGCGGTATCTACGAAAATCTGAAGGGCAATCACACTGAGTCTGCTAATATGGCTACTTTGCTTATCTGTCTGTGCCTTGTTGCATAAGTCAGCCGTTTCCACAATGTCAGAAATATTGCGATCCTTGCATTCCATTTCATAGTATCATGTGGCATGTACCAAAACCGCATGCTGCAGTTTTCTACTTTCCCTCCACCATTACATATGTTAGAATCAGACGGTAGCTTTCGTAGCAATCCCGGATCAGTGCTCCAGCTGCATTTTTGTTTTTCTTTGCTTGAACTTGCATGATTTGCCATTTTCCTTTGGTTTCTTGCACCATGGTGCTGATCCTGGGAGCGAAATCCTTCCAGAACAGTGTGCCACAGATGCGAGTTTAACTATGGTGCCCTGGCAGTGCTCCTCTGGGTATCCCTTCGCGAGTCACCTGGTGGAAGCCCTTCAACGTCGCTAACATGAGAGCCATTGACAAAGTCATCTCGTGGGGAGGGGGCGCAGTCAGCGTTTACTTTTGCAACGGCAAGGGACTATACCAAGAATTAACTATCGCTTTTGGACGGCTGTAATGAATATATGCAGTGCGAACGACAAAGAAGAAAGGCAAACTGTTTTAGACCTTTGGGGTCATCCAATTATCTTGTTAGTTTTCTATCAATCCCCATAGAGAGCAACGGATCCGCGTACAGCTGAATGAGTGAGGCAGCGGATATGCTGTGTTGGCCGCGACCCAGTAGAGAGAACGGAGAACGTTGCGTTGAACAGACGTTCAATGCTTAAGGTCTCGATAAAATTCGATTTGGATATGTTTGAATCGATGCCTTACGAACTGTTGCCTTTCGACTGCCATGCGTACCAGCCATCCTGTTCCTGTCACACGGAATGTAGACGCTGTTCGCATTTATGTGCAATCCGATAGCACGCAAAGCGTCCCATTGCCGGAGCTTCGTCAAAGCCATGATGGGCAACACCCACTAGTAGAGGGCTTCTAATCGTTGTTGGAATGCGTATACAATGTGACACGTCTATCCTACAACCGTATTTAACGGACCAAAACTATACCGGCGTCACCGTTCACTACCGCCACAAACCCCTTTCTCCAAAAAATAGTCGCCGTGTGTATTTTACCTCGCATACTATACTGAAGCACGTACTGTGTTTCTTCCAGATTTCCTTCTACACATATTTCGTCCTCACTTAGCCATCCCGTTATTTTTATTCGCTTTGTGTTCGTGTCGTCCTATATCCTGTCCACGCATGAGTGCGTAATTGGGAACCCAATATCATACTTTGCTATTAGGCGGGCGTTTTCGGGGAACTCAGTTTCGGTTCTTCTTCGGTAGCGTCACATTGAGGTTTAGACAAACAACAGAGCGTTGAGGACACATATGAAGATGGTAACTAATCTGTTCATGCTGATCACCAAATTCCTCGCTGAATTAAGCGATAATTTCTATGCTAATTTCTCTAATAGACTTTACTGTCAAGCAGATACGAAAGCATAGTCACCAAAAGAATGAATAGTGTTCAGACTATACCTGGTGCATGACGTACAATGAACTAAAATCGAGTAGGACGGAAGAAGAAGACAACATTGAGTAATATGTCGTGTTCGTGTCTTGTTCTGTGCCTCTCGTTTTCTGTTCACTGTTTGCGTTCGACCACGTAATCCTAATCTGAGATTAGTAATGACTGTGATTCATCTAGTGATAGCTCACTCTTCCAAATTCAAAAACTCCGTGGCTAACTTCGGTGCTTGGAATACTTGTGGAACATTGCATGGTCGGGTTTCTTGAAATGACAACCATAGCATCCAAATGGGTGGCCGCCTTTGAGCCGAATCCTTTATTGTAATTGCTCATCTTGTTGCGCAGCACCAGGTTGCCCATGGAAAACCACGTCACACATTAATGTGATGCGAAATTGAACGTCGCCTTATCGACCACAGGTGACCACAGAGTCAGGTTCCCCTTTTGAAGCCGTCTCATGATCCTCGCACAAACTGATTTACGTACTCTGAATTTTACTCATATTTAATAGGAACAGCATTTTACTAGCAGTGAGCCGTTTGCGGAACTGCTCGGTCTGCTTGCCGCTCTGCGGCATATCACAGGATCCGTGCCTGTGGGTTGTCCTCACAGACAGCAAGGCGTCTCTGGCACTCCTGTCAGCATACCACCCGAGCGCCGTGACTGATCTGCGTACCATGGTACTTCAGGAGTACGCCATCCCCTCCTCGGCCGGCCACCGTATCTGCCTTCAGTGGGTAACCGGGCATACAGGGCTACACGGAAGCACCCGTGCTGACGCGGCTGCGAGACGTATCGCGCTGGATGAGGTCACGCCGGTACTCCTATTGCCACTGCCGGTGTCTGCGTGTCGCCTGCTAATACAGCGTCTCTGCTGCGACGGCACCCGTCAGTTTCTGCAGACGCTATCCGACCTCATTCATTCCTGCAGTCCATCGACCCCTCACTAGAGTTTTTCAACGGCTGCCGATGCACCCGCGAAGAAGACTCCCTTCTTCATCATCTTCGGCTGAACGTTTCCCTCACCCGTTCACTCCTGTTCAAAATGGGCCGCTTCCCATCATCCTCTTGCCCTGCTGCGCCGTAGAAGACGACATTCCCCATATGCTCCATGACGAGTGTCAGCGTCAGCTTAATCGTCGGGCAGTGCTCTGGCAACGCCTCTCAAAGCTTGGGTGCACGGACGCTTCCCTTGGAACACTTCTTGGCCCCGTCCAGCGAGCTAGCCAGTGGAGTGTCACAAAGGCGGTGCTCCGCTTTCTACGTGATTCGGGCCTTCTGGGCTCCCTGTGAGCCTTTTCCTTTGTGAGGGCCCTTTTTCTTTCTTTTTTTTTTAGGGAATAGCAAACCGGCGTGCTGCCTGGTGACCTTTCCCCGTTTAGCTTTCCTTTTCCTTTTTTTTCTATTTCTCCCAATAAATTCCCCCCGTATGTTGACCCCCTCGCGATCAGCAACGCGTAATTGGTATCTGGCACGAGGTTGTCTGCATACAGCGATTGTTAAGACACAGATGTAATGCAGTTCGTCGTGTATCAACAGAAGGCTGATAGAGTTGGTGAGTCATAAATAGGACCCGGGAGTTCATGCAAAATGCATATTTTTTAAATATAGCCTATAGATATCCTGATGTTTCTCCGCACATTACCGATCACAACGACACAAAGGCGGTATATTTTATTTCTGGTCGTCATATAGTATGACTGTTGCGTATTATGGCATGTTTCCGAAATTTCTTGAGGCTTGGACGACGGGTATCTCGCTGTCTTATTAACACCTCTTGATTCCGTTGAGTGGTTTGTAATGGCAGACGATCGAGACTCAACACTCTGCTTGTGAGAGCTATACGGCAATATTGTCCTCGACACAAATTCTGCGAGAAAGAACTGAACAGATGCAAGGTGAGATTTTTTACCTTGGAAACTTACAAACATGGAAAAATGCATATCAATTTGACACCTGCACCTTAGCACCATAACTGGTTGATATGAAACTAAAAGGTATCATACGACCGCTCAAGATAATTTTCTTTTCCCTCGTTGCTTTGACGGAACTTAATGGTCGGTGGGGAGGGGGGGGGGGCACTTTCCGAAACTTCATTCGAAGTGCGGCTTGTATGTGGTGCGCTACTGCTTTCTTCGAGCATATCTGCATGCGAAAAACATAAACAAATGTGAACCTACCCAACCAGCACACAATATTGGACCCATTTTTTTTTCTACTTTCGTGTTAGCGCCGCGAAGCAACTGTGGCTATGAGCGGCGTACAGATGAGGACAGATGGAGAAAGGACAGCAGGAGAGAGTGGGGGGACAGGGGGGGTTAGTATGCGTCCTGGGCTGACTTCAGGGGGAACTGTGCCGACATTCGTCTTGAAAGTCTTCGGGAAACCCCGGGAAAGCTTCTGACAGCACTGCCGGTGGTAGGATTCGAACCCACCACCTCCCAGTCACCACGACACCAACGAGCGAGACGGACCCATATTGGCTGGGCATTGACCATACCGGTCCAATATGGGACCCGTTTAGCCAATATAGCGAAAATGTCAGCAATATGGGCCCCATACTGCCCGTGTGCACCCCATATTGACTGAAAATGCAGAAAATGGGACGTACCCATATTGGCACTTATACCAAGTGCCCAATCAACACGGCAAGATCGAACGTTGAAGAGTGTGAAATGCGCAACTCAATACGCCGAAACATCCAATAACTTCCCGCAGATGAAACACATTGTTCGAAACAGTCGACATATATGGCAATCCCACTCTAAGATGCAATGCAACTCAACAACCTCAACTTTCTACTTGCTGCAAACAGCTGTCATCTTGCTTCGCGATGCCAATCGGTCAACCCGACTGAGAGCGTGGTCGTTTGTGCGAAATCACGCGTCCTACAACTAATGCGCATGGGCAACACTCCGATCGGACGTTACATTTTGCCTAAAATGTCGCTGGTTTCTCTAATGTCAACGGAAGCGGCAGGTCAAGTAACAAACACAATGTTTCATAGGAAGGGATGTCTCTTCTGTAACGCTACGTGCCTTCAAGATACTGCAGGCAGTGTGAGTTGCTGAGGCGTATATCCGTCACCGTCACGGAAGTGCTTCGCTCCGTTTTGTTCCAGGAGCGGGTTGGAAGTTGCTGAATAATATATACTAGTGCAATCCCAATGAAGGTTTCTGAGCGCTGTTTGCCATTGGTAGCTTTTGGGACTGCCCGGATCTTTGAGCAAGAAGGGCACGGCACCTGTTCTTTGTTTTTAGGACGAGACATTATTGTTTTTGAGCATGATGCAACTTGGATCAACTGACAGATATATATAAAGACAGATATATATCAACTACAGAAAAATATAAAGAAAGACGACATAAATATTATTACAGTTAGTAGTGGATATTATACTGGATAATGCTTTATTAGTACACGAATTCATCGTTGGCGTTATCACACACAAAAAAAGCGCAATATGGGCAATCTGGGCTTCCCAATGTGGGCAGCCAATATTGATCCAATAGGGAACCAGGTTGCACTTTTTATGTTGGACCAATATTGGCAGCCCATATAAGACCAGTATTGGCCAACCTGACAGCCCACATTGGTGCAATATTGGACCAATATTGGTGTGCTGCCTGGGTATTTGCACACCGACGCAGTCACTACATGGTTCAAGATTCAATTTCAGTTCATACGCAGAACAGCATGAGGGTGTCGTGTCCACCTTAGGGGACCACCCGTTCATGAGTGGGTCTTCAGTGTCGTTGGGACCACGCTCCCAGCAGTCGCAGGAACTGCACGTACTCCTGCGAACTCCCACAGCGTCTCTGTTACTTGACATCTGGGAATCAAAATCGGCACACAGTCACTGCTACATCCCGGTCATTCGCCAATCGCCATGCTGCACACATTTGGTACAGCCCAGTGTTGCGGATTTGGACTTGCGGATTTGGATTTGCGGACGAACGCACACCCTACTGCAAGACGCTACAGGAGGTGAAATGCTTAGTCACGTACGTCGATGATATGACAAGAGTAGACAGGAGGCGACCTCACTGTGTCATTTCTAGCGTTCGCTCGTGGATGTTGTATTTCATGCGCGACCAGCCGCCGTACGATTAGCTGGAAGCTAACACACGCCGCGTTTTGGAGGGCATGAGTACTTCCCCCAGAGCTAGGCAGTCCCGAGCATTGCCCGAGCCCAGAGCTGCGTCGGCCTGCAGTGTGATAGCATTAGACTCCTCCTCACGAAAAAAACTCATCCTCCGTCATTGAATTCCCCGTTGGCTCAGACGGCTCTCCTCGCCGGCGCGTTGCCGACAGCTGGCCACTCCGCCGCGCGGAATTGCGCAATGCCAGTGGAAGAGGGGCGCAAAGGGAAGCCCAACGAAAATACATGTAATGAATGAATGATGGGAGTTGAGTTGATGGTATCCACAAAGAAAATAGTAAAACTTTATCGAAAATCAGCCGCACTTTATGTTGCATTGCCTACACGTAATTCGTTAAGAGCCCTTAAATTTTTGTGTTACACCAAAATAGAAAAAAATGATACTGATAAAAGTGCGTTGAATCGTCGGTGACTGGCTCGCTCTGGGAGGGGCGGTGCACAACCCCCATCTCCATCATCACGTATCGTGTTGGTGTTGACTCGGGCTTCACGGGGCATAAACAGTGTGGAGTTGGTAGGTATGGTACACCTTCCCAAAAGCGGATTTTCGGTCAGGAACCTCCCCGTCATTTAGCACCGGGCAAGCACGCCTGAGTGAAGGAATTGGTATCGCGGGCCTAGGCTCAGCTACGCCCAAAAACACACGCCTGCGTCGATCAGTACTCAAAAGACCACGGGTCGCTGGTTACTATACCCTGGGGGTCGCAATTAAATTGATCGTTAATAAATCGTGGGAGATGTTAAAAATTATGTTACTAAACATGTAGCCTATCGGTCTGTTTTAATGCTGACGTTACGGGGCTTTGTAAAAATTTTCCTCGCGCAGTACAGACTGTTGTAATCAAGGGGAAAAAAAGGGTATGGGAGGAAGAATGGCACATGTTGCCATGATTGTCCGTGGGAGTAGAGAAGGCTTGCCTTCCCGAAATCACGAAATGATAGATTTGATATATTTATTGTTCGTTTTTACTTTGTTTTGACATGAATGCATGTACCTATATGCGTTCAATACGATTGGGAAGACCAAGAATTTCACGACATGATTTGGCAAGCTTGAAACGGCTCGTGCTTGAAGACAGAATAACGTTAACTACGTTCTAAGAACTGCGCATCCGATGTTCCCTCGGTGCGATGAGGAAGTGATTGGAACGAAACGGCTACTCCTGTCGCTCTGGAGAGAGGACGCCGCTAGAGCGTGTGCAGATTTTAGACAAGGTCACATACATTCGCGTAGAATGCGAAACGGTGCTTCGCTCAATTTCAAATCCATGCATCTTGTGAGGGAGCTTGGCGAAATCCACGCGCAAATCCGCTGAAAAGGGGGCGATTCAATCCAAATCCAAATCATTCCTGGAAAATGCGATTGAATCCAAATCCAAATCATACCTGAAATATGCGATTGAATCCAAATCCAAATCATTAGTGGAAAATGCGATTCAATCCAAATCCAAATCCTGCCCATATTTTTTTTTCGCGCAAATCAAATCGCAAATCAAATCCTCCAGCCCTCCGGTGGATTTAAATCCGGAATTAAATCAAATCCGTGGATTCAAATCCGCAACGTTGGTACAGCCACAACGCGATTCACTGGCTCATGTACAGTAAGCACCCCTGATTTAGTTGCCCCACCGATAAGCAAGGGGGTGGACCCACGTCTACCTCCCAACAGATCATAAGACTTCGAGGGTCACTTCGTACATAATCAGTGTATCTAGTACCAGGGATCTTACCAGCACCCGCAACACACACACACACACCTAATACCCCTAAAAATCTTGCGGCCCCAAAATACCCGCCAGATCGTTCTCGTGCCCGCTGGGCGGGCGAGAGAACGATACTGGCGACGTTGTGAACATGTTCCGAAGCTTCGGGGAAGGGCAAAAGACAAAACACAAAAACGAACAGCACAAGACAAAGCTCAGAGACATGTTGCCAAGGGCAAGTTTGAGCCTTGTCTTGTGCTCCTTGCTTTTGTGTTTGTCTTTTGTCCTTCCCCCAAGATCAGGGACATCCTACCCGAGCACACACAATGTTGGACCCATATTGACTGGGTATTGGCGATACGGGTCTAATATGGGACCCGTTTTGCCACGATTTTCTCCATATTGGCTCAAACTTGGCAATATGGGCCGCCCCATATTGCCCGTGTACACCCCATATTGACTGAAAATGCAGAAAGTGGTACATACCCGTGTTGGTATACTTGCACCAAATGCCCTAGCAGCACGTCAAGATTGGACGTTGAAGCGTGTGAAATTTCCAACTCAATACGTCGTTACATCCAACAACTTCCCGCACATTGATACACATCATACACATTGTTTGAAACAGTCAACATATCTGGCAATCCGACTGTAATATGCACTGCAACTCAAACACTCAACTTTCCGCGTCCTGCAAACAGCCGCCATCTTGCTTCGCGATGCCAATCGCTCGTACCGACTGAGCGCGTGGTGATTTAAGCTAGATCACGCGTCCTACAACTAATGCGCATGCGCGACACTCGGACCGGACGTTTCATTAAAATGTTGAAATGGTTAAAATGTCGCTGGTTTCTCTAGTGACAACGGAAGCGGCAGGTCAAGTAAAAAAACACAATGTTTCATATGAAAGGATGCCTGCCCTGAAATGATAGGTGCTTCCAAGTTACTCCCGGCAGTGTGAGTTGCTGTGGGATATCTCCGTCACCGTCACGAAAGTGTTTCGATCCTTTATACTCTAGGAGCGGGTTGGAAATTTTTGGTTCATACACTGTTGCGATCCCAATTATGGCTTCTGTTCTTCGTCCCCTTCCTCTGCTCTGGTTTCCCTTCAAATCTGCGTACGCGGTGAAGGGAGGCAAATCGGAGCCGGTCCCTCATACTGGAGAGGAGCTCCTTGATAACGCCTCCGCCCCCGGGTGGGCCTTGTCTTTGAGCGCGAGGCCCATGAAACGGTCGTCGGGGCCGCATCGCTGGCGGTGTTGTTTCCGCGCGATGCAGTGTTGTTTCTGTAACGCGATGCAGCGTGGATCAATAAGAAGATCTGCAGAAATAAAAAGGAAAATTAAGACAGAGGTAATATAAGTGGTCGATATTATACCAGATAATGCTTTATTATTACGCAGGCTCACCGTTGGCGTTATCACGGAAATATTGGCGCAAAATGGGCTTGCCAATATTGGCAGCCCATATTGGTCCAATATGGAGCCTGGTTACACTCCCCATATTGGCCTCATATTGGCAGCCCATACTGAACCAATATTGGTAATTCTCGGAGCCCACATGGGTCCCATATTGGCGTGCTGCATGGGTACCAATGTCAAGTACACACCAGCTCGCTTGCATTTTACTTCTATGTTCGATACTGGCGAGACGGTTGGCGGAGGAGGTGAGAGCGAGACCAACTAGACACAAGAAAAAAAGAAAGAACACAGGGGTATTGGCTTACGCGGCACAGACAGGTAGCATATTACTTTCGGTAGACAACTTTCCTCTCATGATGCGTCGCACGTTGATTGGAGCCGCGTATTACGAGCGAAAGTACTCGTACCGCCTGTGTCGCGTACAGATTGGCGGAAAAAACGCTTCGAATTCGCCTTTTTTCTTTATAGGTGGTACAATAAGCGTAATCAGGCTTCGAGTGTATCTTGGTAACAATGAAGGCTCTATGACGGCTGTAACCAGTACAACTATTTCTAATCACTATAATGGCCGGAACGCCGCGGAGGAAATGCAACCTCACGGCGAGGATCGTTGCCACCGCATTGTTCGTTGGTTTGGTAGGCATTCTATTCCCTTCAAAACTTTTTTCGTAGCTGCAATTTTCATATCATAGCGCTGGAGCGCAAGAGGAAAATCGCAGTTTCAATGTACTGAAAGTGGAGTCATTGTGCACAGTTGCTCCGTGCTTCCATTACGTTCTGTCAGATTGCAGAGCTGCAATCGGAGCTCTCATTAATAGTCATCCATTAAAGCGGAACAGTAGATGCGTTGAGGTTATTGGAGTAGTATTCGAGCTCCAGATATAGGGTGGCATATACGCAAACTAGCTGGTGGTCGAAATCCATCATAGTTGAAGCCCGAGTCTATAGGCAAGCGAACACACACGATAAACAACCACAGACACGAGACTCAACCCTCTCCTTCCCTCCCCCTTGTTGGTCTCTCATGTTAATTTTTGAGTTTCGTGCGTGGATATCCTCTGTTTATTCAGCACACGACGTGAACTCCTCCAGGGTTTCATGAACCTGCTCTACCGCAAGTGTTCTGAAGCAGCTTTCACACTGAACCCTGTTGAAGTAACTCATTCGAAGCAATGACACAGGTAAATTGGCGCCCTTTCCTATCCCCTAACCTGTTTCTATTTATCATGTCGAAAGAAGTTGGTGAGTTTTCCTCTACGTGCTTTCCTTGCACGCACACTGACCGTATCGGCGATTGTTATCGATCGCGTCCGTAATGAGGCGTGAGGGCTTTTCTTTGTTACAATATCACGGTGATTTGCGCTCGAAAGCTTTAGCTGTTCGTGGGTTAATTGACTCTGACGTCGACTGCAGCCGGTTGTGGGCGATTGCGCCGGGTCGGTCACTCTCCTCTGCAATTTCCTGCTCAGGTTTAGATGCGATAGCTTCTGTTTATGTCCATCTGCGTGTGGTTGGGAAGCTTTGCATTGGCCATCTTCCTTCTCTTCCTATCGTCTTTTTTTTTTATCGTTACTGCACTGTTGACTAAATCCTGTACGCACGTTTAAAGCACACGAAAGTGTCTTTGGCTCCTAACTGTTCTGGCCTATCTCTTGATGCTGCAATGAGATTTTCGTTGCTTTATATTGTGGCACACTTAAGCCGAAGGATACCTTTGGATTTGCTGAAATTGTTCTTGGTCTCTATTGGGCAGTCTTCCATCCGTCTTTCTTTTCTTTTTTCTTTTTTGCTATAGTTGTGACGTTGGCCACTTCGGTGTGGCCAACAACGGCAACCCGATTTATCCATCAGCGTCTTCACTTTCTCCCTGTGCTCGTAGAATATCGTCACCAAGACAGAGCATAACTTGAAGGGGTTGTAGCATTTCTTTTTATTGCCGCGTGATTGCACCATGTACGCATTGCACCTTCTATACAATTACGGGTCTCGTGCAGAGTATTGTTCCATACACTGTAGAGAACAACGTGTAGAAACTACTATTCCGCTACGTGACAAATCCCAATAGCTACAGGCTCTTGGCCAAATTGCACTATGGGGATAACGACATCCGAGGGCCAGCGGCACGGCCGAGCCTGTAAAAGCAACCGCTCGGCGTTGGTGTTAGCCAAAGCCGTGCCGAAGACTGGGTGGTGGTGGTGAGTTCGACTCCTACCACCGGCTGTGGTGTTTGAGGCTTTGCCTGGATTTTCGGGTAGGCTTCCCAGACGAATGTCGTCACAGTTTCCCTTAATGTCTGCCCACTTCTTCGTGCTGTCCTCTCTCCATCTACCCACATCTGTATGCCGCTTATAGCCACAGTTGCTTCGCGTCGCTAACACAAAACAAAACAACACATCTGAGGAGGGGGTTTCTTTCACTCTTATTGGTCCTCACAAACACGTGACCTTCCCCACTGCCAGTTCCATGGGAGCCTGCCGGCTCATTGGCGGCAGCACCTTCTAGATAACAGAAAGCCTCTGCACTCTTTCAATTTATGTCACGCGCCTAACTAATTGAAAATACATGGCAGCCGGACCGGATGCGTGACGTCTTTGAGAGAGTGCAGAGGCCTTCTCCGTTATGTAGATGGTGTTGGTGGCGGCCTGCATTAATGTGTCGGCGTTAAAGAGTCACCTTCTCTGTTGTCTTGGCGCATTATGGTCGTATTTGCCGCTGCGCAAAAAAAAAAAACGAAAAAAAAAAAAACGAATCATCATAACCTTCTCTGTTCGCGTGCTTGTTATCTATACACGCTTAACGCACGTCCTAGCTGGAGAGCTTGAATTACACGTCCGCGTTGTATAGCCAGGTAGATAACCGTTCGATATCTGGGCCGAACTGTCGCAACACCTTCGCTAGAGTACATAGAGCGAGCAAATACTTTCAGTGTGAAATAACATCCTGAGAAGGAAAGCACGCTGAGCAGGTCTTGTTGTGCCGCAGTTAGTTGCTGCATGGATTGCCCAATACCACATAATATCATTCGGGCTTGAGTCGACGCCTTTAGGCTGGTTATATAGAGGAAACTCTGCTATTTCCCCGTTAATGCATCCAACTCAACCCGTCCGTGTAAGGACTGTCTAGACAACCTGCGTCATTTATGTTAGCGTGCCATACATGTGTGCTTGACCACGATCAACATAATGGGCACAATTGAAATATGGCAGTTGTCGAAAAAGCCAGACAGCGGCGGGATTTGAACCACGCACCTCTCGATTGCCGGTCATGTGCGCTGCGGTCGAGTGTGGAGCAACGCAAAAGAACATGAGGCGGATAAGTACAGCTCCCGTCAAAGTTAATAATAACACTGGAAAAAATTGTCTCATTTCTGAGCGCGATAACTGCCACGCTGAGGGCACTGGGGGAATGTTAAGTGAACGAAGTCATTGCGTTAAAGTAACAGAATAATTTTGTTCAACTAAGATTTCCTCATGGCCCCAATGGTTGCTGTAATCACGCTCGGGAACGAGACCACATTTTTTCCAGCGTTATTATACGCTTTGACGGGAGCTGTACCGTTGTGCGTATGCGTTCGTTCGTGTTGCGCATGTCAGTCCGTATGGTTTGTATTAGGGTTAGGAATAGCGAGCCGTTTTTAACAATCCCAGGAATTCAGGATTTCGAAATGTGGTTCCCCACGATGTCGTAGAGGTCTGCATCCACCTAGGCATAGCAATACAGTGGGCGTTTCCTGCCTATTGCGTGTATTCAGACGAGCGACATCCCCATGGCATATCCTAGAGGAAGAAAAAAGAAAAAGAAAAAAAAAAGCCAGCAGATAAAGATGCAAGTTACAGTGGTATCAAATCAACGACAGCGACAGAGCTGTTTATTTAGCTCGCCTGTCACGTACACGTTCGCTCGCCTGTAACGTACATAGTTCGCCCTGTCGATTGTGGTCCGTAGCAAGATCTTCCGTACGTGCAGTTCCTAGGACGGCCCATAATACCGCTATTCACCTCGGCACACATACGCAATGCCGTCTCTGCTGCTGCTGCGAGCGACGAGAAGCAGCCACGCGCGCGGCGCAACCATACACATGGTCTGACATGTGAGGCGGCAACCAGCCCCCAACAGCTCCCCGTAGAGCCACTTGCCGGGAATAATTCACACAACACTGTGCCTGTGCTTGATCAGAATATATCCTTAGTTCCCTCAACCATCAAACCTGGAGCCTTCCCATTCGGCTTGCCGCTCGGCCATTTCCGGCTCCCACCGACTTCTACTGACTTTCATGTCAGCAGTCCCGTGATCCCAAAATAACTGGAAAACAACTCTGGAATGTTCTGGCCGAAACAGACATTTATTGATGCATCACGTAGACATGAATAGGCGCAGCGCGTACAGCTCCCTAACTGTCGCGTTTGCTAACAAGTTCAAGTTTGTAAAGCTCACACACACACACACAGTCGATTCCTAATGACACCTGTGATTAAGTTCAAACTTCTAAAGCGCGCCCACACAGTCGATTCCTAATAACGGCTGTGATTAAATTCAAACTTGTAAGGAGCACACACGCAGTCTATCCCAAATAACGGCTGTGATTAAGTTCAAACTTGTAAAGCGCACACACACAGTCTATTCCTAATAACGAACAAGTTTTAGATGGCTATGTCCTCTCTTGCGTGCAATACGTCGAGCAGACTCAGCTAAGCAAAGTACGTACGCTGCACGCTTATATTTGTTGCCACTGTGTTCGAAATCAGAAGGTTCAACGTGGCTTCAACCGACGACGACGTCCGGAAATCTAGTAGACTTGCCGATATTTGGGTAGAGAAACAGGACAGCAAGCACAGAGACACGGAGCTTACTCGAGAGACACGGAGAGCTTACCCGTGCGTTATGATTCATTCATAACACACGAGTAAGCCCGCCGCACACAATTTTTTCGACAAAAGGTGAAATCATCAAGCCGTCAATTCGTAGCTTCCCACAGTTTAAATGAAACCGTTGAGCCAGCACGCAGGTGTGCAAGCGAGAAAGTACGAAGTGCCCTTTTGAATCGTAGCCACCTGATTCTGGCAAACCAACCGGAGCTCGTTACAGGTGCTTAACCTATGGGAGTCCCCCGTTTTTCAAGTTTCAAGTTCAAGTTTTATTTTTAAAAGTGCCCATAAATAGCCTTTAGCTCTGAGCGCAGTCATACTATGTTTCCGGCCGCAAGTGCGGGTAGCTGGGGGGGGGACTGCGTCAATCGCAGCTGCCACTTTTACTCTGAGGCTCGTGACGAAATGACCAACCTGCATCTCGAGCCTTTTTCTCGTGTCACGAGCCAACGTTCATATCGAGCCAAGAGAAAGAGAGAAACGCCTGCGCAGCGCGCTGGGTTTTCGGCGATGCGACGTACAGGATTGGATCTTCACGAAATTCAGCCCCCCCCCCCCCCCCGTGTTCTTCACTCCTTCATGCTGTCCTCTCTCTATCTATCCACTTCTGTACGCAGCTCATAGCCACAGTTGCTCCGAGGCACTAACACGAAAAAAAAAAAGAGCCCTTAAGAGCTGTCGCTGTAAAAGAAAAACTGCTCACGGGGCAGAAGTTATGACGCCTGTTACGTTGAGCATTCGCACCGTGGCGAAGTATCGACTTTGCGTTGGAATACGTGTATTCCTGTCCAGTCTGCTGTGGAATATATTGTGGCTGTACCGCTGGATATTCAACGCGCTTAGCAGTGCACAAAAATACATGACGCTCAGCTTGCGCTAACGTTGAAGCAGAAAGCAATGTCTTTTGTCGCATCTTCCGCTCAAGTATTCTGCGGAATGTCGCTTAATTGTATGAATACACGGATCCACGGATCGATTCGTTCTGCTCGTCTCTCTTTTTATTCGTCCAAACTAACTGTTGCCTTCTGGTCTGAAGTAGACGAGTGTGGTTTTCGGGAAAGGCTCTCTCCGTTTTCTGTTTTCACTTCAAGTCAAGTCATATTGATGGAGATCAAAAGAACAAAGAAGGAGAGAGAAAAAGAGATCTGTATTATTCAGTGAGATCTTGTGTAGTCTGAAAACTGAAACGTTCTTGTGCTTTCGAAGGAGTTTTAATGGTGCTTGATAATTGTTCCCCGTTATGACCTGTATGGTCAGTTGGGTCAGCAGCTAACGTGCTTGTCTTGTTTCGTGGGTGACCCGGTCGAGGTTTCGGATTGTGAAGGTTACTTTTCGCGGAATGGACTACTGAAAACAAAGGTCTATAAGATGTCGTTCTTTCCTTCCCGCGCGTACCACCATGCAGAGCCGTAGCGAGACGAGTTTGGGACCCTGGGGCAGGGCAAATCTGAAGCGCCCCCCCCCCCCCCCTCACTGCTGTCAGAAAGAAACGCCCATTTACACTGCCGAGACTGTAAATTCAAATTCTCTTCATTCCTACTTTATACTGGACAACCAACCTGCCATGACATGCCGTTCGGCGCCCTGTCTGGCGAGGGCGCCCCCCTTTCGCACCCCCTCGCTACAGCTCTGCCACCAAGCATTCGTTGTCAGGAAGGCCGAAATTTATTATCCCGAAATCCCGGGACTTGGCCTCACGATATCCCAGGATCTTGGGACGTACAAATATGCCGGGTTCCTGGAATCATAGATTGAGAAGTTACCCGTCAAAACGAACTCGTTACAAGCTGAGTTACCGTGTGCAAAATGTAACTAAGTTAATAACGAAGTTCTTCAGCCTGAAATGTAACTCGTAGTTACTGAGTTACTTAAAAAAAAAGAACGAGTTACTTCCAAGTTATTTCGGACACAAAATAGCATTACGCAGGTGCAGCACGCGTGAGCAGTTGAGTTAGACCCTGAGTTGCCTGCGGAGGAGTGCAACAAGCTTAGATCAAATCGTTTTCGTTTATGTTGCCGACTACCTTGCCGACTTGCCGAACCTAAGTAATACCGACTTGCCGACTTTATACGAATAATACCGAATATAATACCGAATACCGACTTTACCGGCTTGTCGAACACTTGCCGACTACCTAAGTAATAGGGTTCAACGTGTAGTATAGTCGAAGGTAAAGCATCATCGGCAAGTTGCGTGCGGTCTGGTGTCCCACAGGGATCAGTTCTGGGACCTCTCTTATTTCTATTAATAACATAACACAGTCAATCAACTCCAAAATTAGGCTGTTCGCAGACGATTGCGTTTGATATAAAGACATTTTAAACCTTTCCGATGCTCAACTTCTCCAGGCAGATGTAAGTCGAATCGTTTCTTGGTGTGACAAGTGGGGCATGAGCTTAAATACTAGTAAATGTAAGGTAATGCACGTTACAAGAAAATCTAGTGTAATCAAGTTTTCTTATAAGCTTCATTAGTTATATTTAGATACAGTTTCTGAGTACAAATATCTTAGTGTTTACTTTAGCAGCGATCTTAGATGGACCCACCACGTAAATTATGTTTCTGCGAAGCAATAAGAATGCTCCATTTTATTTTTCGCAACATTAGACAGGCTGGTTTAAAAGCTAAAAGCGATGCATATATTACTATGATCCGGCCAATCTCGGAATATGGGTGTACGGTTTGGGACCCGCACGAAATGTTACAAATTCAAAGGCTTGAGAGTGTTCAAAATATTGCGGCTCGCCTGGTGTTTAGTTGTATGCGATCTATTGTTAGTGTAAGTGATTTAAAGTCAAGGCTACGGTGGGAAGAGTTAACAAACCGAAGAAGGAAACTGAGGTTGGAATTTTTAGGAAATATCGTAAATGATAAGACGGGCATAAAGAAGTAAAGATATCTAAACCCCCTCTGTATATTTCTCCAAGGTCCGATCACTACAAGAAAATCCAGCCATATACGTAGGTGCAGAACAGATGTTGTTCTTTACTCGTTTTTCCCGAAAACGATAGGCGAGTGGAATCGTCTTGAGTGCTGACCGGAGAGGTCGGTTTGCTGTGTTCGCATAGTGTTGTACAGGTGTTTGTGCTTACCGATGTCGATATTCTTATTTTCTTGATTTGTTGGCTATTGTACCTCGCTACTGTAATGCCGTAAGGCGGTGTAGCGTATACGCATAAAGATATAAAAAATAAAAATAGACCTCTCCCTGTTTGTAATCAAATCACGTCATAGTGTTCGACAGCGCCAAAATTTGGTAGAATTGAACTACGCTCGAAGCTAGAGATGAACAAGGTCGCGCCTGAAAGCCACGGTCTTGAGGGGATTACGATATGGCCCCTTAAAGGGATGCGACCCTCGGTCC